>NC_137914.1:14662951-14937951 GCF_963457725.1 Sprattus sprattus
AATGATGGCCATCATTGTTCAAAAATAAAACCTGGATCATGACTGACAAATCCACGACTGAGTCTTCCAATATATGGTATTAATCTAGATAGTATTAGTACCTGTAGGGCTGGTGATGGTGCCGGTGGCACTGTACAGGTGGGTGCTGTCCACCGTCAGCAGGTCTGGCCGCAGCGACACATAGCTCTGCTGCTGCCCCTGAGGGATGGCCAGCACCGTGGCCAGCTGTTGCCCTGGCAACGCGTATGAGAGAGTGATGGGCATGTCCACCTTGCGCTTCTTGGCTGGCTGGAGGACTCCCGCGGCTGACGTGGTGGGGATCCCCAGGGTCCCGCGAGGAGAGCCCTGGGGCTGGATCTGAGCATCAGACAGGGCTCCTACCGTCTGGATCTGGATCTGCTGACCTCCAGCCACGGCTGCCGCCAGCTGGGCTTGGATCTGAGGGAGGAAAAGACAAGAGAAGAAACAGGATAATACATCTGGGACTACATTTATATAACAATGCATATTTGAATCTCATTAGAAGAAGCACTATAACCTAAGGTAGTTCTGGTTATAGATTAGCAGTCACATTTAACATACATTCTTATTTTACACATAGAGCATAATGACAATATATTATGACCTGTATGTGTGTGCATGGTTATTAAATTCTACAATATATTAAGTATGGTAAATACGTCAGTTTGGAGCTCACCTGTTGGTGCTGCTCCTCTGTGAGCTCATGCTGGATAAACTGCGTTGCTGTGGGAACACCCTGCAAATGCTGCTGGGAGGGGGAAGGCATCTGCAGCACCTGTCCTACCTGAGACTGCTGGCCCTGAATCTGCACCTGACGGACGGACGGACGGACGGACGGACGGACGGACGGACGGACGGAAAGACAGACAGACAGACAGACAGACAGACAGACAGACAGAGATAACGTGTTTGAGATTAGGTTTGGGGAAAACAGCCTACCGGTTAAAGTGATGAATGTCATTGATAGTAATGATATTTCCAATAGCATAACAAGCACCGCTGATCTAATCACAGATGGCACAAACCCACCTGCACTTGGATCTGCTGCTCGTTGGCCTGCTGCACAGCTGTGGTCATCTGCGGGGAGATCTGCGCTGCAGTTACCTGGGTGACTTGTGTTTGCGCCGAGGACACCTGCTGCTGCTGCACCTGCACCTGAACCTGCAAGGACCCAAGGGAGGATCGCAGTGAGAAGCCAAACACTCCACAGTTACATCATAATGAGACGCCGTTTCTCTGTTTCTCTACACATACAATTTACACAAACAAATTACAATTAAATGTTGATTAAGACACAGGTTGTACATGTCTACTGTATACACAAAGTAGCACTGTGCACTTTTCACCTACAAGTGCTGATCTTCATTTCCAATTAACCAATCTAAATAGTAGATTGTAATCCAATCTTCAGTGACGACCCCAAATGGTTAAAAGCCCCCCTGCTTGACTGTGAAATTTACACATCTGTTCCAACGTTCGAATCTCTGTTAACTTTCTCTTACCGGGCATGCCAGCTCCAGAAGAGAGCCTGCCACTTCTGTGCTGTCTGTGTAGATGCAGTTGGATCCCTGCTGGTACACCATGGTGTTGTTGTCGCCGCCCTGCTGGCTGAACTCCTGCAGCGCTTCAGGCCCCTTGTTGGCCAGCGACTCCAGGAACTCCTTCATGCGATGCTGGGGAACACTGCGCGCCTTCACGCGCACCAGCTCCTCGAACGACACGGTGCCCTCCACGGAGTTATTCATGGCCCCTCCCTGGCTGGCTAGGAGAACAGCACAGACCTGTCTACAGACACACACACACCGACATATGGATAAAGTAACATGGAATCAAAACGTATGCATATTGCACTAACGTCTAAATACGTTATGGAAATCAGAATGTGAAAATATAAAAATAATGTTGGGTCAGAATGTACAGGCAGACAAACACACATTCCATACTGACAAAGAATACCAATAAGAAGCACGTCCACTTCTCTCCAACACACAAGCACACAACAACACAAGTGTGAAGAATTCAGCATCAACTTATGCATTACTGTATTGACTTAAATGTGAAAACTGTACATGAAACGTAGCCATTCAGATGTTTTCAAGAAGCTGTCACAATAGTACAACATATCATTTGAATTAATGTGGCACCCACAGCCTATTTCCTGAGCGATTAGTGGGCTCTGTGCAAGGATCACGATGGGTAGTGGTGATCCTGTGCCAGACATTGCTGGAATGCACCATCATGTGCACATGCTTAAATGTATGAGTGATGCTCATTCTCTACTTGTGCTCATTCTCTCACATTCAAATTTAGGTCAGCATTGAATATGATATCTTAAAGAGGAAAGTGAAGTGAAGAGGAGAGGAGAGGAGAGGTGAGAAAAGACTGTGAAAGAGAAGGGAGATCAATACTTTGTGAGCCCTGTTAGGATTAGGCTGAAAGGAATCGTCAGTCAAGGGGGAAAACAGGGCTTTCTGTCACGAAACAACTGCGGTTGGACATTAGACAGGGGGCAATGAGTGGCGTTACACAATAGCCATGTGGCTAAATTGACGTAAAGCGTGAGGGTGAACAGCTGCCCCTGGCTGTTATTGAATGGGAATGTATGATGTAGGTTGAGTCCGTTTTACATTTTAAAAGCCACCAGCTTCGCCTGTCAGGATTACTTCCTAAGGGGGACTCCTTTCTTCCGTTATGTTGGCAACCTTTGGACTGAAATACACAAAGCGATCTTAAATACTAGCAGGCCGAAGCTATCCGCCAAAAGCAACACTTTTAAACGTTGCAAAAAAACTCAACACGTTATTTGCACACCACAGCAAGTACACGACATCAGTAGTTTTTTTTTTTTTTTTTTTTACCGATATGCATATGAATGTGGCAAAAAGTTGCAAAATAATAACGAATAATCTCCATTAAAGCCAGTGAAGCGTTTACATCAGGTAAGGGGTCAGTTTATTTTGAAGACTTTTTTTTTTTTTGAAAAAATGAAATAAGGGCCAACAGTAGGGGAGAGTGGGGTAAGATGTGCCAGCGGGGAAGTTGTGCCCCCCCTTATTTCTAGGGAACCATAGAAAAAATTGGTCAAGTGGCCACATATTTTTGAAGTCAGCCATTTAACTCATCCTGAAAAGAAGAGAGTCTCTTTGCATGAGAGATAAGCACATTTAAGTTCAAAAAACAGTTTTTTTGCCTTCCAAAGTAAAATTTCTATGATCACGGTTTTTTGATTGTTGTGTCTAAACGGGTTTAGACAAGTTTAAAAACAATTCACACGTGTTTTAGTGCTTTGGTAAGCTACACTATGAGTCTATATAGCTAGTATGAATTTAGCTCAAAACAGCTGGATGATGCGTTTTTTCCAAAAAGGTGGGATTGGGGTGATTTGTGCCAAAGGGCCTGGGGTGAGTTGTGCCAGTGATCTATATAGAGAATTCCATTCAGTTTGGTCTTCATTTGAATTTAATTTTTTTCTGAACATGTGTTCATGTAAATTACCTTTAAATAGAATTAGCTCAACTCAGCTTTGTTCTGATGTGTTCAGAAAATGTACCTTTGCTGTGCTCATGTGGCGCAATAGGCTTGTAGAAAATCAGCTTTTGTTGTTGAAAAATAACTTTAAATAAACCTTAAATGAGTAATTTGGCATTGAATTTGTCTAGCTTTTATATAGCAACACAGTTTCTGAGATGCAAATATACTGTTTTACTTCAATAATCAATGGCACAATTTACCCCAATGTATTCTCTTTAGACTACTTTTTTTCAGAAAGCTATATTTCTTTATTACTATATTTCAGATCCAAATTGATTGTTCCCAAAGATGCACAACATCCTGAAATATATGTACATATTTTAGTTTGAAGCATTACTGTCATGGCCTCAGTTATAAGTCACTTTAAGTAAAAACTGGCACATCTTACCCCACTCTCCCCTACACAGTTTCCGAGAGAATTCCTTATCCTGTCAAAACCATGCTATTTTTACGGCAGGGAACGCAGCTTTCCTTTTGGAAAGTAAATATGCGCGTTCTCCATAGCACAACGCCTCGGTAACGCTCTGTAGGCTACAACACACGCCGACGAGAAGTTATGTGGCCAGGGTAATCCAAATGTAGTCCACTGTAAATTGGTCCATTTAAATTATTCGATCAGCGGTTAAGGCACACATCATCAGCTTCTCTCTCAGCAATGACGTTATAGTCGGCAAGCTCCTATGCATGTACCACCTTATATAGGTGTTAGTTATAGGTTGCTATAACTGACAGCTGCTCATTCAATGCCGATTGCCTTTCCCACAATTATTAATAACACTGATTGAATTTCCCAGAGATATGAATACACGCACATGTTTAACTTGCATCAAATGAGAGCTGCAAATATGTCTGGCAAATTAGAGTAAGTTGGCAATACATCGTCACCCGGCACTTTTAACAAATTGTGAGACGTCCTTAAAATTACATGGATTATTGCCGAGCAACCATAGGCAGTCCATGTGTCATCCACAGTTATATGTGGTCTTGTCGCCTCACATGTTTAGGGAAAGTTCAATCTCAAACCAGCATCTGTGCCAGAGAGGTTGTGGTGTATGCTGACGTACGTTTATTAAATGGACAAGACGATAACATTACAGGAAAGTATATACCAATATGCCACCATGTAATGACACTGTCTGAAGAGTAAGAGTTCACTAGACAGACCATTCCCCCAATGCTCTTCATGTAATGCGTCTCTGCCTTGCAACTACAGATAGAAAAACTTCAATAGCCGGGCAGCAACCGTAAATGCAGCCACAGCAGCATCTATTAACGTTACTTGGCATTCAAACTGATGGCTACAGCATTTCTCATTATTATGAATAAAGCACAATGACTTCAATTCTCATGATGCCAGTGACTCAATAGCAGCCATATGCCACTGAATTAAAGTATATATCTAGCTAGACATCGCTGGTTTACTGACTAAAGAAATCATCGGCATAACGGTGCCGAAATTAGCTGGATGGCCATTTAGTTATCCTACCTGTTTCCAGGCCTGTCCGTTTTGTTCTTCTCCTTCTGTCTAAACTCTAGAAACACTTAGTCATGTGCGATCGAGTAAAAGAAAACAAAGAAGCTAGTGTTGTGTTGCTCTGTGTTGTGGTCGATTGCAATTACTCCAAATATAATCATCAAATTGCATTTTTTTTTGCTTCTTTCTTACACACACACCTCTCTGGGTGCCATCTTACAACAAGTCCCCTCCGACCAATCCGAAAGCGTTCAAGCACGGGCTGTTTGTATCGCGAGATTGCGAACCGAACGTGCTTTAAAGGAGACAAGCCTATTTCCCAAGTGTCAAGAATGATTTCACAGGATTGCTCATCTGAACATAAATTAAGACATTGCACTTGTAAGGCATTGCTTTAAAAAAAAAAAACTGAATGAGGAGGGCCAATCTATGTATAAGATGAAGGTGTTTGCCCCTTTCGATATTGTTTTAATATGGTATTCCCAGAGTAAATTCCAATACAGTTAAACGTATTGCCGTTTTAAAAACATTTTAGATTCATCAAAACTGCCTCTATCCTTTATCAGAATTTGAAACTAAAGCCGTATTTAGAGTAAACAATATCAGTTCTTCGATGCGTTAAATTAGTTATGCGTGCGTGTGCCTTTAAAACAGAGAACTGTGCCGTTCCGCCTTAAAGAGCAAGCCATGTGCGACAAAGTGCCTCCCCGTTTCTTTCTCAACACACGGCTTCGCACTGGCGTTAAGGAGGACCGGCGGAGATACTGTGAATCTAGTACCAGAGTTTATTATTTCCGAGATGGGTAGAGCTAGTTCTCACATATCCTTTTAAATCCTCGTGGTCCCTTGCCTAAGGTCATGCTGACAGCAGTGTTCGGTAGCCTCCTCAGATCTCATCAATGTAGTACACACACCAATAAGTGCTGATGCTGGACAGAAGTTTTGCAATTGCTCGTTTGAAACTGGTATGCATTTCAGGGAGAATGTGAATTAGTTTGAAATGTTAAGTGTAGTAGCAACTGACCCAACCTTCACTGTAAGACAAAATGAGACATTTAAGTGTTTTCCTTAAATATACAATTTTATTATTCAAGCTGTTTGGAAAATTGGTAGCGAATCACCTTCTCTATGGCTATTAAACCCTCTCACTGGTGTAACAAGGTCTGAAGAGGGTGGCCATGTTTGTAGAAAAGATGCTTTGCAAGCATCGCCCCACCATGTAGCACCAGTGCAGGATAGCAGACTGCAGTGTTTGGTGTGGTTACCCAGAGCAGGGGCTTACAAACCCACACAGCCTTCCCTTATTGCTCACTGGCTGCAGATGATCCAAGCATCTTTCAATCACATCTTCCCAGAATCTTCTTTTAGGGTGACAGTTCTATTGAATACCAGCTGTAGGGAGAACACAATTGTTACTACTGGGCTTTTGTGCAGAGGCTTTCAACCTTTTTGGGGCCAATGCACATCAAAGGTCAAACCACAACGGCAAGGCACACCAACTTAAAGTTGTTTATCAATTATGAAAAATGTCACACACAGAAACTATTGGTTAGATTTTGACCCGTATTGCACTATAGCAGACAGTCATATAATTATCACCAAATCACATTATTTAGTTAAAATGCATTGACGTGCATAGGAGCAAGAACAACAGCAACATACTCAGCAAGAAATCTTTCCATTCCATCAATTAAAAAAAAAGTAAAAAGTAGGCGACTGGGATTATGTGACGTATCCAATCATTAACGGTCCCATAAGCCTTTGCTCGCAGTGCCTTCTCTGTTTCTACAATAACAATCCTCCTCCCCATACCTACATTTCATAATCAAACTGATAATGGGAAGTTTAAAAAAAAAATATTTAAAAGTGGTAAATAATTGACTACATTTTTAATTAAAGAAGTGTCATTGTATTAAAAAAGAGCATAAGATTAGTTCTTCCTCGGCACATTAGTGTTGAGAACCACTGGCTTTGTGTTTTCTGCATCTAAAAAACAAATTTTTCCTGGATAATAAAGAGCCCTTCCTTGCTCATGTCCTTGCTTCTAAGTCTCACCTTCTGGGGTGTGCTATCTGGGTCGATGGAGAAATATCCCACTCTCTCAAACTGGAATTTATCAAAGACCTTCGCGTTAACCACAGACTGGTCTACTAAGGCACTGCTGATAACTTGCAGGGAATTCTGAGGGAGGAAATCAAACAAGGTTATTGTAGATCACACAAAGTAACACTATTCAATTTCATTAAATCTATGATGAAAACGTGGGGACATTTCAGAGCACTGGGGTCAAGAGGGAGAAACCGCGAGTGTGGACTGAAGAGGAAAGGGATACATTTTTTTTTTTTAACTCACTGGGTTGATGTCAGTAAGGAAGCCACCAGGCACCTCAGCCGAGTCTTCTGGGTTTTTGTGCAGAAACCTGGTGACAGAGGAACAGTGGTCAAACATTCACTGTCTCACTCACTCACGCTTACACAGGTCATAACGTTTTGCCAAATACCACCACATGTAACACTCACAGTCGCTCATAGAGGCGCACTTCACACTCCAGAGGCTGGCTGACCCAGTGGATAAAGGCCTTGGGTTTCTCAGCTGAGTCTGTGGTGGCGCAAGTGACCTCCAGCTCAATCACCTTACCACTGGCGTCCTTGGAGACAAGGAAAGACAGGGTGAGAGACCAGATTAGTAAACAGTTGAGGATCATGTCAATGCACCCTGGTGTGAAGTGAAGAGGGCATCTTATCTCACCTTGATGACACGCTTCACCGAGATGACGTAACCGGCATGCCTCAGGCCCACAGGCTGGTCAGGCGACAGACGCTTGTAGCCCTTCTCCATCACCTGCAGGTGGCAGTGGTGAGGAGTAAGATTTTGAAAACCAAATAGAAAAACAAACACACTTGCTTTTCAAAATATAAATGCATATATTCTACACCAACTACAGTTCATGGATAGTCACAGGAACAACAAATATATTAACACAAAAGTCAACACTCATGTAACCAGACACATGGAGCACACCTCTCTGAAATCACTCTGCTCAATGTAGACGACTCTTGAGAAGGGCACCATATGGCTACCCTTTTCCTCATTTGCAGGGAAGTCAGGAACACGTACTGCCATCTGAGAAAGAGAAATGCAGAGAGAGATGCACACACACGTTACCCCAAATCAAAGGGAACAGTTCTTCATTCATTTCAGAGATCTGAGAGCTTTCTCCTGGAAGTATCAACCTGGCCTGTTTGTATTTTTGCATCTGTGAGTGGTTGGTTGGTTTGTGCGTTTGTGTGTGTGTGTGTGTGTGTGTGTGTGTGTGTGTGTGTGTACCTGTGAGTTAGCAGGCAGGTTCGTTATGGTCACTTTGAGGGGCTCAAGCACAGCCATGATCCGCGGTGCCTGCTCGTTCAGCACCTCCCGCACACACGCCTCCAGCAGGTGGGGCTCCATGGTCACCTGGGCCACCGTCACCCCCACCTGGAATGAGAGGGGAAACCAATATCACTCCAACCTGCTCCTTCCTTCTGTGCTTTGTGTCCTACAGTCCACATTCCTTCCTCTTTACAGCTCTTCCATATTGACTTCTTTCCTAATGCTATTGTATGGAACAAATACTACATTGCTTCAAATAGCCTGCTTAAATTGAACAGCTACGTGGTAGAAAATGAATGGATGCAATCCGTGAGAACTCTTTGTAGGGCCCCATGTCTTTGTTGCCACTCCCTCCAGTCTTACCCGTGCACAGAAGTTGTTGATTGCCTGTGGAGGGAAGCCCCTTCTCCTGAGAGCGGTGAGAGTGAAGAGACGTGGATCATCCCAGTCCCTAGAACAGACAAATCAATTGGTTAGTCCCCATAAAACACAAACCAACATCACTCCTACACACAAATACAAATAGAAAATGACCCATAAAACACAAATGCAACCACCAAATCCCAACAAACAAGAATTGAACTAATGCCTGACAGTATTTAAATCATGACTTAATAAATGAAGACTTAAAACCTGCCAACAGCAAGTCAGTCCTTATATGTTGCAGGAAAAAGCTGCTGTGGCAAGTGCTGGAGCTGTTACAGTGCGTTGCTTACCTGACGACTCCCTCCTCTACCAGCTTGATGATTTTCCTCTTGGAGACGACTGTGTACGTGAGGTTGAGACGGCCATACTCCCACTGCACAGGGCAGTACACATCCAGTGTATTGCACAGCCAGTAGTATGACGACCTCCTACAGTGCACACAAAAAAAGGGACTTGATACTCATGCGCATAGGATCTCATCTGTCAATGATGCTCTTAAAATGCTGGCATTGAATTAAATGGGCCATCCCAACATTGGAGGTCCCATATTTCTTGATAATGACTGCTGAAAATGAATGACCGTTGCCATTGGCAACTGGTTTTGTGCTCCTGCCTCAAACCTTTCATATCATTCTGCAAGTAGTTTATTAATTTATCGTAACAGAAATCCATTGTATATGAAGTCAGCAGGTTATAAATTGCTATGCAACACCTTCAATTTTAAAGTTCTATTTGACAGAAGGACTATTTTTCTCAGTGAAACTCTCCCATGAAACTACAATTACCTTTTTAAGAAGATAATATACGGTAAGTTGTCGGAAATGTAAGTGGACTAATGTATAGTCCATTGTGTGTAGGGTCCCGTTTGTCCTGTCAAAAAATATTTTTGGAGAATGACCAGTGGACTATACATTAATCCCTACATATTTTTCCCATCTTTGGTCAACGATATACACACCAATAGTTTGAAAACAAAATTGTATTGTGAGTAATGACTATATTTGATATCACATAAAAACTGATGGTCAGACGACAAGTCACAGACTTGTCAGAAATTACAGTATATCCTGTGAGTGAATATTCATGACTCACTAAAGAGTGGCCAGCATAATTCTAAAATGGTAATTTTTATCATGGTAACAAAGGAATTTGGATTTGCTCAGACTTCTAAGGTCAGGAAGCAAACTGAGTTGTGAGTGACTGCAATTAACCATAGTATGGGAATGGGGGAGGCCATTGAGAACCACCTTAGGCAGCAGGTCAGAGAAACCTGATTATCATACAGAACAGGAAAAGATTGCCAGACCAGTTTGTATTAGAAGCCTGACTAATTTAAGTTAAAAGCCTAGGAGGTGTCTTAAACAGTATATATGGCTAGAGTTGGAGATGTTTGCTGTTCAGATCTGCACAGCTGAATTCGAGTATGTTCCATGTGCTTCGTTACTGCACTTTACTGGAATAAAGACAGATTGCTGCAAACTTCCTTTTTTCTTACAGACTCTTTCCAATGATCTAAGACATTGAACAGTACTCGACTAGGAGTTCATCAGCAATTCATGTGCGCATTGTTGTCAGTTCATCAAGACATGAGAACAGTGGTATAGTTTTAAGGGCTGGCTGCTCTGTTTGGATTTAGCTAAAAATAGTATCTTGTCCATAAATACTTTTCTCTTATTTATACAGAGAGACACTTTACTGCAACCAGTTTTAGTAAACATATGGTACACCATCATCAAGTGATTCGTTGGTCAGACCTTTTCACATAGATACTTAGACCACTACTACACAACTACTATCTGCACTACCCTAATGCAAAGGCAAAATGATCAAAGGACAATATGCAGACTCATACACAAAAGCATACCAGCCACACTGCCTTACCTGGCCTGGAACTCTTTGGTGCAGAGAGAGTGTGTGATCTGTTCGATGGAGTCACAGAGACAATGGGTATAGTCGTACGTTGGATAGATACACCTGAAAAGACAGAAAACAAACCTTTTTAGGGTTTTGAAATGTACAACGATGCTGTGCCAAGGATAATGCAATTTGTCAACCCCTTTCTATGACGTGAGCATTATAGCCATAATATATACGTTATAACCTTCACATACGGTACCAGCCTTTATTTCAGGGCTTCGATATCTCCATTCCAACTCTAAAACGATACAATGTGTGTGTTCAAAAATGTCACTGGTACTGTTAATCCATATTCCAGGTGATGTGTGTACCAGGTGTCTCCTGTCCTGTGATGAGGGGTATATTTGATGCGGTAGGCCACAGGGTCCATCTTGCCATCCTCCATGACCATCTTCATCCTCAGCGTGGCCTCCCCCTCTGCAAACATGCCCCTCTTCATCCTGCGAAAGAGTATCAAGGACTCCTCCACCGGTCGGTCGCGCCAGGGTGATGCCGGTGCATTGTGCCCCTTCAGTTCCTCTCCGCGCTGGTGGCAGATGTATGCTTGGCCTCTGGGAGAACAAAAACACTATGGCTTAGACAGACATGCATGAAGTACAGAGAGAAATAGGGGAACATGTAGCGACATGACGGTCTCTTTAATAGAGTCAACATTATAGCATAACAGAGAACAACAACATTGTGTGTGTGATTGTGAACGGTCACCTGCGAATGAGCTCCTCTGCCCAATCATAGAGCTGCTGGAAATTATCAGAAGCATGTGTGACGGCATATGGTGTATAACCTAAGAAGACACACACACAGACCTTTAAAATTTGGTGTCCAGAACATACCAAGATGTGCTTTTCAAAACATCTTCATTAAATAGGTAACTTGAAGTGCAGCTATTTCTTCTGATGAATGTGAATATTGAGCAAAATATCAAAGAACAGAAATTCATACCCAGCCACTCCACCATGTCCCTGATGGCAGTGAAGTATTTCTCTTCTTCTTTCTCTGGGTTTGTGTCATCATAACGCAGGAAACATATTCCACTGTTAGACTGTAGGGGGAGATAAGTACAGCACTGAGAAAGATGGTAAGAGTTGGAGCTTTACAGTATGTAGCACAGCAGACTGAACTGCAGGTGAAGTATTGAGTGTTATTTCTTTACGTGTCTGTGTGTGCGTGTGTGTGTGTGTGTGTGTGTTGATGCTTGTCACCATACCTTTGCAAAACCAAAATTGAAGTTGATGGCCTTGGCGTGACCGATGTGGAGAATACCATTAGGCTCCGGGGGGAATCGAGAACGGACCTAAGAAGAGAAGTACAGCAAGGTGTCTCATATATGAACTAGAAACATGTGTGGGCATCTCTGCTGGCTCTGACACACACACACACACACACACACACACACACACACACCTGTCCATTTGTGATCTCCAGGTGCTTCTTGAGCAAGCTCATGGTATTGGGTGTGACAACATATCCCTCTGTCTTAAAGTTCTCACCTGTGACAATATGACACATGGTAAGATTGAGGTTAAGGCAGGAAGAGAAGAAGCAAATAAGGAACCTAAAAAGATCATCTCACCTGGCTTATGGAACTTCAGAGCCTCTCCTCTCAACTGATCCATGAGTGACTTAGCCTCCATCTTGACATCCCCTACACACACACACACACACACACACACACACACACACACACACACACACACACACACACGCACACAGCGAGGGGGTGAAAATATAGGAAAAAAAGGTGACTCACATTATCTTTATTGTGGCTTATCAAGAAGCTCTTTTCTCCACTTGGCTCACCATTTACATTCACTTCCACATCCTGCTTCTCCTTCTCTGGTGCCTTGGCTTTGGGAGCCTGTAACACACACAAGAGCGTCAGGCCTCATAGTCTCAGAATTCCACACAAACCCACCACCCAATACTGACTCACTGATGAAACTTTCTACAGCCAAATGGTACAGTTTAAAAACTATATTATCTTCTTTCGTACAGAAAGTCAAGGACAACAGATAGCCCATGAGTTTCATTCTTACGCCGTTTGCTTTTGCTTTCTCTCTTAGAAGCAGAAGACGAGAAGGTCCTGTTGACTTCACCATAATATCAGTCTGCAAGTATCTCATGTAACCGTATTAGGATGTTATCTGGAATGTAAGAACAAGAAGTCTGCCTACTCAGGCGCTCACCTTGGGCTTCTTCTCCAAGTCTGCTTCGGTCTTTGGGCCCAGGAGATGCAGGACCTGTTAAAAAAGTGCTCAGATTATGAATTATACAGACACACATACAGTCAACTACACAGACAGAGACACAGACACACACACACACCTGCATGTCCACTTCATTTTTTATGATCTTCCCATCAGCCCACTTGAGGCCAGCCCGGGCTTCACCTGTAAGACAGCTCGTTATTGCATTTCCATCGTCCTACAAACACAAACACATGAAGATGAAAGGAAAAACGAAATCAGTTGCTGTTCCTGTTTTAAAATGAGTACGCAGTGAAAGAACTCACCCATAAGCAGGCCCATATTGAAGCGGTACCTCTCTTCATGCAGCTGTTTTTGGTGCTTCTTAATCACTTGCTCGACCTGAAGGAGATGAAATTAAAGGGCATGAGTGTGAGACACAGAAAGAAAGAAAGAAAGGTTAACATTTAGCAATATGAACATATGAGTGAGAAAGTTCCATGTTGACTAACTTACCACATCTTCAATCTGCTCGGGAGTGATGACTACACCCACACCACAGGAGGACTCAAATGCACTGTGGTCTAAGGGGTCTTGAGGGTGGCTCTTCACAAAATCCAATGCAGCTGTTTGGACAATCACACACACAACAATGAATCACTTTTTAGAGAAGAGTGCGGCAGCTTATGGAAGGTCTCTCGGAAGTTTGATCAGAAGTCTGAATACATTTCAAGATATCTCGATGTGTATGCGTGTGTGTGTGAGAGTGAGTACCTGAAAGCTGTAATTCGGAGGTGATCTTCCGTTTGGCGATGTATTCTGTGAGGAAGCCTAAACGTTGTGTATCCTTGAGACGTGAAGCCATGCTATACAGAAGGGTACCCATGGCCTTATCAATTGTCGCGGACCCCACCACATTCTGTGCCTAGTTCAGAAATAAAGATGACTAAATTTAGCTTAATGCATAAAGCACTCATACATGCTTTAAAAGTACAGAACGCCTTACAAGGGTATAATTGGTAAGCTTAGCGGAGTTTATAGAATTTCAAGGTTATATTTGACTACCAACAAAACAATAACTTTGCAAAGACTTGGAGTTACGACAGCTGAACACGTCAGCTGACACTTGAAGGACCAGGTTGGAACACATCAGCTTGGAACCGGCCCTCGAAACTCGCACAGAGCTAAATTACTACTTAGCTAGTAGGCAAGCTAGCTAGCTAGCTAAGGTAGCTATCCTAACTGAGTCCAGCTTTCTCCTTACCTGGGCAATAGCATCCTTCAAAGTCGAACTGAGAGCTTCATTTTTAAGTGTTTCTTTGGCTTTCTGTTCGCTAAGCCCAAGAGACACAAATAGTGTGATCAGATCCGCCATGTTTCACAGAACACCACACGCCTAGTTATCTAGTCGGCCAGCGTGGGGAACACACACTTTACGATAGGGCGGGACTACAATCAAGGAAACAGCTCTACGCTCCAATCATGCAGCCGAAAGCTCAGGTTGGGACGGAGTTATGAAAACTTGCCGGTAAATTGCGTCAGTCACTTACTGTCACATTGTAAAACATTGTTTATTTAAGTAACCAATGCGTTTCCGTATAGATACCGCCCGCCTCTAGAATCTAAATTGTTTCACTCATGTTTCAATCATGGTATATTAACGACACATACACTACCTGTAGCCTACCTTCACATTTATTGCGATTGCAAAGGATAATAGCGTAGGCAAACACGGTCACTAAGAGGTCAGCAACTTTACCAAGTGTACAATGCAAATGTATTCAGTGAGGACACCATTTTAAATATTAGGCTAATTAAAAGGAAGACTAAACCTAACCCATACAGGCTTATATGTCAAGTCCCTTGACTAAATCAGAAATATCTTCTTACTTCATTACAGTCGATGTGCAATTGAGTACTGTATGTTTATAGAGTATTTCAGAATCAGAATCAGAAACAGATTTATTGTCACGTAGGTATGCGCCTACTTGAAATTTGTTCTGGTGCATAGGTGCATACAGTAAACATAAAAACATAAAAACACAAACATACACACACAATAAGTGTACTACTACATAACATAAAAACATAGGAACACACCAAGTACTAGACATAACATAAGTATTACAGAACACAGTATGGAAACAGATGTATATATAAATAGAGTGTATATAAAGAAGTAAAGTAAGGGGTAAAATGCAAAAGAAAGCAGTGCAGGTGTGTAAAAGTGAATGAACAATGTGCAATGTAAAGGAGTGAAATGTGAGTTAACATAACTCAGACTTGGGGAGTGGGGGAGGGGCAAGAGTCCAAGACGGGTGGGGGACCTGGGCCTTGTTGATGAGACCAGCAGCAGTAGTTAATTAATTTAATCTTCAACTGACAAAGCCTCTAACCCCAATTTAGATGAGATGATTATCTTCAGTAGCAGCCAAATACAGAGACTTGGTGAGCCTAAAAAAAATCTTATACTGTATTTGCACCACAGGGCGAATTTCTTATGTAAGATAGCACAGGGGAGAATGAAACTGAGGCCAAACTGTACAAGCCCATGGAATAACAAAGGTATAATGACAAAGTATTTAATTCCCCATGAACGTCAACTGAATGATAATATTTATCCCTCAACATGACTATTGCTATTGAAGTAGTGTTATTGAAGTTACCCTATCTATTAGATAATATCACGTGCTTACATTTCACCTTGTGCAAAACTTCCATCCTTGCCTCGGACGTCAGAAATCCACCACATGGTCCTATTTGCGGAACGCTTAACTTCTGTCTATATAAACCTTGTGCAATGTGTTTAATATTGCTTCACTTTCAGCCTTGTGCTGGGAGTGAGCCCAATTGCAATTGTTGTTTGTCTTAAATATACTTATATGCAGCTCTGGAGTCCTGAGGTAACTAGGGTGAATTTTCACCTATCACAGGCCTATACATGTATTTACTTGCCCTGATACTGACCCTACCACCATGATGTACCAACTAAACCACAACAACACAATCTGATCATCAACCCAGTGATCATTTACTTTTTGTGTGTGGATGCTTATTCCTCACACTGTACAGGTTTAGCCTCTGAGGTATGTCAATTCAGTCTTTTGTGTAACATATACATTAAATATGTAATATAATTTAATAATATATAACATACAGATCAAAGAATGTGTTTCAGAGCTGCTGAGCATTTGCATTTGTAAATATTCCTTTAGTTATTAAAGCAATACAAATAAACCATTAAAATGCAACAATATTAAACATCAACATTGAACAGATTTTCAATGGAGATAAATGTTATTCATGGAAATGTCCAGATACAACAATTTGATTTAAATGTTTTATTTGAATTACATTTGACAGTCTGTAGATGACGTTTTATGTTAATAAACAGATAACCTACGCAAGCAAGGACGAGAATAGGAACCCGATGCAATGTTGATACACAGTTACAGTAAAGGACTGTGGAAGTTCAGGTCTCACTATGTACAGTAGTAACACATAGAAAAATCTTCTAATGGCAATGACGTTTACATCTTCTGAATTTTTCAACATCAGTATGGCATCCAATGAAGTTAATTGAACGTTCCCAAGTGATAATTCAACAAGGACCATGCATCACTATTATATTTATATATCATATATAATTTAGGTGTTTTTACAATCAAAAAAAGTACACTGAAAATATGACAAATTTATCTATAGCACATTTTATGACAAAGGAAAGAGACCATATATACACACATTCAAAAAGACACATCCGGCACTTTTCTGAGGTCTACTGTGCTCAACAGGATCTAATGACAGTGCACAATCTAATGTCCATTCAAAAAAATAGTCGGTGTTTTATGAAAGCCATATTTCAGAGATCTGATGGTGATGACCTAGAGATATTACCATTGATTTGGTCCCATTATTGTCTGAGAATAAGGAAACCAAGGCATGGATTTAAAAATAAAGATAGAACAAAAGAGCCACCATCTTTTGTATAAAAACTCAGAACGTTTGCCTGTGGCTTGCCTGATGTTAATTCTGGGAAACGTTTGATGAGTATCCCCATAAGTGTGTCACTTTTGTTTTTAAGGACTTTTCAGCCATAACCTTACACCTTTCACTACAACATGGGTCTTTCAAAAAACCGGGTGCAATGTGCAAGGGAAGAGCTGGGCTGAAATATGACCAAGCCAAACTCATCTCACATGTGTAGATGAATCTTCCAGTTGTGTCTTAGTTAGGATAAAGCTTCAGTTTATAGCTCTATCCATTTTGGCAGTGTTTTCTGGCTTAGGCCAAAAGCTTAACTTTGAGATAAAAAAAGATGTGCTTGCATATATCTTTAATAACTATTTTCTTATGTTTTGTTAAATATATTGAAACTCGGATCGAACACTTGTACATTCTCAAATTATCACATCTTTCTGAACCTCTCAATCTCAAGAATTTATCAACATTTTATCACTCATTGTAGCAGTGCTACACATTGTTCTGTAGGGTTGATTAAATGTATTACTTGAGGAGACATATTATTTATGTTAAATGTATACATGTTACCATGAAACACCATGTATACCATGACATAAGCGTGTGAAGTGTAAGGTAAAATGATATGTGTTAAGAACTGTCCATTAGCTGCACAATAACAGGAATCAAAGCATGTAGATGAACCAGTCTGAGTGTGACGTGGCTTTAACCTAAATTACACATGAAACATATGCGGCTAAAGGCCTATGTGACAAGGGCCTACACTGATCCCCATCAAACTCTCAGGAGCTCCTGGTTTACCATGTGTTATTCCATGTGGACTCTCTATAAGCTATGCAAGTGCAGCAGTCCTGCGTGGTCAAAGAGTACTGGTTTATCCTATGATGAGCCTCTGAGAACAAGAACAACGCCACTGTGGGAACTGGCTGATGCTACAAGCAAGCCTGGTTGTGACCCAATCTGGTTTGTGTTCTGGTCCAGCAGTTAGCAGATGAGAATTGTGATCTGGGATGGGTGGTAGTGACTGAAGGGCCATGGGGATTTGGAGAGAAAAGTGGGAAGGAGATGGTAGATGAAGAGGGTCTACTGTTTTACAATGTCTCCTTTCTTCAGAATGATCTGCCGTTGCCATGGAGCCAGTTTGGTCTCATCATATCCTAAGGTTCGCAGTCTCTCCAGCTCTTGCTTCTCCTCAGATTCCTTCACCTTCTTCTCTCGTTCATCGTCTTTTCTGCAGGTGTGAAAGGAAAGGAGATGATTCATCGGTTTTTGTGGTTTGGACATGTTGACATGATTTTACATGTTTTTATTTTTTATTTTTAAATTGGTCACTACACAAACTTGCATTTCAGGTATTGTTTTAAATTTTGTGGAATTTAAGAGAGAATTTGAACTACCTGGAGCACAGAGCTACAACATTCAAACTGTCATTTCCTTAGGTCAGGGGTCAGCAACCTTTAGTATCTAAAGAGCCATTTTTGGTCAGAAAGAAAATAAATCTGTACGAAGCCGCAAACATATTTGAGCCCTTCAAATGCAGTTACCACAACCTATACTCTAAATTGTTTATGTCTATGTTTTACCATAATGTGGCTGCAGTAGGCTATATATGATTATTTGCGACTCTATCTTTGCATTTCCAATATAATAATGTAATGTTTTGGTGCATTTTTGAAATGTAGAACTTCTACAATAAGAAAACAGTTGATCCATTTCTTAAAGCTACCTTTGCTCTGCTCTGCTTTCAGCAGGAGGTCTGAAATCACTCAATTTCTTTCATCTCCAGCCAGATGCCTTTCAACACATGCAGTTTACTTGTTCTGCAATTGTCTATTTTAACATTACATTTTTGTTGTTTGCTAACTTCTTGCCACAGATCACAGATCCAGTCTATGTTTTAAATTTAGACTTTTTTTTAAATCCATAGCTAGCTTAGGAAAACAGCCACTAAACCACCACTATTGAGTTTGGCAAAGAGACTTCAGGCCGTGAAGTCATATGACACATATGAGAATGTAAGGATGGCTTTAGGCCTACAACAGAATGATATCAAATTGTTGACAAAGCCAGGGAGCCACTAGAGGGGCTAAAGAGCTGTATGCAGCTAAGGAGCTGTGTGTTGCCGTCCCCTGCCTTAGGTGAACCATTTTACCACCAGGTGGCGACATTAACATGGGAAACACAAGAGCACACTAGACACAAGAAATGGTGCAATACACAGCCTTGCCCTTGATGGTAGTGCCGTTAATAACTACAATTGTGAAACATCTTAAACAAAAAAAAATGACTGAAAATAGATTTCTTATTCGATTATCTCATAACTTGTGAGAACACTGACATTATGCCTGTTAGAAGGATTTTTACGATATTAGTTTAAAGTATACTTTTCCACAATGTTAGTATAAAGTATACTTTTGCACAATATTAGTATAAAGTATACTTTAACACAATCTAAACCTTGCCGTTTGAAAATCCCAACAATTTGTTTTTGTTTTATTCTTATGTCTCAATACTGTTGCACATTTGCACATTTGAACTACACTAAAAATACAATATATACTGTATATATGTAAAAATGAAAGTATAATTTCTTACCTCTTCAGTTCTCTGTCCACCCAATTAGGTACAAGCATAAGAGAAATAGAATAATTATACATGTAAGAGTCACATTACTACTGCTACGGAACCCACGTAAAACAGAAAATCATATTCATATACCATTCATGTACCATTTCTGCATATATTCATAAGCCTTTACACTACAAATATCACTCCTTAAAAGCACATGTGAATCATACTTCCAGTACATTCTTCTCACTATGATTTAAATATGTTTTAAAGACTTTTTGACACGAATGACAGGGAATAAATTGGATTTTAAAAGCATGCTTGTTTCCACTTTGAGAAAAGCCACAAGGTCTCTCAAAATGATACTTGAATTAAGGCTTTTGTAATTAAAATCACTTTTTCTCAGATCAGATATTGAATGACCAATCATGACTGAACTATCATCTCTGCATCACACCTTTGGGGAGTCTTATCATATTTCATTGCTGATATAAACAGACTTTCACACAAGGGTACCCTTTGACCAAAATCCCCAACGTCCAAACAGACTCTCATGGAAACAAGCATACTTCAGTCCAGGCAGCCGGAGAGGGAAGGGAAACAAATATATAACACATATATCCCCACAAAGACAGAGAAGACTGAAGGCAAAAGGAAGTGGGGAGCCGCCATGGAAACAGAGGGCTGGCACCAGAAGTGGACAGAGGCAGGAGACAGCTGGAGATCGGCATCTCACTCACTTCTCTTCCTCCAGCTTCTTCTTCATGATGTCTCTCCTCCAGGCCGGCATGTTGGCTAGCCGAGCAGTCTCCTCATCCACCTGAGGAAATCACACAGGAAAACCGAGTGTTCACTCTTACACACTCTAACACACTCAAAGAAGGAACACAAAATGTTCTCTCATGTCATGAAAAACCAACCCAGGGGGGAAATAAATAAAAAGTTCACCTTGTTGTAGTACTTGTTGTAGTACTTCTTCTGGAATGGTGTGTCCTCAAACTGTTCAGTACATGTAATGTGTGCAACTTTTGCCTTTCACATGTATCAACTTAAATCACACAAACATAAAAATGTCTGAGGGCACTTAGTTCACCATTTCATTTTCCTCATATCTGAGTGTGGCCAGATATCTCTCCAGACTCTCCAGTTTGGGGGAGAAATAAAACACACTATGATGCCAAATCGGAGAGGTGATTTACCCCATAAGTGCCTACAGCTGTGAGCGGAGAGTCTCCACCATACTCAGCCATGCATGGAACCTAACTATTCAAGCAAGAATGAACGGGATCGGACCGCAGTCAGGCTACTTGGACTGAATGATGAATTCCCATCAAAAGGAAGAAAGAACATGTTGGACTAAACAGATTTACATATGCTAACATACATGCATAAATACATACACTAAATGTATGCACATATAAATATACTATTATAAATATTCACACATACACACACTTAAATATTTACTCTCTCTCACACACACACACACACACACACACACACACACACACACACACACACACACACACACACACACAGGATAACCAGAGTGCTGCTGAGAGGGTGGCCATCTTGGCTATCTCATTTTCTCCTTCCTACAGATAGGTTACCCAAACCCATCTATCATCAGGCCTTTTCACGGCTAAGGCTCAAACTACCCAAGTAAGATAATCTTTACTTTTAATTTTTAATCATTCCCAGGGGAATTTTAGCAACAGCAAAAAGAAATCAAGACACCTGACTGACTGATACCAAAGGAAAGTTTACAGCTGGTTAAAAATACAAGAACTACATGAAAATACGTAGTCAAGAGTGTCAGGCTTGTACTAATGTTCGCTTCAACATGAATTGGGCTAGTCAGTGTTGTACGCACTGGGATTATGGGTTCTTACCTACCTGATAAGCAGCTTTGAAAAAGCACGAGTACCGTTTTATCACCATTACGTTTCTGACCTGTTTTGTGTGGGCCCTTCACACACTAATACTTCTCTGCTTTGGACTCTGTTTTATCCAGTCCACAGTATAATCTAATGCACACTCCACCATGTTAACACATGGAAGGTACCATATTCACACCACCTTTTCAACTTCTATTCACAACACTTGCATATTTGTGGCTGGTTATCCAAGAATTTTGTGTAGCATTCTAAAGGACAAGGAGCAGTATCCTCACGGCAGTGTCCACCAGTCCACCAGACTTCAGCTGCCTCCCATATTTAGACCTCTGGCTAAAGTTACCTGTGTCACATCATCCACCACTGAGTGACTGACTGAAAGAAGATCAGAGGTCGTCTGCTGATGTAACCCCATTACCTCAGCACTAAGCCACTGTAAGCAGCAGGGGGCTCTAAGAGGGATTCTGTGACTGAGGATCTACGCAAATGTGTAGTGTGGGAAGATGCTTCAACAACGTGTTTTGTGGGTGGCAAACATCCATTCCCAGGTAGTGTAATACACAGACCTGCATAGTATACTCTAAACTATGTGTTTAGTGTTATAGCTTTTATTTTGTAAAATACAGTTGTTTATTACCCATAACGCAGACTTTGTACAATTTCTTATAATAATGTAGTAACTGCTGGTGATATTATTATATATACTTTTCTGTCAAATCCACACAAATACGATGAATCTGTGGTCCTTCTGAGAATTATCAAGCCAAACATATTCAAGTTTAAAGTTTTATTATCTTGTTATGGGACTGAAAAAAACTCTTTATAGAAACATTTCACACAAAGACGGTTTCATCCAAAAATCTTTACAGAAATTTAAACCCGGACCTGACCTCACATAAAAATGACAATAAAATAATGATGTGATGAGGCTTCAAACGTGGTCTCCATTAGGGATTTTATATTTGCTGGCAAAAGAATTGTACTAAAAATGTTGGGCTCTGACAGCTAGAGTTCAGTTCAGGCGCTGCCTTTAAAAATACATGAAGCTGAAATACATCAGGAGATGTTGTACCTGCGCTGCTCTTTTGAAATAAACACGATGCATGAATACACCTAAGCCCTTCATCTCTATCAAACACACACTCAATCAAAGTCTTACAAACTCGTTCACAAACATCCACGCTGTAGCCTGACATTACACAACAACAACAACAATGCGCCATGATATAACCCTCCAAATGCACTTCACATTATCTTGTAGAAGTACATACCATCTGTTACATGAGACCATAGACCTATATATGTCTATGCATGAGACTGTGAATTGTCAAGATACCTCAAAACTGATTGATGTTAGGAGTAATCTCTAACGTGTCTCAGGGCATAATTCAAGGATCAGTGCAACACTTATTACTATTTTTACAATGTGTATTTTTTTTGTCAAGGTAAAATCTCAGGATATCACTTTTATTCATGTGCAGTATTCAGTTAGTTCCCTAATGAACAATGTTGTTAACAAAATACCTGTTTTTTTATATAGGCAATTCATTATTTTTGCTCACCCCAGGGTTAAATTACTTAGAATAAATGGTCAGTCTCAAATTTTGTCTAAGTTACCATCAAAAACGAGAAGCAGCTCTGAGAAATCTAAGAAGCAGCTTTGAAGAAATGTCCAATTAGCACTTTTAAAAACTCTTTAGTTAATAACTGTATAGATGTCATCAAAACAAAAAATAAATAAATGCTTGTTTATACTTCATAAATGATGGACATGCATCATGTAGCCCACCGTGAGTCAAACACATCCTTCACTGGCAAAAATATAGAACCTCTATTTTAGTAGCACATCTTGGATGGTCATACTGGTCACCTGATCACCTGAGCATTCGATCTGTGTTTAAGGCACTGGCCAGAACAGACACTGACCCCCTTCTTAAATCAACTTCAAGGGGCAGCCCAGATAACATGAGCCACCCGTAACAGTAGCTTTTCTTCTCTCCCTCTGTTTCGCCTAAAACTAAATGTCAAACAGTTCTGCCTCTTTCTCCTTCCAGAAGGCAAAGCTGCGATCAATGTATCTGATGATCTCCTCGTTACTGAACTGTTTTAGCTCATAGATGAGCTGGATGGAGTCTTCATTGGGTTCTTCAAGAGGCGTTTGTATGGGTTCACTTGTGGCGTTCTCCACCACAACCTGCACCGGAGGCTGGATCTGCTGATGCTGTTCTGTGTTCTGGTTCTGGTTTAGTGCTGGTGTGTCATGTCCTGTGTCATGTGTGCCATTAACCACAGTCTCTTGCGCCATAGTGTCCAACGCCTTACTGTCCTGGGAGTCAGGAGGAGGGCGTGGGTTAGGAGCATCATGCACACCATTTTCTCCTGTGGGCTTTAGGGCATCTTTCACAGGGGCTCCCCCAGCGCTCTGCACAACCTCCTGGGGTACAGGTGTAGGGGTTTGCTCCTGACCCTCTTTCAGTAACTCAGGTGGAAGGACAATCTCAGAGCCACTCAACAACCCTCCTCCTTCAGGGGAATCTCCAAAATACTTCATTTTGATGTCCTCAAAGCCATCGGACCAATCCCGCTGGCCGCGCTCAATGTTCCCCATAACGTCGCGGTGGAACTGTCGAATCTGCTCCCAGCTGTGGCTGCCAAGCCGGTCGAACATTTCATAGCACAGAAGGTGCCGGAACTTCCTCTCTGTGCGAGACATGTTCATCTCCAGCAGCTGAAAGTATCCCAACATGAAAAGGTCGAGGGTCAGGCTTTCATAGTCAACGGGCGCCCCTTTAATGTGGGGGAGGAAGTGCTCGGGCCAGTAGATCATCTGTGCTCGGCTGAGCCTGCGGATCTGGCGTGTGGGCACCTGACTCATAATGTTCCTCCAGTGGCCAAGGAGGTTGCCCACCACTTGCCTCTGCTTCATGAAGTACAGCAGCTTGTCGTCCTCACTTTGCATGTTCCCATCCATGTCCGGCAGGTTTGGGTCACAACGGTTGTACTCTTGTCCTACTCCAAGATGGTTGGACCTGTACTTGGGCCTGTAGGATTCTGACATGGTGTATTTCCTCCAGTGCTCCAGGAAGAGGAAGACAATACGCTCTTTGCGCATTTCAATGCACTCCTGCACATAGCTCAGGTCTGTTTGCACCTCTAGACTCCGTGTCGACTGATCTGAGTTCAGCACTGGGTCTCCTGAGGAATGGGTGCCATTGATGTGTGTCGTGTCCCCCTGGGATGTGACACCTGAATTTGTATATGTGGGGGGCACATACGTTGGTGTGATGAGAGGTTCATCTACTAAAGGAAGGTTTGAAAAATCTGATGCAGAAACATAATTGGTGTTCGACTGCATCTCGGCGGGAGAGAGTGTCAGTTCATCCTCAAGGATTGGATCTGCATGGAAATTAGACTCACTGACCACCGGCAGTGACATCTTGCGTTTGTACACCCTGTTCATCTTGTCATCCTCGTACTTGGACTGGTTCTGAACCTCATAGTTGGCTTTCAGGTTCTTCACAGACACACCAAACTGCTTGATTTCCTTCTCCACCTCCTCGCGATTGGAGAAGGACTGTGACCTCCCGATATTGCCAGAGGCAGCAGACCCAGTCTGTCCTGCCTTGATCGAGCTCTTTGCGTTATCGTGAGTGTACCCTGGAGCGATCAAATCGAGAATGTCTATCTCCTTCCCTCCCAGAGTGGCCAGTAGGATGGCCATGCTTTTCAGCAGGGTGGAGATCTTGCTGCACCAGGCAGGCAGGTCCTCTGCCTGCCCGTGGACCTGTTTGGGGTTGACAGAGAAGTGCTCACGGTTGAGCGCCGCCGACACAGGCAAGAGCTGGTGGAGCTCTTGCTCCAGCTGCTCCAGCTCCTTCTCCACCTCTGTCACCTTGTGCATGACCGTCAGGTTTTCGATCTGCCTCTCGATGCGGATGAGGTCGGCCTCCGTCATCAGCTCCCCAAAGGGCCCAAGGATGGCATTGTGGACATGAGAGTAGTGCCAGTCTTGATTTTGGAAGTATTCCTTTGTAGCAAACTAGATCAAAGGATCAAAGGAGACAAAGAGGGGACAAAAAAAAGAAGGAAGAGGAGATGGTTCTTCGAGGTGCTGGTCCAATCTCGCTGGTGCATGGTCAACTGTTCTTCACCCCATACATGCTTACATGGATTTAGTGGTGCAATGGCACTGGCCTACTAGGGCCAAGTTCACTGAAGTGACCCGATGAGCAACAACTGAGAATAAATTTGAATAATTATTGCCTTCTTGTGCAAATAAGTGTGTCTTAATGCAGACAGGGCTTGGGTCACCACTACAGTACAGCTATGTTTGTTGATTTCATAATTTTTGTGCTGCTTTTACTTTTCGTTTTTGTTTTTCTTTTACACTCAAATGGTCAGAGCTTTAAAAGCTGCTTTCTTAGTTAGAGTGAGCAGTTTTAACCCTGCAGTGAGCAAATTAAGGCTTTTGGGGGGTTGGTGGGGGGGTGCATGGACCAATATGGCAGCCTGTGTCCCAAAGACACTGCACACATTGCGACTCAGTGACTCAGGCCCTCACATCACACCACTGAATAACCATGTAAAAACTTAGAGCTCCAGTGCAACATCCCCTAGTCCTGGCCACATGATTGTCTTATTCTCTCAATGACTAATCATCAAGTAACTGAGGTTGGTAAATGTATGAAGGTAACATGGCCAGTGCTGGGATGGGCAGTGATGTCTCAAAGCATTAATGTCACCACACTCTTCATGTCCTGTCAATCCAATCAACCAAACCAAACCAAACAGAGGTCACAGCAGACATGCAGAGGGAATGCAGAGGAAAAAAGTGCCACAAAAACCCTGGTCATCTCAAGGTACGGTAGTACACAGATCAGCTTACGCACAAATTGCAAATGAGCTTGTCTATGTAGAGCACATTGATAAGCGGTAGAACAAACTAACCTGTCCCTTCAGTGAAAGCAAACTCTTCAAACCTACCTACAAGGGCTTCCAAGCACTGTGATGACGTGATTATGACTCAATTAAACATACATTAGCTACGGAACAATGCATGAAAGTATGCCAATTAGGTCAGAGCGCATTATAAAAAAATACAGTCATGCTGAACACAGACTGTCCCAGTGTTACTAGCGTGAGTAAACAAATATGACAAACAAATGTCAGACAACAGGGGAAATGGAGTCTACAGTACACTAAAAGGCAATTTGAGCCTGTTGTCCTTTCTCTTGTGTGAAAGCTACTTTGACCTTCTAGTCAAATGATATCCAGGCCCAGAATTTAACTTCAACAAGAGCACACAATATCCTTTACATCAACAGACATGACACCTGTACACAAGAACAGGAGCGAGTGTAACCGTTTCTAAGCCCTGCCATTTTCAAAATAAGTAATTGAAAGTTCACTAAGAGGAAGAGATATTTGAAAGGGACCAACATTGCACATGCAAAAAGAAGCACTCAGTATCACACCTTTAAACACACACATACACACACTAACACACACACACACACACACACACACACACACACTTCAACAAGGCCTGTCAGTTATCCTCCCTCTTTAGCAGCAGTATTAGCATGCTTTGTATTATTTGGATCAGAATGACAATTGACCTTTAGTCAACGGGAGGATATCTTTGAAAAGTGTAATCTTGCCGTCTTGATAACTGCGTGCCTGGCCACAACTGAGTCTTTTGCGTTATCTAAATGGATGACATCTATCCTCATTAATCCCCACCCTCATTAATATCTTTGAACAAAATAACGTCCTTTTTTGTTGTCAGCTTGTAAAAAATCTCGGTCAGGGCCACACACTGCCGGCGCAGGGGGAACACACAGCTCAGCCTGACTTACCTTGCGCTTGTGCTCTTCCTCCTCCTGCATCTTCACCTGCAGCTTGCGCACCATCACCTGCCTCTTCCACTCGGGGATGGCGCGGCCCTGCTCATCATGGGTGGGCACCAGTGCCTCCACGTCTACCAGGCTGGTCTTGCGTTGCTGCCCCGAGCCCGCTGTGCCGTTCACCGTGGGAGGCAGCTGGTCGTAGCTGGAGGAGGACGTCATGCCCTTGGGCGTGGCGGACGAGCTGGAGGAGGCGGCGCTAGGGCTGGGGCTGGGGCTCGGAGTGGAGGAGCCGGAGGGGGGCGGGGAGGGGGATGAAGGCTTTGCTGATGGGGTGACGGGGGTCTGAGGTGGCGATGTCGGACTGTCGGGCTGGAGGGGACAGGAAGAATGTGTCAGGTTGAGGGTCTATGCACACGCCTATCCACACAGTCAAATACTGATCAAGCTCAAACTAGATGTAAGGATTAAATGCAAGCAGCAAAATGATGCAACCCAAGATAAACAGCCATCCAACAGTGCATGTTGTTAGAAAGCACAGTTAGAAAGCACAGTAGACTCAACAGAAGACAGAAGACACAGAAGACTTAACACATATTAATAGTCATGGTAGCCTTAGTAACATGAATTTGTGAGAATGAACAGAATGGGATTGATCTTGATTAGTCATAATTAGAGGAAGGACACCTGAGCAAGGCAAAAGAAGTGTGAGTAGTATCTAACTAAACTGATTAATAATTGTATACTGTGAAAGTTTTTGATTGGAATAACTGGATGCATACATTGTTCGAAACAAAAGAGAAAGTTACCCTCTCAGACAATCGCCTCTGGTTAACATACTGCTTCGCCTGTTAATTCAAATTGAAGATGACCTGTCTTTAGAAACATTAATTCTGAATTATCAGTAACATTTGTAATGACAGAGAAGCTTCCAGCTGGTACACTGATGTCAAATGAATCACGCGACTCGTTTCTTTTGTTGTGTGAACAAAAAGACCGGGTGACGGGTCACTGGGTTTATGTGCACATGCTTACTGCAGGAACTGAAGGCCAATTCAGCTTTAAATTGTATTATGAGTTAAGTTTGACAATCTGCGCTGTAGTTACAGATCTTAATGTTCCTACAAAGGTCTGAAGGATGGAGTGGAATGAATCATTAACATAATATAAAAACAGTAATAAAATCTATCACTGTTGCACTTGCCATGACAAAAATGAAGTAAGGACAGAAAGTTTGGGCTTAGGTGACTTAGTGTTTTCAGAATCATCATATGCTCTGAAGGGACTGGGTCTGACTGGGCTCTCACAGTGTAACATAACTTTGCAGTAAGTACTGATTAATTAATGCTCACCTGCTATGCCAGTATCTAAGGAAGTGAACCTGGTTGTCAAGACAAGCAAACAGCAGTCAGCTGCTCTGTTCTAAACAAACTCACTCTGCTGAGGTCACTGTGCCCCGCCCATCCATCATCATTCTGCGTGCTCACAGCTCCACACTGTTCAAATACCGCTAGCAGCCACGCTACGCATATTTACTCCCATCCATTCAGCCATTCAACTGAAGAGTTAATGTACATGCATTAGCTCATAGCTCTGTCCATTTTCCGCCTCATTTAGAATTGACCATCATTCACTTTCAACCTGTTAATCCACCCTTTCTACCCTATCTTATAGTATTGAATTTGTGTGTGTGTGTGTGTGTGTGTGTGTGTGTGTGTGTGTGTGTGTGTGTGTGTGTGTGGACCTACATTTGGGCCGGTCGGGCCACTGTTGGAGAAGACGGTGGTCATTCCTTTGGTCTGGTGCGTTGGCTTCAGGTTCTTCCCTGCTTTAATTTCAGCCAGCAGCTCTGAATTGTCACCAGTGGGGGACATCATGTTGAAGGATTTCGAACCTGAGACAAAAGATGGGGGGGAAAGTGAGCCTGAGAGTGAGAGAGAGGGGGAGAGAGAGAGAGAGCGAAAGAGAGCGCCCAGCCTGCTGAATGACAGCGGCAGACAGAAAGAAGCGTCGTGTGGTTAAATATTTCATCTGCCCGGCACAGAGTGGTGGGGGACAGGCAGAGAGCACCAAACAAGTGGCACAATGGTGCACATACACACTCACAGCCACATCTAATGACTGGTATCTGTTACAAGGGCAGGAGAGGAGCACCAGAATATATTATTCCTTTCCAAAGTTAACCTGGAGGTGAAGTCCATATTGTTTATATTGTACTCCACACAATCTTTTCTGATACACATACAATACAAACTAAAAGAGACAAAACATAATTCAATCTATTTTCGGTTGAATTTCAGCTGAGTTTGAGGGGGGCAGTGATGCGGAAGTCTGTGGCCATGATTATCCATTTAAAAAATATAATCGCATTGGATTTTTCTAGAATGAGCTGTTATAAAGGACACTGCCACACGCTTGCAAATCATAATCTGCTTAAATGCAGCAGTACACAGAAATCTGGCTTTATCTTGTGTTCATTTATAATTCTTAAAACAAAAGGCACTTTTGTTTCACAGTTCAGCACACCAGGAAACAGGACAAAGCGAACTGTTCATATACACATAATGAACTATATACGTATTGCTTTACTTCAGACTTATTGTACACTAACATTTAATACATACTTCAACACCACAAAACTCCCTCATCAGGAAAAGGCTGGATGCAACCTTGTCAGACATATTCCGTCAAATGGTAACAATTAATAATGACTCTCCAAAACAACACAAAGAGAATAAGCTGGAGTAAACAAAACAGTCACAAACAAATGCATACACCAACAGTTAAGTAGGTCATACACCTACACAAAGGGTGCTTTCCGAATAATTATAATCAATTGAACTGAACAAACAGCTAAAACAGTCCTAGGCACTGCATCTCTCTGTATTCCCTCTCTGTGCCGCATTGACTGATTTCCTGCATATTAAACAGGTACGTTTCGGTTCAAGTTGAGAACAGAGATAGATACATCACCTGTTGCTGTTACTGGAAAGCTCCTGTTAAAAAAAAAAAAAAAAAATCCTTGGCACACACACAACGCTCTATCGACGCGGCCTTCCTGCCTTCATACCTGTGGGAGAAATCTTCTTAGCGCTAGGCAATGGCACCACACGGACCGCTTCACTGCCTGCCCTCTCTCACTCCCTCTCTCGTTCCCTCACGCCCTCTCCTTCTCTTTCCCTCTCCCTTTCTCTCACCCAGTCACTCACATCTATGGGCTGTGTGGAAAAAAACGAGTGTAACTCTTAAGGGCCCAGTGCTGTCGGGGAAATCTAAAGGAATCAGCCATAATTGACAGTGACAGAGAGCAGCTGCCAAATTGGGAATGGATTTAAGTCCAGGCTTTCACCCCCCTCTCAGTTCTCTCTTTCTCTCTCTCTCTCTCTCTCTCTCTTCTCTCTCACACACACACACACTCACACACACACACACACTCACACACACACACACACACACACACACACACACACACACAGGACAGTGCCACAGTTCGCTCTGGGATTAAGAGAGAGTTCACACACACAGAGACATATACACACTCACACACACATGCACACACGCACACACACACACACACACACACACTCACACAAAGCAAACATGCAGTAAACAATGTGGCCAAACACACCCACACAAACGCCAACCATCTAGATGGCTGCCAGGCTGAGGCCCACTAACTTTACGTAAACTCTGAGTCTGATCAAGTCATGATTTAGTCATGTTTTATCAGGCAAACATTCAGACTTCTGTCAACATCCAAAAAGCATTTCATGTGGAACACACACAGGAATTTGCTTTACAGGTTGGGGTCAGTTTGTTTTTTCAACTATTCAGTGTAGGAATCAACTCAGTCTTCTGAAAAGGTACTTGTGCAGGGGAAGATGGCACTTAATATTTTTTTTATTCTTAGTTCTGTCCGTATAAACTGACCAAACTGAATCAATCAGTAAAACAATCATCATCATCATCACCATCGTCATTGTCGTCACCCATGGTTTATCTATATCAACATTTACTCTAACATCCATCTTATCATCTGCCTTCACCAATCTCGACCTATCCTACCGTCAGGGTTTAGCTGCTGGCTGATCCTCATGGTCAGCCTTGGGTCGACCCCGGAGGCCGTAATGGGTGAATTGGAGCAGAGGGAGGCCCTCGGGAACAGCGGCATGGTCCTCGGTACAGATGTGCCTGTGCCTGGGCTGCACTGCTAAGAGGCCAGCTTTAAGGCGTGGGCGTGGGCCAGTGCCAGAGAGGACGGCCGTGCCAGGTGGCAGAGGGAGGAGCACCTCACCCAGGTGAACGCCACCCAGCTGCACAGGCCAGTGGGTGACGAACCAAAAGGCTCACAACTGTAACCGTCGCCTTATTTGTGCTGTTCAAGGCTGGTCTCTTTCTAGGTCCTTCTAACTCCACCTCCATCTTTAGTTTTAGTTTTTTTTTTCTTTTTTCAGTCACCATTAACAACGATTCTGATCCCACAGAGATATTCTCCCGAAGAGAAATAAATAAACTGTTGTCAGCCATGTGATTTACTTCCCTTGAGAAGCCATAGTGGTCCTCTATTACTGCTGAACTGCTGATGATATGAGGTGAGAGTGCTGCATGGTATGGAAAAGTGGGGGATTCCCCCTGCCCTCAACACCCAGTGGAGGTAGGGGGGGTGTGTGGATACTCACTCTTCATCTGTCTGAGGGACTCCGGAGCAGCTGTGGTGGACTGGGTATGGGGAGACAGGTGAGCAGAGGACACGTCCCCTCCTTCAGGACAGGCGGAGGACAAGGACACATATAAAAACAAGAAGAGGGGAAAAGAAAAAAAAGAGAGGAAAGGAGGAGAAAAGAGAACGTAACCAGAGAAGAGAGATGGAAGAGATCAAAGAGGAGATATGACAGGCCAAGAGAAGAGCCCAGAAGCAAAGAAAGTGACAGCGGAGAGAATAAGGAGGCAAGGAGAGTGACAGAGGGGGTGGACACGGCATTATAGAGGGAGAATTAAAGAGGAAAGGAAAGATGGCAGAGGAAAGGAAAACATACGAGAAAGAGAAGGAACAATGAAAGTGAAAACAGAACAAAATGGGGAGGGGAGAAATAAAGAAAAATAGAGATACAGGTAGACGACAGAGAGAGAGAGAGAGAGAGAGAGAGAGAGAGAGAGGACAAATAGAGGAGGAGGTGAAGAGGTGGAATGTAAACAGACAGACAGGTGTTCCGCGTCCACACAGACAGAGGAAGAGAGCGTGAAGGGGATGACAGGAGGATGAAAAGGGAGAAAAGGGTTGTTCCACAGAGAAAAGGAAAGAATAGAAGAGAGAAGAGAAGAGAATGGAACAGCATGCTAGTTAGTGAATGACACCACATCCGCCCCATTCAAACAATGCACATGCTGGACAAGGTAAATATGATGGGTTTGGACAAAGCACACTGACTGAGATACTGTTGATATTGGGCTACAGAGCAAACAGCATTAGAAGGCTGCAAATTCAATAACTGATCTAAAAAAAAAAAGCTCAACAGATACAAGTACACACACCTTCACACATACATTCACTCACAGACACACACACACACACACACACACACACACACACACAGACACACATGCACGCGCACACACTCACACGCACGCACACACACACACACACACACACACACACGCACACACACAAACACCAGAACTCAAGGACTCAAGTACTTCAGTAATCCAAAAGAAGTTAACAGCATCATGAAACACTGTAGAAATCATATCACAACGAGCTCTATCAATGCAGTTAAGTTTGGTTATGCAGCAGTTCACATATTGTGACATGTATCAGCATCATGTTCATCAGAGCTTCAATACAGTGACCAGCTGAACAGCAAGAAACCAGTTCTGTTTTGATACTGTAAAGACATTTAGTCACGTATATACATAGCCGCAATAACAAACATATCTAAACGTATACGAATAAAACCGTACTTTGCATATTTTGAGTATGGGTAGGGTTTTCGAGGAAGTGGCCCAATTAAGCAAATGGCAGGACGAACCCAAAACCCGCACAGGAGGTAACGGTAGCCCCCCTGGGTATAAATTTTGGACGAGGGTGGCCAGACTCAGCTCATGTTTACCCGTTCTGCCGGCTGGCGCGGCCTGTTCACGTCAAAGATTCAAGCAGTCTGCGCACCCTCGCAGACTTGGCCACAGGGCTGCCACACTCCTGACACACTGAGCCGCCACACTCACTCAGCCGTCTCTCTAACCCAGCTGCATCAACAAGCACGCCTACAAACCACTCTGGAGCTACGACCTGCTCAGTGTTATTTTATGAAGATGTATATTGTAATAAAAAAAACTCACACAGTTATATGTATATGTAGGTATGTATTAATTTGTATACATTTTTATGTATGTTTAAAACTCAGTCAGGCTTTTCATAGGCTGTGGCAGGTGACCTTAGGCGCTTTGGCTTTAGATGACAGCTAACTACGTTTACACTCTTTTGGGCTAGACACAGGTGTGGGAGCTGGCAGATCCTTCTACCTACGTTGAACACACACACACACACACACAAACATATCCACACAGCCATGTCAGCCTCTGCTGAAGCGGGAGCATCTGAACTACTGAACAACTCCAACATGTGCTGAGTGTCACTATATGGGAGAAAAAGAGCTTGACAGAGGATGACAGAAAAAAATGATATAGAATTGGAAAAGAAAGAACAGAAAAATAAATAAAAAAGGAAGAACCACACAGTTGAAAACAGTTTTTCCAGTTAGCATCACTTACTTCCAGAGGAGGAGGAGGAACGGCGCTGGGTTGAGGTGGAGCCTGACGCTGAGTACTGAGGTGGCATGGCAGTCTCAGAGGGCAGGGGTGGTGGGGGTGGTGGAGGAGGGGTTGGGTTGCTAGGAGGCAGGGGGGGAGGAGGGGGAGGCAGGGGAAGTTCCTCCGCAGAACCGTTCTCTGGGCTTGGACTGTTCTCTGTGGGCTCCTCCAACAGCACGGAACCCTGTTTAACAAGGTCACATAAATAATTAAACAATTATACAATTGTACAATTAATGCAAATTCACATGGATATGAACAACTGACATATGATTTTACACAGAAGTGCGTGTTTTTACAGTATTTTCATATCCTACACAAGTTCTAAAATATCTTCCTCTAACCACACATAGTGCTATCTGTTTATTGCTGACGGACTCTTCCTCTCGCGTGGGCAGGTGACAAGTTTACAAGTTTGACTTTCAAATTCCAGCACTGTCTCCAGGCATGATCCTCCGTCTGTCACCAACGCCTGCTTTGAATGGAACTCCCAACCCCCACCCGTGGTTCTGCTCACCCTGCTAATAAGCCCCACTCTGACCCCAACTTTCCCCTAAAATGCACATATTGACTCAGGGCAGTCTTTAACAGCCTCTCCAGGGATTACTGGATAATTGAATATGATCTGTTTGTGTTTTGGGTGGGGTGGGTGGGTGGGTTCACTGGCGTGAGCGAGACATCTGCCACTCCTCCCAGAGTCGTCTCATCAACTGGCATCTCCAGTCTATCATTCCCATCTGTAGCCTGTCACAGCTGACACTAATCTAATAGCCCATGACCTCCGAACCCCCACCCTTGGCCGGCACGTGCCACTACCCCACTCCAGCTGGTGGGGGCGTGGGCACTCACCCCCCACCCCAACCCAAGCCCCAGCACGCTCCTGGGAGTTGTTATTAGCCTTGCTCAGGCTTCACGCCCATCTGCCTCTGGGGGGACCAGGGCACACCCCACTGGGAGCCTAATTAGGCTCAGTGGGGATTAGACCGACCCTGTGGTGGGGCATCGGACAACACCCTCTCCTCCTCCTCCTCCTCCTCCTCCTCCTCCTCCTCCTCCCACTGTTTCCCCCGGGGGACCCACTACTGACGCGTGCACGCTATTTGGGATGAGTCCGAGAGGCTCAGTAGAAGCCGGACGGCTTCAGGAGTATCTGTCGCACTGAGCCTGACGTGGCCGCCCTGGCGTGACCTTGGGCCTGCTAGATGTCACTCTGCACCCCAGCGCCGATGGAAATCCAGCAGAAAGAAATGTGTTAGTCCGCTGTGTGGGTACTGCCGTCCTCCGCACCGGTTCAAGTTGGTGCAGCGCTCCTCTTAAAAGTGGCTGAGAGCATACTGAGTTTACACAGTAGGGTGTGGGTGAGATCCTGATGGAAATAAGGGTGTTGGCAGGGCTGAGCCACATAAACAAAGGCCTGTGGCTTTACTGTACAGTCTTACATAACATTCGGAAAAGCACTCTAGCACTGGATATCTGTTCACTTCTGCACTATTGATTGTGATTGTGTATAGAAGGAAGGATTGTCAATAAACCCATAAGTTAGTAATTTGTATCTATTTATTTTATGTATTAGGGTCTTCAACAAGGATAGGAAGTTATCATTAAAAAAAATTAAGATGAAATTACTTTTGTGTCAGTGTGTGGGTTGTGCATACCATTCCTATCATAATTTGCCAGGCCTGCTTCTTTACAAGTGATATGCAGTGTGTGTGTGCGTACGTGCGTGCGTGTGAGCGTGTCTGTGACTCTGTGTGTGTGTGTGTTATAATAGCAAACTATTATGCCTCATAAAATTATTTCTTCTGCTGTGCCAGAATTCCCAGCATCCCACGGCTAATCTGTTTTCATGTTGATAGTTTGGTGTCAGATTTCCTTTCCGAAGCATTGCATCAGATATAAACCATGACTTGAATAAGCACTGCTTGATTTCCATATGTGTGTGTGTGTGTGTGTGTGTGTGTGTGTGTGTGTGTGTGTGTGTGTGTGTGTGTGGTAGATGTCCAGGGTTTCTCTCCCATTTTCCATCACTGCCAGTGTCCCTAAGGTCGAGTCATTGGTTACCTCCTCGTTAGGGGCCATGCTCCTGGTTCCGCGGGGTTCTGCTGTGTCACTGCCCAGAGCCTTGTAGTAGTCCCCAGTGCTGGGCTGCTTGTTGAAGCTCCTGGACTTCCTGTTGGAGTCAACCCTCCTCAGCCGCTCTGGGTTATCGCCTGCTTCCAGCTGCAGGGGAAAGGTGGAGGAACAGTGAATTTTGTTAGGTCACTTTCCCAATGTTTGTGGTCGGCTTGACCTGAGTGGACCTTCTGTAGGTGGATTTATTAGAAACAACTCTTGATCCGACTTCAGACATTCGAATCAAAAGGGGATTAACACATTCCAACAGTTTTACTTTCCAGAAAGTCTATGCAGGAAACAAGACTCTGTTTATAAATACCCATTACATCACTACTTCTATTACTTCTTATTAAGTTCCAGGTCTCTACATCCACACTTAAGCAGGACTAATTCTGTAATATCTAGTATAAATACACTCAGCCGGAGGTGAGCCATGCATGCTTATGACAACTTTAACAATGCCAGAAGCTTATGCAAACAGCCAGGCAACAGAGTTGTGTAAGCTCTGTCTCAGCTCCTTCTGGAGATTTTCATGACTGGTCCCATGTGACTGAAGGAAGGTTTGCCCAAAGCCAGGAGAAAACAAAAAGACTTTTTACTAGGGCTAAGCTTCACTGTTACAACAGCCAAAACCCAACGTCACGTGCACTACGAAGGTCATCTTTCTCAGGCGGGGGTGGGGGATTACTCTGTCTTTTTCTGTATATATGTTCCTGCATAGGCCTTCAGTGTTTGTGCCTGAAAGCATACATTGTTCCTTTATTTGCATAGGTTGGCGTTGGCCCATGTGTGTGCACATGACTTGTATGTGTGTGTGTGTGTGTGTGTGTGTGTGTGTGTGTGTGTGTCTCGTATGTGAGTGTGTGTGTGTGTGTGTGTTAATGTGCATGTTTAAGTTAGACTCCGTCTCAGTTTCAACCACCACCTGCCGGTGTGAGACCCCGGAGGGCGGTGACCCCAGGTCAGACCTCAGGTATGACCCTGTCTGCTGAGGCCATATGTAAAATGGACTGTGTACTCGCGGTCCCCAGCTCTTCTGGGCCGTGGGAAATGAGAGGAGAGAGTGTTTGAGCGGAGATGTAGGAAGAATGTCATAACTAGAGGAAGATATGGTGGATATGGTTTCTTTGCCAAAGGTTAATGGACATCTCACTTAGACAGTTTATGTTATGTTACGTTGCCCTTTTACATTTGTGCAGGACCAGAATTTTAAAAATCTATTTAAAAATCTATTTAACCACTTCAGTCATCACTTTGAAATTGTTTTGTATGAGTGAAATGTCCAGTATGGCATGAGGTTTTATTTTAAATGCCAGTGCAGATACTAAAGATATGACTGGATTCAATTCCTCTAACTTCCTCTCCACCTCACACTCGTATGGAGTCTTCTATTTGTGTCTGGTGTACACATTAAATTGCTGTTTTTCCTGCTGTTTTCACTAATGCAAATTAATTTGCATGGACGCCTTTTGAAATCATGTGCCAGTCCCCACCAAACGTTCTTCTTCTCACACTCTTTCAGAGACAAAAAATAGAATGATGTTCAGTATGTCATAGGCTTATACACCTTACTGTGTTAATAATATAGGACAATACTAATGTCATCACGTAAGGAAGACTAACAATAATACTGTAGATACTAACATATGTGGTCAGAGCCGTTACGTGGGTTGTTACACGATTCCGTAGTGGAAAGCAATGATCTGAGTAATGACAAATTACAACCAACAAAGAATGGGCATCCACATCTGTACAACCAAGGATCATTCACAAACTATTTCATTCATCTCGATCAGATATGGCACGCTGAATCCATATCAAGGATCCTGATTTTATCAATGGGATTGAATTTTGGAGAGGGGGGCTTAAAAACATTTCAATGGTGGTTTCAATTTCAGTCTTAAAGTCAGCCATATTGTTCGTGGTCCCGAAGGACAGCACAATAGCAACAGCCACCACTGATGAATATCCTCTTCTGAAGTGTGGGCCCCCAGGGGCCATTGTCCTCCCATGGAGCCATTGTTGAGTCATTGTTCCCATCAAAGGCCTGCTTCCCAAAGGACATGTAATATGAGGAAAGGGAGGGGCAGGCGTTTGATTGCCACTCTCCAGGGAGACGGCTGTCTGAATGCCCTCCCTGTCTGACCTCCTTACGCGGCAGCTGCACCACCATCTCCCACTGTCCAAGGCCTCTATAACATCACTAGTGCCTTCCAAAGGTCTCACCATCATACGAATCCCCAGCATTGCAGAATCGTCACCTTACTCATCTTCAGGAACACTTTCAACAAACCAGCCTTCTTTGCGATAACTGTCAACATAGCAAGGTGTCTTTTGCTTGGAAAACGTTAATATCAAGCGTGATAGCAATGAGGCTATCCAGCAAACAGGTTCAACTACTCGCAGAATTTAGAAAGGAAATACATCAAATGAATCCAAATGAAGACAGCTGTCAGACAAAAAAGAGCAGGCTGTACCAGCACAACCTCCATGCCTCATTGCCTCCACAAAGACACTTTAAAGACACTCCAGAGTAGAAACTCAAACAGCAATTGGAACCACAAATCCACAAACATAACTAGCAGGTTGAAACTTCCAAATACCCTGATTACAAAATCATTTTTGTTCCCTTCCCTATACTTAAGAACCCTTTCCGTCGTCTTAAAAAAAATAATAAATAAAGATCCCCCCCACAAGTGGCATACCATCAGATTTCTCTCTTACCCACTCAGATGATGGGGCCACAGTGATGCCTCCTCCAGCTGAAAAAGCCTAGAGGTGCAGCTCAGCCTAGCTCCCCTCAACTCAACACAGACCAGCACAGACCCGGCACAGCAGAGCACAGTACAGCACAGATGTCACCAGATCCCAGCACCTCTCGGCATGTGTCACTCTACCTGCCCTCTCCCTTTACCCAGCAACCCTCATCAATAAAAGAAACACCTACCGCTCCTCCACCGTGGTGACATCACCCCTCGGCCCCCGACCAACCAGAGCGCAGGGAGCCACGGAGGCCCTGTTATGCAAAGCGGAGCCACAGGAGAGGCGGGCGCATGGCTGCGGCTGCTAGGGATCGGGTGGCAGCGGCTCGCAGATTACTTTTTTTACGAGCGGTGGGGGGATTGTGATTACTTCTAGCCGTGGTGCAGGAGAGAGGGGTGAGGTGGGGGGGATATGCTTGTGCGCACCATTGCTAACATTTTATCGCAGCGCGGATGATGATAAGCTACTGTCCGTACGTGGAGATGAGAATGATAGACTCCCGTGAGTGTGTGGTGTGATGAACCGATAGGAGAGTTCTAGGGGCTTTGAATGCCTGAGTGGCCCATTCGATGAGTCAAGTCGCCTGCCGAAACATGCAAAATGCATTGTGTGTCCGGGTCACAGGTGTGCTATCGGATACAGAGCAGATCGCTGTCCATAAAGCCTCCATTCAGAACATGAAAATGTAGTAAAAAAATTACGAAACAGCAGGTGTAATTTCGGTATGTTTGTTTTGTGACCATGGTGTGTATCTGTACTTTAAAATGAAAGGGACAGGGATGTTCAAACCCTGATGATGGGGCTAAACTGATACAGAAGTCAAAGTGGAGGCACGGATCACAGTGCTTGGCCTAGGTGTGTGGTTACCTTGGTGCTAGTGTTTCTATGGCGTCCGGGGGCAGATTGTTTTCCCCAGGTATGCTGGATCTCTGTTCAGGTGCTTTCTCCTCTCCCCCCCATCCCCCCATTCAACACAATTACAGAGGATCTGTGTGTGTGCCCCTGGGGGCAAGCCAGTGCTTTCACTGTTAATGAAAGCCAATCATCCCATCACACACACACACACACACACACACACACACACACACACAAACACACACACAAACACACACACACACACACACCTGAGACTAAGCTGGTGAGAAGGATCATTAAAACCCCTCCACATGCTACTCTGACACTTTCTCTGCCATCTCATCCCCTCTCTCTTTCTCTTTCTCCCCTCTCCTCTCTCTCTTTCTTTCTGTCCTGGCCCTCTCCCTTTTCCAGCCTGTGGCAGTCACACAGACAGGAAGTAGGGTTCGGGGTTGACTTCCGAGAACAAGTTTGTGGGAAATTACAATGTGGGGACACAGCAGTGAGACTGAGGATTCAGATTAGTTCTTGTACTCAGTTATTGAGTGAACAAGCGCACCTCACAGAGAAGTGAAAAGACAATTTGGGGGAAAATAGACAAGAGTACTAGTAAAAACTTGTCATCAGAAAAGAAATGCATCGCTTTTAAAAGTGCAGGAGTCTAATTCAAGTAAGGCAACACACACAATCAACACACAAACAGACACCAACAACCTGCACAGACAACACGCACAGACAACACACACAGACAGAATTGTCTTACATTACACTCAAAAAAGGATTAGCCACCTAATAGCCGAATCAGACTAAATCAAAGATTTACATTGTTCTGCCAAGTTAAAACATGATCGCTAGCTGTGGTTAATCACACACTGAGAAGTTATTGCACAGGTATCCTTTGGCTCAAGTCAACAACACCCAGAGTCCACTGTACTGCTAAATGAAGTAAATTCTAATGTCCCTAAACAGCTGAATCTGAATCTCCACTATATCAACACAGTGATGTTGCTCCTGACAGAACAAGCCCCTGAAATGTTTGCAGCAAACTGCAGCTTAATTAGTGAAATTAACATTGAGCCCATCAGATGGGCCGCTGCCATAATGAGGATCCTCATTAAGGCGCAGCGAGCACAAAAACAACATTGTGTGTGTGTGGAGCTGGGGGCCGGGGTTATTGTTACTCTCTGTCGCTCATTAGGACGCTGAAGCTCAGGTCCTATCTCCATCCAGTCCCCAACACTCTCCCCCAATTGCCCTGGCCAGTGTAGCGGCCTCCATTTATACTGAGGACGCTGCGTGCCATTTTGCCTCGTTAACCCCGCCACCACCTCCCGGAAAGTTCTTTTAGCTTCCAATGACTGTCCCGGCCACAGATATGCACCCAAACAGAGAAGAGGCACTAGGGGTGAGGGTGGTTGGCTACTGCTAGCAATAGACATGAACAAAATGGTTCCGGGTTCGTCTGTCATCTAACGTAGAGCGGGTTAAATCATTTTAGCATTTCATTCATGTCTCACAGGCACACTGTGCCTCTGTTTACAGTTGTTTTTCATGTCACAACCTGCTTTTCACGTTGACGGCATAGGCTACAGAACACCTTCACGGGTACTGTGGAGGGGAGACAACTGGTTTTCTTCATGTCAGATCAATTACGTTTAATTAGACTGCCAGCCAAGCAGCAAATGTCTTTGAGTTCCTTGGTCCCATGAGAATTATTGGATACAACTAAGTGTAATTTGAGAGTACTGAACCTTGGGAGGAACAAAATATCTACTAGATGCATGAGAGGCTGCGTTTAATTCCAATATCTGCAAAACATGCCAAGTCCTTTTGGTTTGTTTTTCAACTACCATCACTTCAGTCATGAAATAGAAGACTCCGTTTTATGAACATGTAATCATCGCATTAATAAACTCCTGTGAACACCCATCATTCCTCAAACTAATCCCACACTATATCTCATTCGCTAGTATTCCATGTTTTCTAAAGCAAAACAAACAGGAGTTAAAACAATACTGCACTAATTTTCTCATTTATATTTTCCTTTAAAAAGAGGATATGTGGAAAGCTCCTTATTGAATGATGTTTCAACAATTCTATTCAATTTTATTGATTTAAATAGCATCATTAACTACTCTCAAGGCGCTTTACAGACCCCAAGGGCTGAACGCTCTACAGCAAGCACGTAGGCCACCAATTCAAACACAACCTCAACATGGATGTATGGGCCTGTTATAGCAATGTTTTACCCTTTCCCAGCACCCGGGTGTCCCCGGGTGTCCCCATGCTACCCCATGAATTGTCATTCACGGGTTGGTTCCGTGCGACCGGGCCCACATAATCGCTAGTTTCACAAGCTTACTCTAAAGGTAGGGGTCAGAGAGGCCCACAGGCCCACCCATGACTGTGACCCAGTCAGCTGTCACCACTGATCACATCCAACTGGTTCACCAATGACTGTGGACCCTGTTAGCTGTCACCGCCGATGAGAGATAAAGTACACCGTGTATGTGAAAGGGACACAGGACCAGGATGCAAGAGGTGATAGAGGTTAATGGGCTGATGCTGGTGAAGGAGATGTCAGAAGTAGACTAGCTACAGGAAGCTACCCGGAGGTTAAAGAAGGACTCGCGGCTGAAATTAGTTCAGCAAGGCAATACATGAGGTTGCACAAATCATCTTAGTTATAAAACTCCATAAGCACCTTGATGTTGCATTCTTGTGTGAGTGGCCAGATTGTCTATAAGTAGTTCAAGTTAGTCAGGGCATACTGATATACTGTCATGTATTGACATGATCAATGTGATATGTTCCACAAGCATGGTCTGTATGCCTATAAATACAAGATTAACACGCTTATACATAATCAGCACATGCACATGAGGGCAGGGTGGTGTGTATTCCTAGAACATAAAGCAGTCCATTTTGAAGAGAAAACTAATTTGTTTAAAAGCCTCCAATCAGTTATCTATCAAAGCCCGCTACATCATTTGAAAGCTGGTAGGCCTACATCAATCAATTCAGTTACTAGAAAATCAGTTAATTCAGTCATCCACTTATGTGATGAGCTTGAATCCCCTTTCACACCTATGTTGTCAAAAAATCTACTTCAGAAAAATCCTCATGAGTTGAGCACCACTCTCAGCCTGAATAGAAAGTGTGGCAAACAAAGCATATGAGGCTGTACAGCAAATCAGACAGTCAGATGTCAGATGGCATTGTGTGGCATACCATGAATTAAAATAAGAATGGCATATAGAATGGCAGGGTTTTGTTTTGAGTAGGAAAACACAGTGCATATGAGTGTGCTGACAATGTGATTTGACTGGGCTCTGTTAAGCGCCTTGAGACAATTCTATGGTTTTGGTGCTGTATAAATACAATGTAATTGAATTAATTGCTGTAATGTCGTTTGAGTTGCACAGCGCACCTGTTTCTTGGAGCCGTCACTCTCCACGTGGCGGAGGTTGCTCTTCACCTTCAGGTACATGTCAGCGGAGGGCTCCTCCGGGTGTGCAGGAGCTGGGTAAGTAGGGGGTGGCGGAGGCCGCGCACTCGGAGGAGGGGGTGGGGGAGGCGGAAAGGCTGGCGGCGGAGGAAGCGGCTCACTCACTCTTCCACCGTCTTTCTGTGTGCCCGAGGTGCCGGGGTCCAGCATGTCCATGTAGGTCTGCATGTCTGTGATGGCCGACTCAGATGGACCTGGAGGAGACAAGCAAAGTGCTGTGATGCACAGGGCTACTGTTGTGGAATGTGGTTCAGCATGGTTTAGTTACAGGTGTTATAGTTATGGTAACAAACTCCTCCATCACTCTTCCTGCAACTCTACCCACCTCTTCTGCAACGTCATGCACTTATAATAATAATCTCTCTCTTCCACACCTTGCATTAACGTCCTATGAAATTAAATGTTCTTGTTAATGCCACGCTGGATTCAAAATGTTTTCCTTGATCTACTATTTGATGGCATTGTACTTTACCATTTTGACAAATGACTAGATGTTAATGTAGTGACACTATTTTGAATTAATGCAGTTTGTATTTCACTTAGTTAATGGTTAAATAATTTGATTTAGAGAGGCCAGTAACAAAACTCTATGACTTCATTAAAAATAAAAATGTCACATACAGTTCAGTGCTCTGACCCCAGGTGATTTGTACTACAGTATGGCTCCCCTTCCCAACAGTAACTTTCCACTGACACATGACTTGTATTACCACTGAATAGAATAAAGGAGTGTGAGACCTCAGTTCGGGGTCTCAGATCTCCAAAACGAGCTGACACCCTGTTGCAAGTGGCATAAATATCAGACAATTATTGTCTGCTGTGTGCTCTGGTCTTATGTATGTTAGAAGTTAGATTAAATAAGACAATATCCATGACAGATTTATTTGCAGTGGACTGGATAGATTTGAATGACAAACACAGAGTTGTGGATGATAACATTATCTGTTCCCTTCTCTGTGTGAAATTGCTGGTGGATTCCTGCACTTCGGAATATCACCACTAGAGGCCAGTGCTGCCGTGGTGACCCACTGGAGCCTCTGACAGCTCAGCGTACCCTGCGCCTTAGAGAAAGTTACACCAAATCCCTTCCACCCCACCGAGCAGCAGCTTTCCCACCATTGTTCTGGTAATAACACACACACGGTGCATTAACCCACCAAAGACAGCATGACTGTAGGCAAAAATACTAGCATGCTCTTCAAAACAAACTCAAAACTAAACACAGGAAACAGTGAGAGAGAATTTGCATGTAATGGTTATATTTTGCTGTGGGCAAAACAATCTGTTTATAGTCAAAGTGTGCAGAGACATTGCAGTGTTCAGAATCTGACCAATGTCACACACAAACTGAACTTTCCCACCTGTATGTACCGGTGTGTGATAGAGTGAGTGTGAAGTGGGTGTGTTGATGGTATTGTAAAAACATAACTGGTATTGTAAAAACATAACAGGCTGGTATCAGACCACATCATGTGTGAGTAAAGAGACGACTTTTACATAAGTTCCCTTTACTTGCACTTACAGTCATCTCTATATGGACCAGTTTGTGACTTCTTTACAATGCTTTAGTCACATGCCCGCCGCACAACGATAGATGTTAACCTGCTAACGTTAGCTCTAGTCCATTGCGGTTGTCTATTATGCTATGTTGTATGTTTGTATGTTGAGTGTTGAGTGTTTGTCTGGGTGTAAGTGCTTTTATGTTAAAGTCATTGTATGAGTCTGTGTATGATATGTTGGTGGAAAATGTGCCAGGGAAACACACTAATGAATCCAGTGTGACAAAAAAGCAAAATCTAACTGGTTGTAGTTTAAGCCAGCTAATTCACTGTATGTAATGATAAGATAAGTTATCGTTCTGCACAGAGGTTCAAGGTTCTGCACAGACTAGACCAATCCATTCCCATATTTCTTGCCATATAGGGGGCGCATTTTGTTATTGTACCAGACTTAACTGTGGATAGTCTGACATGTTCAATGATTCTACCTGCACATAAACATATATGTTTTTTTCTTATCACTATTAAGTTTATCTCATAAAAGCTCTTCTCAAGGGTGTCCTTGCCATGCCAAGCTGACCTGCGTTGGGCCGTACGGGGGGCGATGAGCTCCTCTTCTCCCCGGTGCTGGACTGACTGGAGTTAGCCGAGTCATAGTTGGACAGAGAGCTGGAGGGGGAGCCCAGGTCAAAGTGGGCCGCCGGGATCGAGGCAGAGATGGTAGCGTTGGGGGAGGACAGGCCAGAGTCCGGATGCTGCTTATACTCCAGGTCGGCAGAAGGGTCCCTGGACAGCACACGGTGCTCCACGCTCTGTGTCACACACAGGAGAGCAACACAGTCATTCATGTGTGTGTGTGTGTGTGTGTGTGTGTGTGTGTGTGTGTGTGTGTGTGTGTGTGTGTGTGTGTGTGTGTGTGTGTTAGAGTGTGTTTCTGTGTATTCAAAATAACAAATATTCATTGTCTGAGCCTCTTAAACATTAAACAAAGGAAGAGGTACCTCAGGAAAAGGTAGACATTTCAGCGCACTGTTTAGCATGATGGAAAACCTCTCAGGTCACTGAAGTAAACCAAGGTACAAAAATAGACACCTGCTGTGAGCAGTCTCTCTCAGAAAGTTAAAAGAAATTCATATTAATTTCAGCCAAATCCAAGTGTTTTTAATGACACTATAAAATCAGTCATAGAATAGACTAGATTTTCCCCAATACACATATGTAAAAGGATCCCTGAACATGTGAAAGTATTACACTGAATTTTAGCTGTAAGTTATTTTGACTGGTTTACTATCACTAACGGATCAATCCTAGGCTGTGTCAACTGGGATCAGCGGTGGCCTCCAGGCCAGAGTTCATCTCAGCCCTGATTATGATGAGCTCCGGTGCATTCAGGCCAGTTATAAATGTCTCCTATCTCTACTGAGAACTGCACTCTCACCAGGAACTGGGTCCTCTGTTGATGAAGTGTTCCTGTTATATTAGGCACCTGGTATATGTGACAGGGCCATGTGATGTCAAATCTGCACTGATGATCCAGCTGGCCCGCATTTGACATTTACTAATGATCCCTATGATTCAATCCGAAGATACGAGCAAGGAAGCACTGTTTCTGTATAGTGGTTATTCCTCTGTGTTTTTATATATGCTTGACATGTAATTCTGAAAATATACCCCTAAACATCAATGCTATGCACAGCAGTCCAGGGGTATAATGTAAAATGACCTGCAATGAGGCTAATGTTTGGAGTTCAAATCATGTGAAATTGTAGAAATGTGGAAAATGCTACAAATTTCAGCGCACAAACCACAGAATGTAGACACAAGGGACAAAAACCACTGAGATAACACAAAGCTGCTCCTCACCTACCCAGTTCCATATCTTACAGGACTAAAGATATGTGAAAGCAGACATCTGGGGACAACACTGGGAGGGTCTGGCTGATGTGGGATAGTGGGATGAATTAGATAGTTCACTCAGTTTTACATTTATGAACACCTCATCATAAGTAGAATTATTGATTCAAACGTGCTATTGTGAATGATACTCCTGTCAAACTATGAACATGGTTTTACGAGGAAGGTCGTTTCTGTGCGAGGCAGAGTTTGTCACAATCCACCAGCACACTTTCAGCAAGATGCAAAGATCCAAAGTCATATGCAGCGCCACAGGATGCCCAACCTCCTTACACCCAACTCCCACTTACATCGAAAGCCGTTTATTTCATGCTTATTAACAGTGCTGGCCTCATGTAGGAATGGGAGCCCCCTTTCCCTTCATTCACTACATTAATATCACAGTAAACCCTTGCCCCATTGATGTACCATTATTTCTTTCTCAAGGATTGTTTAATGTCGATGTGAAACCATCATCTGCAAGTGGTTGTATATTACATTAATATTAGTAGGCTTTGCCTTAAAAAATTATAGCCAAATGAAAATGACATCACAAACTGGCACATATTGCTCAACAGAACCCCACAATCGATCCTTTGCAAATTCTTTCTGTCTCTTTCTCTCTCTCTAGGCCTTTTTCGCAAGTTTAGCCTGATTAGTTAATAAAGAGAACAGAGAAGGCTTGTTAGTAATCAGATCTTTCTTTTGCAGTATTTGCAACAGGCCTTAGAGGGATCCTGTGGAACAGGTGCAATACATGTATTTCAATCAATACATCTTTGAAATTGACTTTTGGTGTTTTCTCCACTTTGACATAGCTATCCAACTTCAAAAAACTTATTGAATGGCAAGCTGAATTAATGATAGCCCAGGCAGAGTTTGATTTTTTAATCCATATGCATCCAGTGCAGTGTATTAAACATTATTTGGTTTTCTGTCAGAAAACAAAAAAAACTTCCAGTATTGTGAAAAGTAGCCCAAAGCCTTTTCCCACCCAATTTGGCAACACTGCTTAGCAACTGCCAACTGTTGAGATGGCTCCCTCAGCTCCCACAGAAGCAATTCAATGTGCTTTACAGAAAACAAAACACAAGCAAAATCCAAAGAAACAATAAAGACAAAATGCTTAAGAGTGAAAAACGACACAAAATATATACTTCAAAGAATAGTAGAATAAAAACATAGTGGAAGTAGCCCTGACTGTGTGTTTTTCTCTTTCGGAACACCACATAAGCCCAAGATGTTACTTCCCAATCTGGAAGGATGAGAGGTTAACTTCCAGAATTAAAGGTACAGTGTCTAGTTTTTGATGGCATCTGGTGGTGAGATTGCTGAATTGCTACCAGATGAATACCCTTTCCTTTTCCAGCGTGTGCCGTCAAATGCCATAATGCCGAGTGCAAAAAGTTTGTCCATTCTGGACTACTGTAGAAGCATGGTTCCCTATGTGGACATGAAGGGCTCATGCTAAGCTAACGAAGCACAGTTATAGGTAAACTAATGAAAACATTATTATGAATACTTTATTCTATTTCTACTACTAGATGTCCTTAAAAACTACACACGGCCCCTTTAACGTGCAGTAAGAATAGAGTGCATTGTTTTGGGGCTAAATCATAAGCACGTGAAAAGAGACGTGTTTTTTTGCCTGGATTTGACATGTTCTACGTTTGGGGCACATGTGAGATCTTCTGGCAGTGTGTTCCAGTTGCAATCAGCATAACTAAATGCTAAATGCTGCTTCACCATGTTTAGTTTTGTCTCAGGGTTCTTCTAGCTGACCCGAGTCCATGGATCTAAGAGCCTTATTCGGTTTGTATTCCTTTACACATATCAGAGATGTATTCAGGGCCTAAACTATTCAGTGATTGATAAACTAGTAGCAGCATTTTAAAATTTGGAAGCCAGTTTAAAGATTTAAGAACTGGAGTACTATGCTCTGCTCTCTTGGTCCTGCTCAAACTATAACAGCAGCTTTCTGAATGAGCTGTAACTGTTTAGTCGTCTTTTTGGGACACTAAATACTTGATTCTGGTTATATTTCTAAGATAGCAGAAAGACATCTTGGTGATTACTTTGATATGGCTGGTGATGGGAAGAGTCTTTTAGAACGCCAAGATTTTTGGACATGGTCCTTAAATCTGACATTGTTGAAACTTTATACACACACAGCAGCTTCCGCCTGCCCAACAAAACAGTGACTCTCCTCCTAGCAAGATGCACGTCCCAGCCATTTCCCTTGGCTCCCCACACGGATGATAATGTTTACAAAAGGCAGGTTCCTCTGGCCTTGGCTTCCAGGCAGAAGGGGAAATAACAGAGCGTCTTCTCCCTGGGCTCTGTCCTTCCTACAGCCCAGTGGAGAGACACACTGCCCCCAGGCCAGAAGCCTCACACAGGGGAGCTGTAGCCGAGGCCACACCTGCTGTAGCTCACAATTAGTGCAGAAAGCGAACAAAGCATTCTGAGATACTGAGACGTCTATAGGGGCCTGTGTGACAGGCGAAGGCACGCGAGGTACAGGGATGGGTGCTTCACATAACTCACTCCTGACCCCAAAAATGTGTCTTTCCTTGTTATGGATCTATATCAGTGAGCTCTATGTCTTATTAAAAACCAGAACAGCCCTGTGAGAACACGCACAGGACCAGTATGCTCTTCTACACAGAACAGCATCAGCTATGCAGGTGCAAAAGCCAAAGGTGGAACACACGGCTTGTACACACAAAGTATAGGTCAGGTTTTTTTAAGTTGTTCAAGCCAAGTCTGAAGTTAAAGCACAATTGCAACGCAAAGCTCAACAGTAGAGTATAACGTCAAATGGTACAAATCCATTTCAGAGGCTTCAGGTAAAACAAAAATGACATTACGTCCCTATAGGCCGCAGAGATCATGCTGGATACAGGTGAAAGTCTTACAGTTATTTTGATTTCCTCCATGGGGTATCAGATTCACCCCTCAAACTCATCTGGGTCTATTCAGAATGGCCCCCAATGCTGGACTCTACTCTCTGAGAATGACCATGTGGTCCCAGCAGCCCAGCACTCACCATATTCTCCACGGTGCGCAGGTACTTGGCACACTGGGGATGTCCGTTGTACTCAGCCAGGTCTGCAGCAGTGAAGCCATCCTGGTCACGAACGCCAAGGTCCACTCCATTAACCACCAGGATCTGACAGCACTGAGGGTAACAGAAAGTACAGGAGAGTTCAATATTCAGTTGTTATCTGATAATGAGCTTTTTAATACACTTGTGTAATATAGTGCCGGTACTATCTGATTTATGAACACACAAATAAAAAAGATAGCTGTAGAAGAGAGAGAAAAGAGAGGACTAAGATGAGCTTGAATAGAGGAGGGCAAATACAATAGTTCAGCTAACTGAAAATAATGAGTTTAATGTGGGCACAACGTCCACAGGAATCTAAATAATGTGAGAACCTTTAGATTACAAAGAGGTTGAGTGGAATCATTATCAAACTCCTCATTGGACCAAAGATCACAAAACGAATTGTTGAGTGCAGATAGGAAATCACATTCTTCAGTTCAATTCATACTGGCATGCTCCAAGTAATGCAGAATGAACCAGTACAGCTGACTAACAGGCGGGTGGCCAAACCACCACCAAAAAGGAGGTATCCTCCATGCTGTATACAAATATTAAAAAGGCAATCAAGCTGGTCAAAATCAATAACAACAAAATAAACTGTCATATAAACTAAAATATTTGCATTTCGACACGCCAGCATGTTTGCAAAGGAATCTTGAAAACCCCTTGTTTGGGAAGCCTATCATTCCTATAAAGTGCTGTAGTTTGCGTGAGTGTGGGAGCCATCTCCCTGCCTTATGTTAGTCAGAGCCAGCGAAAGGGTTGGGACACAAGAGAGGGGAGGTTCACAGCAGCTGCTAAATACAAAAGCTTGAGAGAGAGACAATAGCACATCTTCTCTCCAGAGAGCAGTCTCCATGCAGGGGTAGGGTAGGGTGTAGAACACATAACTCCCCATTGTCTGCTGTGCTTTTCACCCTCATTCATACAACCTGCCTTTAAAGCCACTCTCACACAAAATCCCAAAAAGACCCACAGATATAAGAACAGCATGCCAGACACAAGAGTGCTATTATGTCTGCCACTTAAACCGAAACTACACAAACTTAGCAACTCAGTTGTTAAGAAACCACAGACTATATAAGCTAACAAATGCTAACTGTAGATGAAACTAGTCATCCCAACTAAGAAAAAATGAACAAAAGTTAATAAAAGTTGGCCTAAAGTACATATAAAAATCAACTTTACAGAAGAAATTACTTACAACACTCTCAGAGATCCTTCAGAAGAGATTTTTTCTACAGGATTGCTCCACCAAACAGCAGAATAGCTAAGCTTTTAAGGCCACTTGAGGGACTTCGATCTTGCAATACCTGGTTTACTTTGGGTGAACAACCCTACTGAGTGCAACGCATTCACGGGGTCATAATCCTATTACCAAAATGTAATATTCTCTTTTTCTCCCAAACACAGAACCTCTCTCTCACACACACACACACCCACACACACACACACACACAGACACACACACGCACTCTCATTCACTCATACTCATTCATGTACATCCTCTCTCTCTCGGTATCTTTCACACACACACGCACACACACACACACACACACACACACACACACACACACACACACACACACACACACACACACACACACACACACACACACACACAAACACTGTTATATGTGCTAGTGGCACTGGCAACTAACCCCTCAAGGTGAATCATGTAGAACTGTTTTTCATGGCAGAATAAGGTCATGGCAATGTGGCCATTTACCTTGGTAACAAAACACTCACAAACGAACAAGACACTCAGCAAGTTTACTAGCTAATGAGATAGTCATTGGTACTGGGCTAAAATTAGGGGATAGAGAGAGAGAGAGAGACTTCCCCTCGCTCTCTTATTCTATACCAAAGTCTGTTTTTTGGAATGATAACAGAATAAAGCAGTTCACTGTTCTGCTTAACGCTTTTGTCAATACACCTATGACATTTCACAATTCACTGGCTTAATTTTCCACTCCTGAGCAAGACGCCAAAAACAAGAGTGTAAACGTTTTATTTGACCACCTTTCAAAAATGTGCACATCCACACACATCCTTTTATACACTTTCCACAAGCTTTGCTCAATCCCTACAGCAGTGGTTGTAAAGGATGGTGTGAAAGCTTACGTAACACATCAATTATCCCTGTTGCGCTAAGCTATGCGGTCCACCTACCTCCAGCTCCCCATTCTCTGCCGCGTCGTGCAGGGGCGTGCCCCCCCAGCTGTCCATCACGATCTCTCCCCCGTGCAGCAGCAGCCAGCTGAGCACCTTGGCATGGCCGCGGCTGGCCGCAAAGTGCATGCCTGTGGCACCGTCGTTATCCCTGTCTGCCAGACTGATCTCTGAGAAGCTCATCTGTAGACACACAAACAGTTCACATATGCACCCATACCGATAAATGTACACACAAGATGCTTAGTTACAGTTACAAATGGGCAGTGAGAAGTCACATATGCCGCTTGAGGCTTAGGTAATGACAGGGCAAAGCATAAACAATGTTACACAATTGAGCACTCAAGGATTCAGATGCTGTCTACCAATCCCCTCCCACACTTAAAGGATGAGTTAAGTATGAGATCCTCCATAGGGACATGCTTTAGCTAGTAGTTTAAAGGTCATGTTAGGGATCCTAGCCTTTCTTAGAAACCTAAGTCCAACCCATCCTTTCTCTTTGGAAGTTTAAGAACTGATTAAGGCAGCCAGACTCGGCTGATTAGAGGGTCTAGAAAAGAGTTTTGTCTGTCCCAGAGAATCTTTTTTCGTCATACCTAGAGGGATCTTAAGCCGGCAATTCAATTATTCCGTAAACATATTGCTTACAGACGCTTTAAAAGGAAAGGGCCATTTCATCAACACATTCCCCTAGAGGTGGATGAGTTTCCTGTTGTGAAACCTGACTCCTCCCTCTGCTTTCTTACCAGCCAAACAATGACAGTGTTGTGTCCCATCTGGGCGGCGGCATGCAGAGGAGTCATCCCGTCATTGGCTCTTATGCTGTGGTCCGCCCCGCAGTCCTTCACCAGGTACTGGACCACCTCCATGTGACCCTCCTGGCAGGCCAGGTAAAGGGGTGTGGCACCAATCTTGGTTTGAAAATTGACAACGCTGCAAGGTAAACAGGGAGAGAGAAAGCATGGTAAAGAGGTGTCCAAAGGCCAGCTAATCCTCTGTTTGGGTTTCAAACTGGAGGTGTGTGTTGGTGTCTGGGCGCATGCCCTGCGACCTTTGGTCAGTGGAAAGTGAGGTGGGACTTGCTTCTGAGTAAGGTAAGGCTTTCTATTTTTGAAAATCTGCTCACGTCCACCCTGAGAGCCTCAGGATTGAGGACCTTCAGGCTCACAAACACAAAGCAAAGGTCGCTCAGCTTTCAACCTGCTTACCCTGAAATAAGCCCCCTATATAAAGTGAGTAAAGTCCACTGTCTGGAACTGAAGTCTTAACCGGTCTGTGTTACTAACGCAATTTCATAAGCAATATTGAGGTCCAAAATACATTATATCAAACATCATTAAGTTTGCAATGCCAAAACATTTACAGTATATCTTAATATAGGCTCCCAGAAACACAACTTCTCACTTTGACCATTTATGCCTTTACTAGCTGTGTAATAATAGATTAACCCCATCAGAGAGTATCAGTATTGATTATGTCCAAATTAGTTTCTAAATTAAGTCCAATGTCAAGCATGACCATCATCATCTCTCCATGTTCATTTTGGATACAAAACACATTTCTAGGATATACATGTCTGATGTACCAGTTTAGTTGTTGAGACACAATCTTGGGCCTTCTGTTTAACGTACCATGTAGCTGGTAACTACAAGTGTACTGCCGAATGTTTAGAATCTCAAGACTGAGATTCCCATACTTTTCACCTGGCAATCCACTAAAGAAACACCCTTGCAGATCTAATTTTCTTACCCCTAGAGCTGTTATTCCATCCCTACGGCTAGTGTTCTGTGAAATTCTTCTGCAAACAGGTGCATAACGAAATAAAACCAAATGGGAGAAATACACCAGCTCATAATAAATAATCAATAATATAATGAATATTTATAGACGCTGACACACAATTAAATCTGGATGGTTGGTAGGCCTTTCACATCTCTGTTCCTCTGAGGGTTGTCAAGGGAGAGGCTATGACAGGAGTGGCCCTCTACGGTAGCACAGGGCAGGGGCCAGGCCAGGGAGGCTAATACGTCTACCCCAGATCCTAGCACAGCGTCACCACAGGAGGTCAGGGAGTGAGCAGCAGCCTCTCTACCCCCCCGCACCCCCATCTAAATCCCATAAGGCGCGGCTTTATTTGGACAATGACTGACAAGTTAGCAGGGAGTCTCTTAAGAGGATTACCACTCCAGTGGTTCCACTCACACTCAGCGCTAACGAGCAGCCAAGATGATGACAGTGAAGACACGAGACAGGAGGAGCAGAGACAGTAGACGGACGTGAGAGAGAGAAGAAGACAAGAAGGGGGGGGGTCGTCCCCCGTCATAACCTGCTATAACCTGTTGTAACCTACTCGAACACCTTGCTTTTTCACTCTCCCTTTCGAGCTTCGTACAGGCTTTCCTCCTTACCTTGTGGGGTTAAAAGAGGTTAAAAGTGGAATGTAAACATCATTAATTATGTTGAGAGCCTAACTAGGCTACAACAAGACCATCCCACAATGAAACATAATAATCAACTAATGCAAAATATATCTGTGATATACTTATAAGTGATGATATTTCTCTGTAGATGGGATAAAGGTTACGGATAAAAGCAAAACGATGAATATTTTAGACCGGAAGGGCCCTTAATCAGTGGCACTGCTATCAGGAAGTGAGCTGACACCTGAATCATTCATGAGTGAAACCCAACAAGCTGCCCACTCACCTGCGACACAGGAGCACAGGGAGCCACCATACAGACACACACGTATACAGATAAAGAGATATAAATACACACACGCATAAACATGTATGCTCACACACACACACACACACACACAGTCACACACACGATCATACTCAGCCATGCACACATAAATACATCTGCACTCACGCATGCACACCAGCATATACGCAGTTTATTCCCTTAACCACATTTACTAAAACACACACATAAGGGCCATCTAAGTCATTCAAGTCCAACTATATTTCCAGAAACTTCTGGTTAACTCCTAGAAAAAAATATGTTAAATTACTTTTTCCTCTGCCATCATCACCAATTAGAAACCACTGCTAATTGATTCAGCAGTGCATCTAAATTCATGGGTGCCACTGCGTCATGTGACGCTCTTTAGCAGTGTTCTGAGTAACTCAGGTAGCTGTTACCTTAATTATCACTAATGTAATAGATGTGGTCTAGCAAATAGTGTAGTTGTCAGATGGAGGCTCATTGAGCTCTGAAAGGCCCTTCCTGTGTAAATTATTCAGAGCCTGGACAAAACATCACCATCCACGGCGACGGCCGAGTCACACAGAGGTGAGGACAGAACGGTGAGGGAACCGTTCCAAACCCCCCCACCACCGGGTTTCTGGAAAGAAACTTCCTCCACTGGGCCCAGAGATGCTTGTCTCAGGTCCCCCTCAACGCTGTGGCCACTCAGCTAAGCAAGCAGGATGGCCACGCCTGCGGCAGACCCACAGGAAGGGCTTTACTTATCTCTCTTTACTTGCCGCTGCGGTGTCTTGTTTTGGTCCCTCAGCCCGGCCATATGTTGCTCCCTCCCCCAAACCCTTCCCCCACCTGAGCTCTGCTGAAGTCTTCTGAGACAGAAAAACCCAACCCCATAGGGCCATGCCTCATCATATGAAGGGAAAGAGGGAAGGGAAGGGGAAAAAATTGCAAATAGTAAAACTAAACTAAATATTAGTTCTCTCTCTTAATCAGTTTCTTCACATCACTGTAAATCAAGTCAACCTTTCAACTTTCAACAGGACACTCATAACAAAAATATGATGTATGCCAATGTATATATGTTGATTAATTTTCGGTCAATCACTGGCCTATCTGCATGAGGGAAAATAAGCACCTCAGAGACAATTAGATCCAACTGTGACATTTAGTGGAAAATAACTTCATCCTCCATGTTACTGTAATTGACCCATATGCTGCTAACAGAACTACTGGAGCCCCAAAGGTCAAGCGCGAGTCCGTCTAGCAGCCAAGCCCAGAGAGAGAGAGAGAGAGAGCGAGAGAGAGAGAGATAAAGAGAGAGAGAGAGAGATAAAGAAAGAGAGAGAGAGAGAGAAAGAGAGAGACAGAGATAAAGAAAGAGAGAGAGAGATACAGAGGCAGTTTGTTCTCCATAACCCCGCTGAGGCATGGGAACCCACCTGTGCCTGACCTAAGCCTCCCTGCTGCCTCTAATCACAGAGAGAAAAGTGAGGCCTGAAAGCTTGGATGGCTGACTGGTTCAAATGTCTGGAATATTCACAGCCTTTAGCGGCCTACCTCTCCTCTCCTCTCAGCACAGTCAGCGGGCCAAGGAGCAAAAGCTCTTAATCTCCACTAATTGATTGCATAACATGTTTCTCTCTCGCTCTCTCTATCTGCTATTGTACATGTCACTGGGATTTTTATAGCTTTTCAATGAATGCTTGATTCATTCTCTGCCTTTGTGAACAGCTATTATCTGCAACAGTCCGTGCTCTGTCTATACGGGTCAACATGTCTACATTTGTTGTGTGTATGTGTTCGTCTATGTGTGTGTGTGTGTGTGTGTGTGTGTGTGTGTGTGTGTGTTTGTGTGTGTGTGTGTGTGTGTGTGTGTGTGTGTGTGTGTGTGTGTGTGTGTGTGTCTGTCTATGTGAGAGAGAACAATACCCCCATGCAATTAAGCCTCATAAATTGTCTCTCCATTGTGTGTAAATTAATCTACATCTGTCACATCCAATCCAAACCTTCCTGTTAAGACACTGATACTGTCATGAAAAGCTTAGCTGGGGGTCTGGTAGGGATGTGGCATATTATAAAAGCCTCAAGCATGCCAGCGTGTTAAAATGGCCTGGCTTAAAGACCTTCAAAGGAAAATCACTTTAACTCACACAATGTGCAAAAATGTGTCAGTGGGAATGTACCTACTTACTTACTTATGTGCATAATATAAAAAGTACTAAAACATATGACAAGTAATTCAAATGCTGGTATGAAAGCACTTTTAAATGTTTGCTCTATTACTTTGTTCTACTACTGACCGTTTGAGATAGATAACACATTCAAAAAGGCTCATAGGGTGGATAGCAATTAGATTTATTTTATTACACTAATTAAATCAGAGACCATTGAATGTCTACTAATAAATCCACATCACATTTATCACAGATATCCATTTGAATGTGAAGTTTCTTATAACCATACACACTGAGACACACATATCTGCTGACACACTCTGCTTAGAGGATGGTGGCCTCATTGGGACAATCTTATCTCTTTCCTGCAAAGAGAGCCCCATCTAAACAAAGCAAACGCCTGACTACTAGAAAGCAGTTGCCGCTATTCAGATGCGTTCCTTTCTCCTATTGGATTGTCATTGGTTAGCTGTTTGTGGTAGCTACGACAACCAAGCTATACAAAGCTGGTGGCTGAATGGGGTTGTGCTATCAGGCATGGCCAGCTCTCTCTTCCTGATTAAAGTTTCAGAGGATACATACAAACACTCAAACACACAAACAGACACACACAGACACACACACACACAAACAGACACAAACAGACACACACACACAAAAACAGACACAGACACAGACACACAGACACACAGACACACAGACACAGACACACAGACACACACACACACACACACACACACGCGTCAGTCCACAGCCCAACGAACAAGGTTTCAGCATCACCATCAAGAGAGCGGCCGGCCAGCTGGAGCCTGCATTTTCTCTGGCACTGGCTTCGATCCAGCCGAGCAAATCATTTCAGCACCATTTCAAGACAGAAGTTGCTGACATAACCGGTTAAACATTAACGGTCCACAATGGCTTTATGGCAACTGGAGCGGATATTTAGTGCAAATTGAAGTGCAAAGGCTACCCCATTAAATTGTTTAATTTTCCCTGCAAACCACCATCAGGTGATATGGTCCATACCACCCACTCTCCAAACACTTTATAGCTTTATGGCCATCGACTGCTGAGGGTGACTTATGGTCGATGTAGAACGCCAGCTATAACTGTGCAACCACTGCAGTGAAGTACCAGTTCAACACAATGATGAAAGGTCATCTATCCAGTTGGAAACAATATACAGGCACCCTCCTGAGACTATGAGACTCCCATAGGTCTCACAGCGCTAACAATTCATGCTTTTCAATTCATAGCTGTTGCCCAGTGCTTTTATGTAAGGACTGTAAAGAATCACAAGAGTAAACATGTCAGCCCAACAGAATAGCGTTCTGAATGTTTCTGTACAGATGACAACAGAGAGTCAACCAAAACCTGAGGAAACAATATATTTTTTTTTTTTTGTGTGTAGCTAGCTAGCATTCTCAAGTTCATTTTGATATGAAAGGGAGATGAACACACCTATCCTTTCCGCTAGCTGCCCAAGCTATTCACTCCCTAGCATTGTGGTCCATGCATGAAACCATGCAAACCCCATCAAACAAAAAAGGCCAGTATCACCCAAATCACCATAAATGGTCACCCCACCCCTCTCTCCTCACTCGTCACAAACCTTGGTGTCAAGCTGGACTCTTCATTGTCCTTTGATGCACACATCAAATCCATCTGCCAAACTTCATTCTACCACCTGAGAAACATCTCAAGGCTGAGACCCTCTCTTCCCAAACATGCTGCAGAAAAGCTGGTGCACGCATTTATCAGCTCCCGTCTGGACTACTGCAACTCTCTGCTGGCAGGTCTTCCAGCAAAAACCATTCAGAGGCTGCAGTATGTTCAAAACAGTGCTGCCCGGGTTCTCACCTAGACACAGAAATCTGAACACATCCCCCCAGTCCTCCACTCCCGCCATTGGCTTCCAATCAACCAGAGAATAATCTTCAAAGTCCTACTCCTAGTTCAAGGCCATAAACACAACCGGTCCAGCCTATCTCCAGGATCTCCTCACCCCTCATCTCACATCAAGGACTCTTAGGTCCGGACATGCAAACCTGCTTGCAGTTCCCCGGACAAATATGACCAGAATGGGAGATCGTGGCTTCTCCTCGCTGGGGCCACGACTTTGGAACAAGCTCCCGGAGAACATTAGGGCTTTGGATTCCCTCACTACTTTTAAATCACATCTCAAAACCCCTCTATTTATATCTGCCTTCACCTTAAGTCCTGGTTTCTTTTTTTATTTCTTTTCTGTATTGTTTTTAGAATGCACAGTTTTAATTGCTATTTTTGCACTCCTATTACCATTGCATTATTGTTGTTGTGACCCTGTTAAGCACCTTGAGACCTCTTTGTATGTGAAAGTGTGCTATAAAAATAAAATCCATTTATTAAACCGTGCAAGTAGCTAACTTTTATTAGTGCCAGCTGTGCTGTTGTTGGTGTTTGTATGGCAAGTCCTCTGTAAGCTAGTTAGCTTGCTAGTTTTAGACATAAACTCCTTACAGCCTCAAATGCATTTACAAAAGTTAAGATTTCTGGATACAATTACCAAACAGGAGTGTAGTAGTTATCGTAAGGTCACATTCAAGAATTTTCATTGTGTTGCATCACTAATTGAAGTTGTCTTATATTTACTTCAGTGATGCTCTCACAGTAACTGTGGTGTCACTTCCACAGGACCACTTTCAGAGGTGAGGTGCGCGTCGCTAACGCTACCCCAACCACCCATGGTGCAGGCCAGTGTTGTGTTTCTTCCCAGGGATCTAGTGACCATATAAAGGGGTTACAGTGGAGGGGTGGCTGAAGCTTAAGGCAGAGGAGCTGCTACCCTGTTGCCAAATACACAAGTGTCAAGTGCCCTGGCACCACACACTTTCCAAGGAAATCCCTGGTTGGCACATCTCCAGGAAGGTACGAGCATCTTAGCAGAGGACATTAAAATAACTCATTCTTAAATGGTCATGGTATCTGTTAGCCTGACGATGTCATACTCATGATTCTAGTCAGAATATGAGTCTGATACCGGACCTTTGGGCTGTGATTATGGGGCGTGTTTCAACGAACCAGGAAAGAAAATGCCTATTCGCTGAATTGGATACCTAGAACCAATCAGAGCAACGTAGTAGCCTATTACCATCTGATAGATTAAACTTTTACCTGATCCCTAGGAAGGACGGCAAAAACATCTTTTCAATGACAAATGCCTTAATCGCGTTTCTCATTCAAAATGAATGCGCTGTCAATGTCTGTTGAGATATGCCTGCTCACGTTAATTAATTAGCATTAAGGCTACAAGCTACAGTTTATTTCGATGGGTTTTTTGTGTACACGTTAGCAATGATATAACAATAATGGTCTAGAGAACTTTAGTTAAGACAAACAATACTCTGTAACATTCGTGTTGCACATGCACAACTAACCGAGTCAATGTAGACATTAAAAAGTCGTGTAGATAGCTTAATTCACATAAAATATTCCCCACTAAGCACCCGAGACGCGGCCATCTTGGTCGGAGTTCGAATCTAGTCAATCTACCGGTTAATTCAACTCAAGCGTTGGTATCTGTCCATCAACGTATAAAGCCCGCCCTGCCAATTTGATTGGTCCGGTTTGATCCTACCGATGAAACTCTCTCCCAATTAACCCAGAGCCAGACCAAATCTCCCTGACAAAAAAATTTGTGGGCGGGGTTTGGGCTGGTATCCAGGCTAGGTATCTGTCATACTTCTAATCACAACGGGGTTTAGTATGCCTTGCCTTTGTGAAAATAAATGTAACTACATCAAGTAACTACATCAAGCAACCATCAAGCTCTGGTTACTTTTTGGGTGAAGAAGCATCATTTGGATACCAAGCTTGTCTTTGATGAATGACTGCATTTCAGCTAGGTGTACAGTAGTAGTAGCATATGTAACACTCCTTCATCCACTGCTACTGTATGAAATAACAATTTACACACATGAATATTCAGGGGAAAACTACAAAATCTGCATCAATCAATTGCTCTTTAATTAATGTAAAGAAATACTTTTCTGTTACTCTTCAAAAAGACCGACTGAGTTGAAGGATTATCAGACAGGCCAAAGCCTCAAGGGACAAGGGGATGGAATCTGCATGGATCTGTCTAATGAGGAGGTTAAACAGATGAAGATAAGCTTCCCAGCCAGGGTCAGGATTCTGCCAAAAGTTCGTCCACCTCCTACTACAGGGTTGGTCCTGTGGCATGAGCTACTTAGGATCAACGTACACTTTTTTGGAACGAAAAGGTCAATGCCATTAAACTGCAACCAACACCCTTCTAAGTTAACCACTTTTAACACCGCTAACAAGCCAACAGTTGCCAACAAAATGGTGACTCTAACCTTTATAAAAATGAGTGTAAAAGGGTCAGAAACAAGGCGTGATATGTTTAAGGATTTGGCAGACGCTTTTGTCACAAGCAGTCCACCAACCTTTTGGTTAAGAGCCAAAGATACTCCTAGTGGATCCAGATCCTACTAATAAATTGACAGTTCCAGAATGTGAGAGGGGAATGGTCTTCCTTACTTTGGGCTGTGGCCCAGTAGCAGTCTGAGGGAAGGGAGGTCACCCTTGGCAGCAGCGTAGTGCACAGGAAGTGCCCCCGACTCCGTGGACACGCTGGGGTTGCCCTCGCCACTCTTCAGCAGCCAGTCCGTGATCTCGTGGTGGCTGAAGCGAGAGGCGAGGTGGAGAACTGTGGCACCTGAGCTGTCTTTGTCCTGAGGGTGGGAGAGAGAAGAAAAGCATGTCAAGATGATAGAAATCGGTCTGCATTATGAATCCTGACCAAGACTGTTGAGCAAGCGCCATGGGTCTGTTCTCTATCGTTTAATGATGGTAGTTGTTCAGAAAGAAAAAAAAACTTCTCTTCTAGCACATAAACTGAAGCATGCTTTAATGGAATGTTCATTGTGTTCTCTCTTGAATCAGGTATTTGCTTTCTTGCACCTCACATGACATCACTTTAGCTGGACTTGCACATAAGCCTCTATATAAGCACATCTGAAGCATAACATAAGGGTCATTCATTCATTAATTTCCAGAAATACAAACCATTTGGTGCAAACTCAACACTATATCCCCAGCGATATACTTAGTTGCAGCACCAACAACAAAGCTTTATCTCAGTTACACTATTTATGATTCAAGTAAAGCCTATTCAAAATACCATCCAGATAGTACTAAGAAATCAAACGCAGCATGGCTTTACAAAGCCTGTGAGCTGCCAAGTATGCGGTCCATTCAGGCTCTTCACTTGGATGGTGAAGATAATTGACAATAATGGACACGGGCAAGGGAAAAAGAGAGGTCTCATTACATGGAAGGCTCTGCTCTTTCCATTTTATTTCAGAGCATAAAGTCACAGAGGTGACACAGCTGAACTGACTGGCTGACAAGCATCACAGAGTTCCAATTTCCCTCTGAAGTCTCAGGTTGCTCTTGTTTCTCAACACATACAGGTAGTGAAGGCATTTGCACAAATACTATACTTAAAATAATGAAGTATACTGTGTGACTATTTCTAATTATTTGAGCAAGAATTTAATTCAAAAGCATGTATTATTTAAAAGCTTAATTCAATTGTGTAAAATGCACCAGTCAAGCAGACATAATAATAATAATAATAACTTTTATTTGTAATGCGCTTTTCAATGACCCATCTCGACTTCTTAAATTTTGAAATGATACAATCTATAGATCTGCAGATCACAGTGGTTGGTGAATAGCAGTCATTTGCATTTAATGGAGAATTAAAATGTTAAATTCACCTGGAATGTGGCAAACCAATTGCTATAACGTTACAATTACTATAATGTAATGTGAGTGAATGTAGCGCTATCTTAATCATTAATGTGGAGGCTATAATGATAACAAAAATCACTCATGCGTCTTCCTGCCCCTTTCTTTTCTCAAGAGCACTCAACAGCAAAGGGATCACTTTCTCCTTCTTCTAGAAACTTCTCTCAAGGCCTCTCAGGAACAGTGCAAACACTCTAGTATACCCAGACACACAGATCCTTTAGCTGCCATAACACAATTGATCTGCCTATTCAGCTGCTTGTTGATCTTACAAAGGGAGGAAGAAAGGGAAAGCTTGAAATATCTGTGATTAACCTTCAACAGTAATGAATATTTTTGTACTTTGCCATATTTCTGTATTGTAAGTGATGTCACGTGTCAAAGAACTCGGCACACTTCTCATGACAACAAACAAAAATGTTTTACCTAATATTTAACCCTAAATCTACCTCTGTCACGTTATTTGTGAGTGGGACCTTTTCAAATTGATATAAAACACAATTGATCATCTCAATATTAACTTAAAAAGAGTCCGGCATTTAGTCATAATAATTTCACCCACTGACATTGTTGTGGCTGTTCCCTCTAGCTTTGGAGGCTCATGACCAAGCATTAAAGACAAGAGATAAACGTGCCTGGATCTGACAACCCTGCCTCCCCAACACTGTTGATTTGTAGTTAAACCAAGGCAGTAATCATTTTCCCCTACATAATGCTGTAACTATTCTCTCATGATGACCTTTCCGTGAATAAAGTTTGTGACACTGCATTTTCCGTGCTGCCAGCTGAGTGCCCTTTACTGCCGCATCATTCTTCATAAGCTCTAATCGTCTTTCCTGTGCACTATGTATGGGATCGCCCATCATGCAAACCCCTGATCTAGCACTCACTATATGCTGAGAGAAAACAAATCGCTACTGTGCCAGATAGACACACCTGAGCACTGTTGGCTCCCTAGGGGCAACACACATCTGACAGCATGCAAAAACACCTGAGTGAACCGCTACAGGTACACAGTGAGCTCAAAACCAGGCTGTGTTTTAAACTGCACGTGGACACATTCCTCTATATGTTTGTGTTGGGAATCAACTTGTACATGAGTGGCTCACATTACATGTGGATTAATGGATTAAGCCTCGAAGTAGCCTACATCACACTTAACAGGGGAATTCATGGGAGAGGTATGGTCCCCAAGGCATGACATGTGTTATTTACTGAAGCAGGCGTAAGCAAAAGGCAGAGGTCTTGGGAGTACCACAGCCCCAAACTGACCCGCTAGGGGCACGCTATGGAGAAGCAGGAAAGAAACAAGCCAGTTGTATTGGGAGTAACGGTCCTTGCGCCCTCTTTTCCACAAGAGGCTCAGCCTGAGAATTTTAACCCACATTATGGGAAGGCTGTGCCACTTCCACTGCTGTTTGAAGCAGGCTGTAGACAGCATCAACAAAACAACAGACGCTCGACTACACATTAATCCACTTACAAGCTCCCTGAGAACTGAGTTGCACCAGTATACACCAGAGCACCCAGTAACTGAGTGCAAAACAGATCAGATGGTTTAACCACAACTGACCCTGGTGAGTGTTTTAAGGGTTTTAAGGTTTAGTTTGAGGGGAGTTTGGCGAGCACTTTTATAGGGTTCAACCTTAACACACCTTTCCAGATGAAATTGTTGTTGCAGGAAATGCGGCAACCTTGCCTGATAAGATCAGCTGTAAAGATAACTGGGGTGTACATGACGGGTATCTTGACAATCCTGGGAAGCTTTAGCGAAAAGCAAAAAAAAAAATTCCTATTCAGCAGGTGCTTATGTTGTTTTCAGAAAAATGTGTCCCGTGAATTATTGATGGAGATGTTCAAGAAAGAAATATATCTGCATTATAATCCACTGACTATTTACAACACTGATAGGAAACAATTACCCTGTCTGACAATTAATGACTTTCTCGATTCATTTTGGGACAAGCCTGGGTGGATAACATTGCAGTGTCCGCTGCCTGACCATACTTTCCATGCCATGTATGACTGCATCGAGGCGACTTTATACACAGACTCTATTCTTTGTTTATTGTTGGTTTGCAGACAGTCTGAGGCATCAGTGTCTGCACATGCAGTCCAATGCTGTTGGGAAGCCCATTCAGTTTGGTTGTTTCTATAGTTGTGAAATATGGACTACACAAATGAGATGTATAGACAGATGGCTGCTTCACTTCAATAACAACAGTCATTTTAAGACTGAAACAGACAGTGGAAGACTCTCCCTGCAGACATATTCCCACACTTACTCAGACCACGAGATATGACATACAAGGCTGGCTTAACCTACAAAAAGAATATTCCAGATGAACACTTGTCCAGAGATTACAGTACCGTGGCCAGGTTGTCTCCTGCCTAAGCAGATGGATTTAAGAGTGACTCTGCAACAGAATGACTATGCCATGAAAGCAGTTTACCGACATAGGCTAAGACAGTGCAGAAGATACATTTAGTGTCAGTAATTTCCCAGGATAACCATACACTGTGTATGATACGGTGACCTCAGTATTAGACAAGGTCAGGTGACACCATACTCTGGTCATAGATTTATGTAGAAACATAAAGTAGCTGGAACAAGTAGGCTACACAAAATGCAGCCAAAAGTGAGCATACTTAATAGTATTTCTTAACCACACTTACCGTGGCGCGGCAGCCCCCTTGAGTCAGTAGCCACTGCAAACAGGCCAGGTTACCCGTGGCAGCAGCGTCGTGTGCCGGACTAGCGCCATTGTTTGCTAAACTGTCCCCTGGTAGGCCTGCTTCATCCACCAAGAAACGTAGGCATGTCAGCTTCCCCGCCCGGGCTGCATGGTGGACAGGTGACGCTCCAAGCATGTCCTTCACATCGCTAGTGAGTACTTTTTCAGCCAATTGCACTTTTAGAGTTTGCACATCTCCCTGCCTGGCGGCATGAAGTGTCCGCTCAACGACCATGATTAGTGCTGCTCCGCGTCTCCTATGAACAGTTTATGAGTTCAACATGAAAAGGTGAGGTCGTTTCGAGCCTGTGTTGATCTGTCAGTAATGATGACTGCTCCGAGATTATCTCCTGTTCATGCCCCTGACTTCAAACGTACTATCATATCACGGGGCAATTTAAATGACTCGCCTGAGTTCGACAGGTCACAGTCTTCATTACCCAAATTATTTAAAAGTAATTCCCATGACGAATAAATGTATTACAAATGAATGGGTTTGAAAGCACGGAGTCAGAGGACCTCTTACCTCCGAGAACGTTAGCACTGAGACGATCTCCAACAAATACAATCATGGTAAAACCGCATTATACAGAGGGAAACTGCAGTAAACTATTATCCGTTCAAGTGCCTTCCAGCTGCTATACTCAACAATTTTTGCAATACTGCGCGTTCCGTTTTGCGTTCCTCAAACTACCCATATTCTCAGTTGCGCCATACAATGCAAGATAAGTAAAGTGCTCCTGTATTCTCCCCCGGCGTCGCACAAGAAACGCTACTTCATCTGAGGACAATATATTTTCTGTCACGGTATTTCCGCCCCTCAGAAACTGCTTTATCAATATTACGCTCGCTGGCAGAAAACACGACATAGACCATCTCTGGAGAAGAATTCGTCCCTGCTAGACGCGGTTGCTGCGGATGGTCACGGACTCAACCTGTTGAATAATCCATTGAGGGGAGGAGAATCGCTCCGGCAGGGAGATATTTGCCCCTAAGCAATCGGCTCAAATGTTAAAGGCACAGAGCCGTATATAACCCTTAATTTGTGTGCTTCCTGTACTGTTATTTACATGTAATATAGTAAATCACAATGCAGCAATGTGGCGTCACTTTATCTATCAGAGTTGCACTTATGCAACTTATTTATGCAATTTATGCATTTACTCATTTGAGGATCAAGATCTTGACCGATGTAGCGTTAAGAAAAATATCAAATCTCTCCTGCAGGTGCACTGACGCTCATCACGATTGTATGAGATAGGGTACCATTTGACGTTTACAGTCTTGGCATCTGAAGATCTGGTGTTGACACATAGATGTGTCTGACCTGGACAGTCACTATGGTTTTTTTTCATTAAGTTAAAAGTGCTAGAGGTGTTTTGACATTTTAAGCATTCGAACTATAAATGCCAGTTCTGTGCATGTTGAGAAGTTAGCAGTCTAACTCGTCATTAGCTAAAATGATTATGAATGATGAATGTATTCATTGCAGCAATCGAGTATACTGTTGTAGGACTAACAGATTAAAATGTGTTATCAGCCAGGATAAACCAATAGATTACTTTAGATAGGCCTACGCATCCATTTTGTTATTAACTAAGTGTGATTTATTCCATCATCAATCCAACTTTGAACGCGATTGAGTGAGTCAAGATGGATGGCATGTGCCAGTTGACTGACAGACATGCCACTTGATATGCCACAGCAGTACTGAGGAAATAGGCTAACGTGTCATGCCATACAAAACCCCACAAAAGTATGTGACATGCCCCCTGTAACATCAGGTCATCACAGACATGTGTCAATCAAAATCAGACAGACTACCACTGAACATGCCGCACACAGTCAACTGTAGCTGACATGGCAGGATATCGTGCCTTACACTGCTGTATGCAGTACTCTTTGCAACCAAGAGATGTCAGAGAAGCATAGTATTTCACCCCAGAGATACCTTTATTGATATTGGGGGGCCGTCAGGTATGTTATGGAGTAAGCAGTGCACACATTTAGTTCAAAACCTGATCTTTGGTAGTTTGTTTCCCTTTAAATCTTATATTAATTTTGCCTATAACGTTGCTTCATTTTGAAATCATGTCACCTCTAATGCATGTGCGATTAACAGTCAGTTTTAGTATAGCCTGGAAGGCTTATGCTCACGAATGAAAACTGGCAGCTTAAATTGTTAACATACAGTTACCAGTTAAGCACTTAACATATATTTTATGCAGCCTGGACGCCGTGGTTGGTACAGTAGATAGCGTTTTTCTACTCTCTGTCTTGTTGCTAAAAATCGGCATAGTGACATCCCTCCTTTTTAACATACACGCATAAACTGAACCCAGTGAGTCCGGCTCTCAGTGCTGGCCCTAAGGCATATTTTGAAATTTTAGAGAATGGCCTTAACCATTTAGATTAGATCTCGGGCTCATGGAAATGGACCCCGGATGAACTGATTCATGAACAAAATATTTAATACAAAAAGACAAATATTTAATGTGAAAATGAAATACAATGATAATTTTGACAGAGATTGAGACACAAAGTGATATTTTGAACGTGGCATGCTGATGCCACCGAGCAGACACGAGCTTGTATCACTGCACTCTTGCACCCACTTTTGAGGTCAACAGCAACCCCAAACTAATTAAACATTACTTATCGCCTGCTTTGTTTTTTTCCGCCCGATTGATTTTCATATGTTCAACGGGTAATACTCCCCAGAGAATATTTCGCCTCGTGCTTGACGCGTGCACTGCGAGCAATCTGTCACAGTCCAACCGATACTCTCGCACGCGCCACATTTCGGTGTCACATGGCGCGTGCGCCACAGTGGGTCCCAGAGGACCAGCGTATTAATCATGTTCATGATCATCAGATAATCTCTACCCAAGGGCAGTTTTAGTGCACCCATCTTTTTCATATTTCAAACTGATTTCCAGAAGTCTAGCATATAGACCCCTGCTACATTGTCCTTCGATGCGGATCCGTAAAAAAAAAAGCAAATAAATAAATATTTAAATCGTTATTTATAGTCCCTAGTTTGTTTAAAAAATTGTTTAATGAAATGTCAAACCCACACTTAACTCGTAACCTAGTAGGGTAGTAGCCTAAGGGCTATGAATTACATCTGGCTACAGAAGGCTACTTTAAAATATTTTTTTTTCCGAGGAGCATTACGTTTAAAACTGTGTAGACACCCGTCGTGTGGGAAATTCCCACGCCGCCTAAAGACACTAAGGCTGAATCCCATTTCTCCCGCTACCCCTCCGTCTTTCCCCTTCCCCTCCGTTTTGCGCGTTCATGTGGAGCGGTAGGGCTGTCCCAATTCACGTTAAGACAGAGGGGTAGGGGAAGGGGAAGCGCTTTCTACCGCTCCAAACGGAGATTTTCCGAGGGCACACTTCAAACGGAGGGGTAGACTGATTTCCCTCAATGCATTGCGAACCCGTGATCATTAAAGAACAAACATCGCGCGAGTCCATTTAAAAATGTCGGAAACAGCAGGGAAAGCATCACACAAATGAAAGTATTTTCTTTGTAATTCATGATTTTAAAACTTGTTTGATGAAATGTTGCATTGTGTAAATAACAGCTGCAGGCGCCATGTTTGTTTATATCTGGTGAGTGACAGCTGTCGCTCTCCGGTAACGTAACAGCTGACGCTTCGTACTGATGACGTACGTAATTGTTGAAGTGCTATCCCAATTCGAAGGGCTAGCGTTTCAACCCCTTCCGCTACCGCTCCGTTTGAAAAAGCGAAGGCGAAGGGGTAGGGGTAAGGGTAGGGGTAGAGATGAGAAATGGGATTGGGCCTAACTGTCATTACCAACACTGGGAACGAAGCCTGGGAAAGCACTTTTACGCTGCACGCGTCGGGCGTGTGACAGTTATTCAAATTCCCTCCCATTATACTCAAGTCTGTCCTAACCGAAATCTCATTGTGTCCACCATCTGGTGCCTGGCCCCACTTAGAGCTGAACAAAACTGAATTGTCTATGTAGGTATCATTAAAGGCTTTCAGACTCATAAGACTTGTACATTTATGGCGGGAAAGTTTGAAATGGCTGGGCACTGCATATTTTATGTGACATGAACATATAATCTTAGAAGGACAATATCACCAACTAACCAATTAGGTTGCATCCTTCCTCTGTAGACTTGAAAATTATTAGTTAAATTAAAAGTTATTGCTTAAACTCCTTATTAAAAATAGAAATAAACTAAATAGTGAATTTGATTCAGCTTAAATAAAAATAGAAACACATGTTTTTGATGTTATATTTCATAGACTGGTAGGTTGATTTTGTCTCTGTCTAAATGATCCCAAATGTATTCCTAAATAGGTCAACATATAATTCTGAATATAACTAAATAACTTAATGCTTAAAATGTTGAAAAGCCTTTTATTACTAGTCCCACTGGAGAATTCCTGAACTGTCAAGTTGCCGTTCCTTCACACCGAATGAAGCCACTGCTTGGTTAAAAGCCCATCTGCCGCACCAGCTCTCGCTCGCGCCTGCTCGTGCCTCCAATTAGTGCAGCTTAAGTGAGCACCAGTCAATCAGAAATTAAATCACAACAACCGTTTCCGCCCTTTTCTCGCTATCTTCCACAATTCACCCGAGATAATGAACATATCATTTTTAATATCATAAAAAATCAAACAACCCATATTTAAAAAATATTTCATTTTTTTCTCCACCTCTTTATGATGCTTCAAATACTTCAACGTCCTTTACTGACTCCGTTTCAGTTATATAGACCCTTGTGCTTGGCTTCGACTAATACTATTGCCAAACATATACAAATGGCTTAGTATTTATACAGGAGTATATGTATATAGTTATGGATACAAGATTACTTGTACTTGTAATTGTATCATGATGGTCATGATGAAAGACAGGCTTCTGCACTTTTGTTCTCCATTAGTAACAGTCATATCAGAACTTCATACTTTCATTTCTTATACATTACACCATTTAGAAAGAAAACACGACACGGGCGGCATGGAACTTTATTATCTTGCTTGAAAAAAGACACGGAGACCAAAGAATTCACATCTTTATTATTATGAGCATTGCAAACAATGCAGACTCATTCACCATGCAATCTTCTCTATCCAATCAAAACGCTTATGTTGGCGTTTGGCGTCAAATTGACCACCCAATCATCGCGAGTTAACGTAAACAGTTCTAAACAACGACAATACAGAGTTGTGCATTTGTACAGTTCATTACAACAATTTCGTAGCCTTAATCTACAATATGAAATAAACAATATTTTTAAAGAGTAGAATAGCTGATCTATGTGAAGAATGGCTGAGACAGAAAATAGGCTATTCTTTTGTCACATGTTTATTCACACTGAAAAAATCGACACTCATCGAAGTTGTCAAAACTGAAAAGATAGAGGGTTGTGATATTGTATGTCTTCCAATTAAGGTCTCAATGACTGCAATCAAATATTCATAAACCAGTGGATAACGCTATATTCTAAGAAAATGTCATTTATTGCTTCCAGAGATTTCATAGTTAGCCTATATGACTTGGTTTCACCACACTTCACGTCAAAGAGTCAAGGGTGGCACTCTTAAACAACACTAGCCTGTAACTACAACCTCTAGAGACGATAAAACAAATAGCCAGAAAGTTCTTTAGGAAAAACATTTCTATCTCATATTTCAAATGCATAAGCTATTCATTTTTTAAACTAGTGTTTTTAAACATCATTATACAATCAGAACGTGGAATTATTCGAGAAGAATCAATGGAGCCTGTTCAAACTAATCTAAATTGAACTAAAAGCATTTTCAAAAAAAGTGATTGCATCATATCTTTATCAATTATCCATGTTTACAGTAACAGTGTAAATTGTTTGTGGGACTGCTGCCACATGGGTGTAGGCTAGTTGTTCTGTGTCTGGAATGTAGTAGGCTATGCTTTATTTCAGTTAACTAAACACAACATGTTAACAAATCTCTTACATATCCATGCTATAGCTGTTTGTAATGTTGATTTTAGATGACAATAGAAGATGCCTGGATCACCAGGTTCTTTTCACTCCAATTATAAAGCAGTCTCACACACAATTCAATAATAATTGCAGTGTAAATAAGCCACTATTAGTCACTAGGCAAATAACTTGTTTATGTAGGCCTACAAAGCGATAATGTTTTTTTTTCAGTTAACTTAATTTATGAGAGTGTGAAGAGAACTGAGCAATTTCAATGGATCTTTAAGCTTGTTCTGCATCATCAAATGCAACGAGGGCAGAATCGTATTATAAGATTCATTTTACACAGTGAATTATAAACTTGACTCAACTTTTATTTATTCAATTGCTAATTGATTTGGTTGTTTTCAGTTTTTTTTTACAAGCATCCTGTTTTACATCATAGAGCACACTCAACTCGGTAGGAAGAGATTAATAAAAGGCTGTAAAATATGCTTCATACCTTATTAGGCAATTTGCCAAGAACTTGCAGTATTCCTATCACGGAACATATTTATGTTGACACACTTTTTAAAATGACCACTCTACACAGATTATCGTTAATTAAAAACGGACTTGTTCACCCATATCACGTTCAACACTTCAGAACTTACTCGCACTGTTTAACTGCGCATGTCTGTCTGCACTCACATGGTTTGTGGCTGGCGCGAGAGGGACGATCAGTGACCAGTTTTGGTGAGAAAACTGAAGTCTGACCTTTCCCACCCTTTGCTGGTCTTGTCTTCCTCAAGACAATGAACGATAATGATTATCATTGAAAGAAACTAATTTGTCTCACATGAACCGTAACCAGACATGGACAAACTGTAGGTCCTCTCATCATCACCAACTTAATTTTCTTCTTGACGTCATCATTTTCATTCTAAATAAAAAACATTTTAAACCACTGACACATTAAATTGTTTTTACTGGGCTCTGACACAAACTGACTTGGCATTCATAACAAAATCAATCCATATATATGCATTTTAATCACATATAGCTCCCATTTAATGTTTACTTTTATTTTGAACATATTCCATCCTGGATACTACAGGCAAAACATTTCTCTTTGTATTACTTGAAAGAGTACATGTTTTCACAAACGACAAGTAGCCCTTAATGAATGATATCAGGCCTATGGATATTTCGAGATTTGTACATATAGTCAAACAGTACATTTGTTCAGACAAAACATGACTGCTCTGATTCATTAAACAGTGATAGACTGTACTGTAACAAATATCACAAATATGCATAAAGGCTACTGTAACAACTATACAGTTTCTTCTAAATGTAAAGCATAAGCATGGTACTCACCCTCACCGATGCTCTGCACTTGGAACCTCGCTTGGGAAAGATGGAAGAAATGTGGTACACGCCAGACGCGTGCAGTTGAATCGACCGCCCTTTCCATCAGAAGGCTTGTGCGCAAATGAGAACGGGGCATGCGCCTTTGTGGGCGTGGATCTCCGCCTCTAGCATGGCTGGGGATACCACTGAACACATGTCTAATTATAACCTCAGCACCCATTGTATAATCGGAAAGATAAACAGGTTTGACCCAGCTACAGAGGAAATTATTATTTAAATTATTTCTGTAAGACCTTAAAAATACAGATTTAAAACGCTTATCAGTAAGCACATGTATTGGTCACAATAATTCAAAGCACAATGTTCAATTGTTCAAAGAACAATGTTTTTCATATTTACCGTTTTTGTTCCTTTAAAAGCATATAGCGCTGACCGTAAATGTCAACATTGCATCATTTGGCATACTATTTTCCATGACAGTATAGACTGAAATATGATAAAAACATGTCTCAATATAAATAAAAGTACAGTGCACTAATAATCAAGGTAAACTGTTCAAAATAGTTGATTGTGCTGATAGTCTCCTTTCCATAATTTATTGCGAATCAGGGGCCATCTGTCCTTTTGTCCCTGTGGCTCGTGCCGTTCTCGTGCGCTGTCTGCTGACCCGGCCCCCGCGCTCTGCCTGTGTTAGGAGACCTTTGACAAACGCTCCGCTGCCACCGACTATTAAGATTTATGCCTGAAATGGAAAAATCCGAAATGTTAAAATAAAAATCCAAAACGTTAAAATACAGACCGCATCTTTGTCATGTCAAAATTGTAGTCTACAGAGGTATCTCTGTGTCCTGTACGGCAGCACGATGGCATATGATTAAAAAAACGATTAAATACCTCAGCTAGACACAATAACTGATAAATTAGATGTGAAGTAAGTTTGTTGTTGTGGGAGTGAATGTTTTCGTGAGACCAAAGGCTTCGTGATTGGCTTGGCCCTACAAGTTACGCGACGCTATGGATACGTGTTTGATTTGTAGAAAGAAATTACTCTAGTCTGTGGACAAAGTTATTGCACCACCAGATGTGTGTCGTACATGGCTTGTGTTTTAGCGTGGGTATTTTATTGTGACCAGATCCTGTCCATACCATTGGGGGTGCCTAAGAGACCCCGTGGACATGTGCGTAATGTAATACCTGCGTGCGCATTTTTCATGACGCAAACAACATTCAGCATCTTTGTTTGGTTTGGTCTGGCTTGTCCGCCAATCGGAGTAGGACGCAAGCACAGAAAACTACATCAATAGTTTATGTATTTGGCTATGATCATTTAAATATTTGGCGTCCGCGTCTCCACAAGCGTAATGACTGCTATCCATATGTTGCAAGCTTACATGGAGACGTGAATGGTTTGGCTTTCCTCGCTATGTCCTTCACGAACATTGAGTCGAAGTCTTCAGGGGATATGAAGGTTTTCGTTTGGGGCACATAAACGCATTTATTTTCATTGTATATATGAAATAAATAATGGAATCATTTCCTTTTCCTTTTGCTTCAGTCCACGAATTGACCCGCGTGGCCATCTGGTAGGCTGAGGCCAATGCTCCCATAATGTTCTCGTGGCGTGTATTTTACTGTCAGTCGCCTGCAAACTCCCCCGGCTGCACAGGACAAGCCATTTTATTTAGAAATGCTTACTCCACATGGATTTCTTATGCAACAAAGTATCTCAAACACTCAGAAGACTTCCACGTAAACTTTACGCGTCTAGGGAAGGGGCAGTCACAAGAAAATAGTGTACGCATTGTTCGAGATGGATACAATATAAGGCTACAATGACTGGAAGCCACAAAGGAGGTCCCAAGATATGAGAATGTCTGTTTAGGACCTAGGGTTTTACGTGAAAATAATGATTGTATAAAGCATTGAATGCTGATTTCCGCAGGTTCATTTCACGTGCGCCTCAAGTACACATAGAACACAATAATAGACACATATCTTGGGTTACACTACTGTATACCAAATTGTTGAGCTTTAACGACACTGGCAGAATTATATGTGAAGATAGTGGTAGAGCAGTGTTTTGAGAGCAAAGCTCGTAAGCAATTGCTGCTTTAAGTGCGCCTGTTCTTCTTGCAGATGATTTCTCCGTGTCGATATTGGACTATAATATATTGGTCTATAATGTATATACATTTCAAGAAGGGGTCACCTTTAAAGCTGTTTACGACTTACAATTAACGAGTCCTAACATCACATTGCGTTTGGGTTGCATAATGCAGAAGGCAGACACGCAACCTTGCTGACTTTGTACTGTCTCTTGGCGTAAAAATACGCAATTTCCGTGTTTTATTTCATTTCGGCGACAGATGTTGTCATCCACGAGAGCGTTGTTTGAGCTTGGGAAGCTGTTTACAGCATTTCTTGCTTCCACCTTGACATGATGTTGGTGCAGGAACAGCTGGGCACATAATCGCCTGACTGGGCACAAATATTCGACTGCTCTTCTGCATGTAGCTTGACCACAGGTCAAAATAAACTATATTAAATAAACCGGAGCAATATCAGTCACTCTAAGTTTGACTATCACATCTATAATGTATATTGTACATTTACTAATTACTGGATTGTATCTATTTTAAGTCAGCGGAAATTTGTGTTAGTCAGTGAATAACTTTGCCATGCTCACATTGCACTATCATTTTTAAAATGTGGTATTTTTGTTGTAGATACAGTATATGCATTCAAACTTCTTATATCACAGAATGTACACTTGTCTTTACTTGTTGTGTGAATGGAGTAAGCACCATTTTGTTTGATGTAGCTGGCTTGTATCTTGACTTGAGAACTAACCTGTGAAGCAACCTGATCTTTTTACATCCAGTATATTTAGTGGGGTACATGTGAAAGCACCTTAATTGATGACAACTGACAGCGAAGTTAAATATTTACTGCTGTTCTGTTCTAAGAACAGAGAGAAACTAATTTGGTCTTCGATTCTTAGCATCCCAAGCTGCAGGGCTCATCTTTGGTGAACTTTGTGAGTTACTAAGGCTGAATCCCATTACACCCCTTAGCCCTACGCCTTTCCCCTTCCCCTCCGTTTTGCACGTTCACGTGTAGGGGTAGGGCTATCCCAATTCACGTTAAGACAGAAAGGTAGGGGTGGGGGAAGGGCTTTCCACCCCTCCAAACGGAGATTTTCCGAGGGCACACTTCAAACGGAGGGGTGAGACCGATTTCCCTCAATGCATTGCGAACCCGTGATCATTCACACCCATTAAAGAAGAAACATCGCGCGAGTCCCTTTAAAAATGTCGGAAACAGCAGAAAAAGCATCACACAAATATTTTCTTTGTAATTCATGCAGGGCTGTAGTCTACGTGATACGCAAGTATACGCCGTATTACCAGCTAAAACGTTCGTGGGTTTGCGTATATCCACTAAAACCTATGTCTCCACTAAAACCTAGGCCAGGGGGGAGCTGTGGCACCGACCCATCACAGACAGGTATACCCACCACAGAAAACTAGACTACAGCACTGAATTCATGGTTTTAAAACTTGTTTGATGAAATGTTGCATTGTGTAAACATTTTCCCCAGTGAGGCCACAACAGCTGCAGGCGCCATGTTTGTTTATGTCTGGTGAGTGACAGCTGTCGCTCTTCGGTTATGTAACAGCTGACGCAGCGTACTGATGACGTACGTAATTGGGATATCCCAATTCGTAGGGCAACCGTTTCAAGCCCTTCGCCTACACCTACGTTATTGCTCCGTTTGAAAAGGCGAGGGCCAAGGGGTAGGGGTAAGGGTATGGAGATTAGAAATGGGATTGGGCCTAAGTATACTAATAGATACTTTAGATCTTGAGTATACTGATGTGATTAAACCATTTTGGACGGACCAATTCTCCGATCCCATAAGACCAGGTCCGACTAAGTCCAGTTATAATAGAAATTCATGAATTGGATGTTCAACCTCTATACTTGAACATTTCAACAGCCACATCTGTTAGCTATTGACCTTTCACTTTGAAGCACCTTCAATCTCTTTTTTTTCAGGTGATTTATGACTTCTTTTATCATTTCAGCAATACACATACATCTTTCTTTGTGTTACTGACTAGCCAACAAAGGACCTTTGAGGTTTTGAACCCATTCATAACATTTCATCCTCACAGGAAGGTCCACAGGGCTCAATAATGGACCCAATATGATTCAATGTACAGTACAAACTGCACAGACGATGTTCTGTTTGACTCTTGTGTTTAGCCCTACATCTCAGTGAACACTGATGAGATTGCACCACTTATTTTAACAAGGCAGCTAGGCTATTTGAAAAACTCTTCTAAATCTATGCAGTTATCCTGTTTGTCAGGACAGAATTCATTATCCTGTACTGAGTAGAGATTATCTACTGTTGTTAAAATCAAGCTTAGTTGAATATGTTACTGATAAATGTAAATGGACTGCATTCATCAATTGCAGGTGATGGATTCCAAACTATGCAACCCTTCTGATTTGCAACGCCTTTGTGCTATGGAATATAACTGCCTTTCCAACCTGTGATCTATACATGTTCCCCTTAAACCTTGATAATGATAACGGAATGAACTGTAAGTAATATGGCTCATTTAATGCATGGATTAGTCTTCATTCAAGAAAAAGAAAAGAAAGCCTTAATCTAATTTCAAGTATAGCCAAATGATCGAGGAAAGGCCATACTAGCCCAGAGAAGCATTTCCAGCGCAGGGAAGGCAGCTCGTGAACGGTGGGGTCCCTGTGGAGTTCTTCGCTTCGATGACTTTGACCCCATCTGCGCGAGATGTTGGCTCGTGCCGGTCTCATGCCGTTTGTTGAGGTACATTGGAAAGAAGAGAAGTAAACTAACAACGAGAAATGTTCCTCTTTCACTTTTATTTTACTAATTTTCAAATAATGCAGTCTAATTGCAAATGGGCGATTTGAGTTTATAGGCTATATTTTAGGCCTACGCATGTAATGCTGATTTGGGTACAATAGACTGTCGCCTTTTAAGTCACTATCCTGTATGTGTTTGGTGATATAAGCCATAATATGAATACATTGCCATTTCAGAAGTTCGTGCTGTCCACCACAATGTCCGTATCTTACCTCTACCTTTCAAGTTTAAATTCTTAAACAAAGAGACCTTGTTCAATCCTCTGGCGCAGATGGGGACCCACGCTTGAGATGAAGACAAAGACAGTTCCAACCGAAATCATTCTTTGAATTTTTTTCTGGATTCAAATCCCCTCCCCAGCGATGGGGCTGTGGCGGACAGTTAATTGGGGCCCCATGGGATAGGACAACGCGTGCTAGATATACAGACCCATTACTACACTAGCACTTTTGCACTAAATTGTTCTGCGTGCGTATTTCTTAGTTTTATTCTACCCTTTGTAGTTGGTTGACAGTGTTCTGATTTGTATATTGGTTGATTCGTGTATTGATTTCGAACTTTATATACGACAGTTTAACAAAATGGTCCTCACTACATGATGTAAACCTACTACTTAGCTTCGAACAAAAGAACAAAATAGCTTTGTTACAAAAAAAAATTCCGATGACAATAAAACCCGCTCTGGAGAATGATAATGGCCATGGGAAAGAGCGTTGGATGGAATGTTACACCGTTGGAAACCCAGTGTGAAGTTTAATACCCCTTTTCTCCCAACCCCCACTCCAGATGGAAGAGTGACATCTGAAGTACACACAAGCAAATCATAACTAATGATGGCGCTGGAGAGGGAGAGGATCAACGGGGAGTGATGCAAAGTGAGACTATGTGAGAACGAGAGCCGCGAAGGGGGTTTGGGGTGGGGTGGGGGGTGGAGTGGTGTTGATGTGATGTCGAAGCGGTTCGCGTGACATACATCCATCTGTTGCACAGTCGTGGCTCGTGCCGCGCGCGTGAGTTCAACATGATTTGAATGGCAAATGCTTCTGTGGGTTCATGGGGCTACTCTAACCCCAAAAAGCATTTTTTATTTTGCTGAGATATGTTTATCCTCTACACCATACAAACAATAATTTGGGAGAATCAAATCAGGTGAGGTTGGCGTTAAATCCAAGTGGAAAAGGCTAATGTTACATTATAAATTAACCATTAGTGGATAACAAAACACCCAAACCTATGCTGAATAGTTAACGGAAGACATTTGGCTCTTGACAGACCCCCACACCCGCCGCTCTGCTGTTGCAGAGACCCTCCCCCAATTCAACATTGCCCATAGTCTACAGGTATATGCAGGCTAGATGTGCTGGCGGGTTGCACGAATTTGAAATGTATAAGCAGGTGTTAATCCATACATAGCGTGGCTTGGGAAGCTTTATTACAAGCATCATCATTATTTGCAAAGCAAGTACGAGAGACTCCCTCCTCCAATCCAAACCAAGTTTCTGATTACGCTTTGCAGCCCCAGCTTTGCATCCAGACCAAGTGACAATATGTCTAAAGATAAAAAATAAACAGACTTATAAATGAACATATAAACCCACCAAATCCGAAGATGCCCATGTTTACCTATCGCAAATCATCTTAACTATTTAAGTAATGTTGGGCTGTGTTCCTGTTGTATTTTTCTTTTTGTTGAATGTTAGGTTTCATGAAACGTAATAGAATAATAAGAAGAATAAAGCAGCATTCATTTGTTGTTATCTCTATATGAGGGTATTTCATTTTGATCAATCTCTTTGCATCATCTAACACGTAAAGTTATGAGGAAAATGTATTAATTCTCAAATAGCATTCTACGAACAGACAAAAAGTATTAAACTATCCTGGTCTTCATGGTTTAACATCCCATCTAACCTTCAATTGTAGTTAATCACCGGCGCATGCCACTGGTGGATGCGTCAATATCACGACATGTACTTACCAGATGGTCAAGTTAGTATCGGCGGGATCGCCTCCCAGAGGGATTCCTCTGTGCGTCAAAAGTGGAACACAATAGATGTTGGACCCGCCCTCCACGCTACGACCCACTATAAAGAATGCAGCCTCGCCTCTTCACTTCATACCCGCTCTGACTCTCTTACTGAGAACACAGTCTCTAGTGAAAAGCCATGGCTCCAAACATGATTATCGAAGCTGTTCAAACATTTGGCTCCAGGTCCACAGTGGCCCAGCGTAAAGAGGCCAGTGAACTAAGAAGAACTCTCAAACCTTTAATGGAGAAAAAAAGGCGCGCACGCATCAATGACAGCCTGAATGACTTGAAGTCCCTTATTCTCCCGCTCGTCGGCAAAGATGTAAGTATTCATACACGAGTCTGTTTTAACTGAAGTACTGAACTTGCAATTTCATTTTCTGCCTTTTTTTGAATGTCAGAAACTAATGTGTTGATCTTTTCTATTTTTCAGAACTGCCGCTACTCCAAATTGGAAAAGGCTGACATCCTTGAGATGACAGTTAGATTCCTCAGTGATCTGCCTTCGTCTCCTGTCAAAGGTATATTCATTTTACCAATACTTTAAGCTTATTAATCGACCAATATTTTCCAAAACAATTACTTTAACTTAACTGGAATGGTTGTACTAATAATGTGTCCTTATTATTCTATAGGTTCAACAGACAGTTACAAAGACGGCTACAAAGCTTGTCTCCAGCGCGTCTCTGCACTGCTCCCCCAAACCAGCCTCGACAAAGACGCCTGCAAGCGGGTGAACGACTTCATCAAGCAGTCCACGCCTGCAGTGGCCCCAACGTGTCAAAACTGTTGCGGCCATAGCTCCAACTTGCTACCAGAAATCCAGCAGAAAATTCAGAGCATCAAGTCTACGGCGAAACTAGCGCAGATCAAGACCAGCAGCAGTGTCGCTTCCCTCCCCAACCGCGCACAGCCTGTGCAACAGGCAGTCACTGCCAACATGTGGAGACCTTGGTAGAGACAGTTAGGAGACGGCTATGTCTATTTATTATGTATATAGGTATTTTTTTCATATTGTTCGGTGTATTTATTTTTCGTGGACACACACGATGGCAATGTCTTACAAGGATGCCTGCTACAGAGATTAATTGTAAAATACGTGTTTCGCAAGATATTTGGCTAATGACATGTTTATAGTTACAGATTTTAGCCAATTGCACAGATCAGCCTGTTCCGTTTGTGAACGTTATTGAATGCAATCCTCTTTGGGGTTTTCAAAGAAAATGGTTTGTATAACACAACATAATTGTAAACCCCAAGGGTTATAAAGTTTGTATGAGGTTTGCACTTTTGACTTAAGTATATTTGGTCTGTGCAAAAACGAAGCATGTAAACACTGTGTGTTAAAGCAAGTATCCCTACACTGAAACGGGGTTTGCTGATGTCAAACGACAGTAATGTGTTGAGAAACGAAATTACTCAATAAAACATTCTGATTTAAAAAAAAAACTTGTTGGTTCACGTGGCATTTCTTTTTTTTAATGTATTTTACGATATGATCAATAAGTGTTCCTCCAAAAGGTTTCAACAGTCAGAATATTCTCAGACGTCTCACACTGAGTTCTTGTTAAAAAAGAGAGGGAACTGCACACAAAGAGACAAAGGGTCTGTCAGCCTATTGTATGCTTATCCAGTCTCCTAATTCTTTAAGTTTTAACTGTCTTGACAGTTACATCTTTGTATCTAACAACTTGAAACACTGGTACGACCATGTTATTTAACCTACACACTACCGGAAAAAAAACACAGATGACATCAATCCAGAAAATTGCACTGTAGCCTTCTAGGCTAAGCCTGGCCTTTAATGACCAGAGTAAGTGATGTAGTAGCCTATGCATAGTCTACATCACATACTTGTTTTCAATGGGACTTTGCAGAAAGTATGTAATCCTTTAACAGTAATGTCACAGCCTTCTGAAACACATGACTGGTATATCTTGAAGAAATAGCAAGATAACATTTTGCAGGAGTTCCTCTCAAATCGAGTCAATACTGTTGATCATGTTTAATGTTTATTAAACAGGGAAGGATGCAGAGTCACATTTGGATATATGACTATATAATATATAGCATAGCATAGCAAATATAGCATAGAGAACTACACCTTCTTAGCATTAGCGGTTGTAACTTGGTGTTCACTGGAGATGTTCTGTAATGGGCCTGGACACACACCATTCTGTCTTTGCAGAGCCTAAAGAGTGTAGTCCGTGCACAATAGTGCCATGGTGGAATATAGGACTGATGTATCTTCAGTGGTCGATTAGGCTCAGATGTCTGTTTAAGCTATCAGGGGATGAATTTGATGATGGTAACAGGCATCCGCTGTTTAGGTGTACACTGGTTACACTGGCAACTGGTACACCCAGGACGCTGCGCTCATCCAGGGAGCGTCGTCTGGCAATGCCCCAGGTGCAAGCACGGCAATCCAGACTATTCTCAGTTGTAGTTCCATGTTGGTGGAACGACCTGCCTAGCACTACCAGAGCAGGGGCGTCCCTCTCTACCTTCAAGAAGCTCTTGAAGACCCAACTCTTCAGAGAGCACCTCCCTTCCTAACTGGCACCTTGGCTTAATTTGCACCCGCACTTCTTTTTCTTTCTATGTCGTCTTCTATTTTTTTTTTTTTTTTAAATAAGCAGTATTTATTGTTACACCAGGTTTTATTGCTCTTAGCTTGATTGTTCTCTCCCTTGTATGTCGCTTTGGACAAAAGCGTCTGCTAAATAACTAAATGTAAATCATGCCATTTTCATCTGCTGTAAAGATTGTTAAGAACCTAATGCTGATGCACACTTTCTTGACACAGGAGTAGGCTACTCACAGAACTGTATGTAATAGTGAAATGTGACCGAATAAAACACATTGATCTAAAGTTTAGAACTGTTTAGAAGTTCAGAAGTTTAGACTGTTTGTTTGGTGAAACCATTGTCACAAATACGCATCAGATCAAAGAGACAGTCAACACATCAAAACCGAAAAACTCATCAGTCCTTTCAATCAAGGGTTTCCTCACTGACTACAAGAAAAGACTGTTGAAGTTCATAGATGTGGACAACTACATGGGGTAATGTAGGAAAAGCCTGAAGTCCATTCATCCATTGTTTAGCTGACAATATCTTAAGTCTTAGGACATCTTCACTAATGTCAAGTTAGCAACTGTCAGATAAAAGACATGTCATATTAAGTGACCCCTTGATCATCATAACAAATTAATACTAAATAAACAAAATTCTGTCACCTGATAATTCAGATCTCAGCTGAGATATTTGATGATAAACATTTTGATGGCCGGGCAGATGGCCGACACAGTGTTGCGCTCTCTTTTTATGTGTAGGCACACTGAGAGCCACTTTACCAAGTCAAATTCCTTGTTTTTGCAAAATTACTTGGCCAATAAAGCCTGATTCTGATTCTGATTCTAATCAATGCAGCATGACGCACACAATGTGCAAGATGCTTTTTTCTGGTATTTATCATGCAAGGCCAAAACTCTTGCAGATTTCTCTGCGGCATATGGTATTTGCAAATCACCAGCACATATCAATATGTTCCCTTTATTAAGGAGGGGGGATAGCCTAAAACAGCCTATCATTGGGGGGATAGCTTAAAACATACCCTCCAATGCTATGTCCAATGCTCCTCATGTAACTGTGTCTTCAGTGAGCACACTGTGAAACATGTTTCAGATTCCCAAACAAACAAAAACACTGAAAAGGGGCTACAGAGAGAACCAGATAAGTCAAGAGTTTCATTCATGAATAAATTCCAATCAAGTTAAGGGCATGTACAGCGTGTGTATAGCTATGATTAGGAGTGAATATGTTTCTTTTCAGTGAGTAAAGATATTTATATAGGGATAACACATCTCGTTTTGAGATGTTAGACATGCTTAACTCCCTTACAGAACTGTTTGGTATTAAAAGGGACATTTCATTGCTTTTTTTATTCAGCAGTCAAACCTTTGTTTACTAATAATAAAATGTTAAATTAGCCATCCATTGTCTAGTAAAGAAAGTTTCTTAAGGCTAGAAGGCTGAGGAAGCATTTGTAAATCAATTTTCATTGTGAGAAGCTTTGTGTGGATGAAGATAATCTTACCAGGGCCCATGATGAAGCCAACTAAGGAATGAAAGAACATTTAGACACATGACAACGATCAATGGAAAACAGCACCGTCAAGCAGGTGTCAGTGCATCATCTTAGGGGCCAGAGCTCTAAATGGTAAATGAATAAACATTAACCTCATGTGTCTTTATGCCATGGGTTGACAAAGCACCACCCCAAAGAAAACACAATCAGCCCAAGCTAGTGACAAACCTCCATGTATTCAGGGCTCAAGGTCTCAGGACTGTGGTGGTACTGAAGCTCAGTTGTAGCAGAGGTTCCCATGTCCCAAACATCCTATTTACCAAGGAGGTCCTGTCCACTGATCTCTATTGAAATAAGGTTGCAATTAGGCTCACTTTCTCAGCCTCCATCCAGTTTCTTCAGAATTCAGTAGTGTTTGGATTACATTGTGTTTCACAGCATATGCCAAAGGAGCAGGAGATCCCTGGTGAAGCATAATCGGTCCACCAGCGTTTCACCATGAGCTATACCAAGCAGCTGATAATGAGATATAATGGGGTAAATGTTTTTACAATTTTGTGCTACTGGTTGGGGGTTAGGGTCAGCAGCCAAACCTCTGACACAAGCAAATAATCATACCCAACAGCCTAGCATCACATCAGGATGCATCACAGCCACCGTACCGATGCTTTACAGGTCAGTAGATGTCATGATGAGTAGAATGTTGGCCTTATGTTTTCATTTGACTGGTGAAATGTACTGACATGAAATAAAACCCTCATAAATGTTTCAATTAAAGCAGCAATACAGAGTTCTGTTCCAAAACTAGTAAGCTAACTACCTAACAGGCATGTAAAAACCTTGAAAACACCACCAACAGCCCAGCTGACACTGATAGAAGCTCGCCAACTCACTAACTGGTGTCTTTTGGCAGTATAGCTGGCAATGTCATGCGTGTGAAAGCTTTTCATGCATTTTTGCAGGGTGTTCCAGCCCGGTACAGAGAACTACAAAGGGCATATCATGGATGGCTAGTGGGACACAGGTGTTTATCTGTCCTTCACATGACCATCTGCTATCAAAATTAATTTGAGTATGCCAAAACTAGTTGCTTAAACCAAACCTCAAAAAAACGTGTCAAATTGTTGCGTAGTGTTACTTCAAGTGGAAATGGGGCCGTGCTATAAGAGTGTCAGATCTAAAATGAATCTAAAACACTAACATCAAATAACAAACAGAAGGTTGTTTTTAAGGTTTTTGAAATTAGCTCAAACAATGCTGATGCGCTCATGTATCTACTTCGTAACACAGCACTGAGTGAATCAACATCTATAGTTCAGATTGGGGAGGATGTGTGGAAGGTCCAGTCATGAGTGTTCGTGATATTTGTTTACAGAATTCCCATCCTTCTCATGCATGTCACCCTTTGCCGCAGATGAACAACTTCAGCAAACATGGCCCTTACATTCTACGATTCTGCCACGCGCAAACACACAATGATCCTTAAGAGTTTGATATGAGTGGGTAATAGCCATTGTGTGATATAATAGTTGAAGACCATTTGTGGAACCAAAAAGGGTTAACTGTTTGAAAACTGAGTGACTGAACAAGAACCAAGACTCTGTTTTGCTACAAAAGATGAATTTTCATTCAGAATCATTACCTGTCAACAATATTTTGGCTTAAATACCAGACATAGGCATGTCTTTGGTATGCAAACTAAAGATTGTGATAAATTGGTCTTCGGATTCGTTAAAATGTTGACTGAACAAGCAGCCTTAAGCTCAAAGAGAAGACATGTGAGCATCTTCACTTTCAAGCTGTTGAGCTGCCTTCCTCAGTCTGAGCTGGAATCTGAGTCCATGCTTAACACTGTTGTGGGATGTCTATATGTGTTTGTACAAGTCTGGCAGATGGGTATAGTGATGTTTTCTTTCCTTCCAGAGTAATTTTTTTTAATTAGTATTATTTATTTATTTATTTAAATTTGTTGTTACAATTCATCAGTTTTATAAAACCCTCAGTAGGGTTATTAAAGACCATGTTATGTCCTCTATTTACCAAACCTGGGCACCAGTGAATGGTGTGACAATGAGAACAAATCCAGTGAAACTGACGTTGAAACAGTGAAAGAGAGGAGTGAAAGACTGCATTGTACGCCGGGTGAAAGCAAGGGGCCAAGAGAGTCCAGACAGAAACCCTGGCTTTCAGCCGGATAAAACAAGACAACAAAGAAGCTGGTCGGGCTACCCCCACCACCAGCACCACCACTCACCCCACCCCCAACACTGAGAGAGAGAGAGAGAGAGGGGTTGCTGCCCGGCTGGTCTCAGGGATGAAGTCTTCTCTCCTGTCCCCTCCCCCATGTGTCAATGGCCAGTGCAGACCTTTGCACAAGCCTTAGCGCAACTGCAGATGTCTTTATCAGTCCATTCTGCTATTTAGCAAAAAATGCATTTATGTGGTCAGTCGCTCTAGATAGTTGTGTAGATTCACCTGAAGATTTCAGAAGGTATGAATTAAAGTAAAGTTTATTGTTAAAACACATCAGACATGAATAAAAATACAGTTTAGTTCTACCCATCCTACTCCTTGTATGACCTCAATAAAAACACACGTGGAGAACGCACATGCAGCTGTAGTCCTCAGTTATCTCACCTCTTGTCCTCACCAGATAAGTGGATTTGAAAGTCTGATGTGTTTTCAGAATTCATAATGCACCACACACATTTTGAGGATGGCTGTGAATTTTCACATTTTTCTCTGAGACACAAGTAGGGCGAGAAGGAGTTTTAACAAGCAAAAACCTTGGGGAGAACCCAGGTCCAAAATCTTCAGCAACCTAGAAAGAGAAAAGAAGGAGCGGATGATGCACAGATAGAAAGGGGAGGCATAGATTCATTGTTTTTTTTACTGTACGTATAGGAATAGATGTGGAACCAGAAGTGAATAAGAAGACTCCAGTGTTGGAAACATTGACTGGAAAGGCATCTGAACTTTTCATGCCATTGTACTCTGTGGTGTGGCATGTTCAGTTTGGCCCAACCAGAAGTTATATGTGTCCTCTCACATACATCTGGAATCAATGCCAGTTTCTGTGGTATGAGTACATGTTAAAAGTTAGAATGTCTCAGAATCCAAGGGACAAAGCTGATTTTGCGTAGAATCATTCAATATGCGAATAATAGGCCTGTACAGCCCTAGAACGGGTAAATGCTTGCTAAATAATCATATCGTTCTTAAACGCAATCAATGTTTAGTTGTAAGGAAAGCATTTATATAACATAGTTTGTAATGTAACAACGTAGGCTAGTCATCAACAGTTTTGGCTCAACCGCTTTCATAATTGTATCGAGACGTTTTGAGAAGTTTTTTTTCACACTGGAGAAAGGTGTTCGTGTATCTCACAGGCATCGAAAACTAACAAACGCAAGTCCAACGCCTGTCTTTCGATTAAGTCTTTGATATTACTGATGAGGTGTGAAATCAGATTTACCTCTTAATCCACTTGAGCTTGATGTTGCTTTCATTTACTGTTTCGCTGTGGATTGGACTCTCAACTTCTGGGACTCAACTCCTTTGAACATCAATACATCTAAAGGCACATGTGAATTGCGTCTTAACTAATGTAGTAGAAACTTGTTTGAAGCTTTAGAATTGAAAGCGATGTTTTCAAAGCAACACCACCCTATCAAAAGATGCAACACTTAAACGTAGAGAGAATATAAATTGAACAGGTGATGCGAAATAACCTACCTGAATGAGGACTGAAATTAAAACCCACGGATAGTACAGAGAATAGTATCGTATAGGATAGAGAAATACTATAGTTTTAATCACGCATTATTACAGTGCAGTACAGTGCGTGACAGACATGGAATCCTTTGATGGAAGGATAACATTTTCTTGAACCGGAAACACCTGCCCCGAGAATAATAGGCACGTTTGCCAACCAGGCTTTGATCTCTGTTCCGGCATCTAACCGACTGTCTTGCAATCCACTTTGCCCTTTGATTTACAAAGAAACATTATTTCTGTTTGTCTTATACTCATGTGGATCATCTGACAATCAGAGCAAACGAGTTATCTAGACTCCTCTCTGTAACACAGGCTTGAATTGAATGCTTATTTCCCATAGAAAAAATATGTTTAGTATAACAGTTAGATTTGATTTCTGTGACATTCACCTTCTAACCATAGGACTTGCTGCTCACTGAGACCATCACAAGGTTTTTTTGTGGGTTATACATATTTTCTGAGCATTTGGTTTTGGGATAGTTTTTAATTGGTGACTATGGCATCGATGTGGAGACAAGACGCACGGCTGCACCTGCTAGAGATGGTCATTTGTGTCATCCTGCAATAATTCAAGAGTTGTGTACGTTACTGTTTTTGTTAATTTTTGTCGAATAGTTGTCTAACACACGTATTTGAAAGTAAAAAGTTAAAATGTAGTGCACTTGCATAGCTTCATTGCCTTAACGTGTACAGGAAACCTAATTTCACGAAAAAGTCTTTGTTATAGCATATATACTGCTCAATAATATGATGAATTATGATAAAAAGCTCCACTGTTAAACCCAAATTCCGACGTCGGAAAGTTAAAACATTGCCTTGTTAGGCGTACACTTTTTTAATTCCCATGCACCGAAACATTGGTAGACAAAGAGTTTCTGTGCCGTCGTGGCCCGCCACAGATGGGAACCCCACGCTAGATATGTTTTAAGGACAAAGGGGAGTCTAACCGTACGCTTCGCAGGACATTTCCTGATTCTAGACCTCTACTACACAGTCTGCACTAGACGCGTGGTTAATACGGTCCTTGGGGACTTGCGGGGCGCGTGCTGGGCACATATCAGTTACCGCACCCTTGCTTTGTTCCAGGGTCACACAGCGCTCGCTTGTGGTCGGTCAGTCCCATCATGACCACAACTGTATACTTAAATGCACACCTCCAAATAATACATTTTGTATTTGTATTCCTTAAATTAAATGCAGATACATTACGAACATACGTGCGTAATAAATGCAATTGGATGTGGAGGAAAGGATAGTTCAACTTTGTGTTGATTTGTTGTTGCTGATGTCAACTCGCACAACATATGGCCAGATAATAAAGATGCACATTGCGCCTCTAAAGTAACAAACACGTCACACTGATGCTCCTAAAAGAGGCAAGCCAAACTTCTCAGCCAATGATATGCGTCAAAACAAAATAAGGGACACTCCTTTGTATTATTCAGCAGCGACCAAAAGCCATCGGCTGGACGCCAAATATGTATTGACAATATGCTATACGAAAACATGATGTAGAGAAAGAGGAGAGGAAAGCAAACAACAGGATGAGACTGGTATATGGAAAGGGAGGGGTGGGGTTGTAGAGGGTATGGACTAACAGACGCGCCCATCTGGACCGTCCCCCATGGCGCGTGCGGGGCGCGTGTGTCCCATAGGACCGGTCAATGACGTGCCTATGTCACATCATTTAGATGCGAGTAAAACTGTGAACCAAGTTTCAAAGGATTGTCGGATTCATATTTGTTTTTCAACTGCCTAGGTTCATCTTTCAAACGTTTACGCACCTAATACGGTCGAGACCCAGTCAAAGTAAAGGTTACGGGAAGAAAAGTCGTCTTTAAAAGCTTTCCGTGGTACTGTATAACATGATATTTGATCGTGAAGCCAGCAGGGTAGAGATTTGACAAGTTGGTTGCTATGGTTACATGCATGAAATGAGTTTGACCCAAGCCAAACTTGGTCGCGCCTCCATCCACCCCCACTCTCCCGCCTTTACGCCACAGGTGAAGGACTCCGTCATCAAGAAACGAGGGTAGACCTACCCTTGTTGATCAGAAATTACAAGCAGATGTTTGATGAAATTTAGCGTGGCTTGGGGATCTGTCTGGTGATTTAAATTATACATGGTCATTCCCAAACAATCTATACCCTAAGCCCCACCTATCCCAAACATGTAAACTCCCCCCACCCATTAAGCCTCAATAAGGGACGCAAACTGCTGTATTTTATATTTCAATACAATACATACAAAAACAGAAACTAAAATTCGTTGGGATTACTTAATGCAGATATACCCTCTGCGCTTTTGCGCATACACACTTGTTGGATAATTCCTTGAAATTGTTTGATATAATATGTATATATTTTAATAAAAAACACACAAATGTCCTAGTTGAGTGTTGTTCTCCAAATAAAAGGTCTAAAGGGTTCAGACTAATCGTTATTTCAGTTAGAAAGTTGTGGTGAGTGCGCATTAAACCAGTGGAAACATGAAGAACATAAATATTTCAACATAAATATGTGTTTGTCAAAGTTTAAATACCAGAAATTATTAGTCTGGTCCTTGGCTAACTCATTAACAGATGGTTATCATATTTGGTACGCTGTCTATTGTTGTGGACACCTTAGTACCCCACTCCAAATGCTAACCAGTAGCGTGGGGGGCGTCACCATGACGCACGGAACCCAGATATAAAGCGCACTCCTGCAACCGACATGACACATCAGCTCCCTTCAACCTTGGTAGCACGTCTCTCCTGATCATCACGAGATCTCAAAATGACTCCAAGCACGACCTCCGAAACGGCCCCGTCTCATTCTCCGAGGCAAACTGTGGCCATGAAAAAAGAAGCACTTGACTTGCGAAAGGTGAGAATTGCGAAGAGCCGTCAGAGGCCCAATCTACTTTGTCCAGATTTTCATGTACTTTGTTTGTCTATGTGTGTGGCTTGTTAAACTAAATGTTGTTGTTATCTTCTTTTTAGACGCTAAAGCCTTTGATGGAAAAGAGAAGGCGCGCTCGCATCAATGACAGCCTTAACCAACTGAAGGCCTTGATTCTTCCTCTGACAGGGAAAGATGTAAGTTTAACCTGGGATTTTCAGACCAGTTGATCTCCGAATAACCATGAAATGCAACAAAATGTATAAAGCATTTAAAGAACGCTGATCTAATCTGTGGTCAATTTTGAATTTCAGAATTGTCGCTACTCCAAGCTAGAAAAAGCAGATATCTTGGAGATGACCGTCAGATTCCTCAAGGACATCCCCGTCTCTTCCCCGAAAGGTAAATGTCGTTCTTTGTTGCCTCCACTATGTGTTATCATATGTGAACTACTTCCCTTCATTTCAAACAAGCAGAACATTTGAATTAATGAATCTTTCTTTGATATTCTAGATCAATCTGAGAGCTTCAATGAGGGGTACAAAGCCTGCCTCCAGCGCGTTTCCACGCTGATGCCCAAAGTCAACCTGGATAAAGAGGCCAGCCAGCGGGTGAACGACTTCATCAAGCAATCCGCGCCTGTTGCAGGGTGTCAGAACTGTTGCGCCCAGAGCTCAAGGATGCTCCCGCAGATTCAGCACAGGCTGAGCACCAAGCCCTCGGTCTCGACCGGCGACCGCCAAGGCGTCATCGCTCCCCTCCCTAGCCGACCACAGCCTGCGCCACAGCCTGCCAGTGCCAGCATGTGGAGACCCTGGTAGAGAAATGAAATGGCAGCTAGATCACCAAAAAGACTTTTGTAAAATATGTAAATACATTGCATGTGAAATACTATATATTTGTAAGGATAGACACTCTGTGTTGTCCTTTTAACGTTACTTATGAAGTGCAATGCATCATGATAAGCCCATAGTTTGGGATAAGTATTATATACTCGTGTAACTTAGCCTCTACCAATTGCGTTGTAATCGGGCTGGTTCAAAACCAATAATGTAAAATACCTTTAAGGTTATTTATTATTTCTACAAACGAATATTTAGTCCTCTTTGGGGGTTAAATGATAAGTGGCTGTAGAAAACGCCAATGTAAAACCCCAGGGGTTGTTCAATGTTTAATATTTGCACGGTGGACTTCAGTATTCTGGGTCTGTGCAGATTAATATGTAAGCACATTGTGTTACAAAGTTTAAATTCTCTTTTATGAGAGTGAAAAGTGTTGTTTGGCATTTATTGTTATGCTGAAATAAATTTTAATAAAATGTATTGGCAACACACTTTTGATGTCTACACTGCTTCATTTTACTTGGTTAGACGTTTTAAACTGGGAAAACATAAAATAAGATGTACTCTCCAGCCATCGGGATTACACATGGGTGTCAAATGGTGACATGCCATTGTGTTTTGAAGTGTCCTATTTTTGACAGAGCTATTGTGCATCTAATGCTTCCCAAAAACCGTTATCCCCATCATTGTCTGGACTCGTGGACGCGTGGGTTGAACAGCTGGAATTTCAAAACGCACACAAGGAGGGTTAATCAATTCTAGGGTCTTTGTCTCCCTCTTCAGGACAACTCTGGTGTTGGGGGTAGCTCGACATGTCATTTCATTTTAGCCAAAGTCAGTCTTAGTTGTGGAGTTATAAGCAGTATGTTAAAGCTATATGTGAGCATGTTACCATTTTTTTTGTGTAATACCATCGACTAACCTATATTGGCTAGCATGTGGCTGTGATGTGCAAAACATTTAAAATGCTTGATAACAAAAGGATCACTTTTCTGACCTAGACTTGGGAGCTTCCACTGTCAGGAAGGATGGATGATGTCTTATCCCTTTACACTCTTAGCCTACGCTAAGACTACTAGGCTATTATAAAACCCATGCAGGCGATAGCTGTGCCAATGTATGCTATGGAACATGTTGGGGTTCTTTAACATAAAAATTTAAAAAACGCTCACGTGACATAACAGATTAAAAGTGGTCGTGGGATAATTCTGGTTTCCTGCAGCTAAAACACATAGAGCGACATTCTTTTTAAGATATGCTAGGCTACTGAGTTTTGAAAGAAGTGTTTAGTTTACGTTGGCAGGGCAAGGTAGGGGGCGAATCGATTCATTCTTAAAAATCAAATTCGCTTCAGCAAGCAAACTGGCTGCTGCTCTCCTGAGCCCGCCTGAGCCAATCCGATCCACTTGTGTGTCAGATGCACCGGGAGTCTCGCACCAAGACGTGCTGCAGCTGAACATACGCCGGTCAGCATGTCTTCTGCGAAATCACCGTCCACCTCGCCTTCTATTCAGATATGCCGGTAAGATTAAGACTTCAGTTCGTACTAATTGTATGGATGAGTCCGTGGGTAGTAAGCTGCTCAGTGTAATGTTATCCGAGCCATGGTTGCTAGCTCCTCATGTAACGAAATGGTCGGATTATCCGCAGCTTTCACCAGGGACTTTGGTCCCTCGCTTGACACCAATTTGTGTTTGCAGATAAAGAGGCAGTATAGCAAATATCTGGACCTCAAGGAGACTTTATATGGAGTCTATGATACCGGATAAGGACACGGATGCCGGGTACATTTCGACAGGGCATACCGTGAATGTCGCATGTCGTATGTGATGACCTCAACTGTGATGCTGGTATGACCAGCATGGGTAAACCAGGATGCGTGGGAGCAAACAAGGACATTCAGAGGTCACAATAACTTAAATAACAAGAACATGTCAAAAGTTGTGTAAGGCAAATTTTCTCAAATGATGCGGTAAATGTTTGTGATTAGCTAGCACAACGGAAAACACGCATGTCAATTCCATGTACATGCACCCTAATCGGAAGTACACGCTGGGTTCTGCTTGAAGAACGATAGAGCAATGGTCTGTATCAATGCAATGTATTCTGGAATATCCTGTTCTTAGTGTGAAATAGTAATCCTGTGCAGAGGGATTAATCATTCAACAGCATTTCCTTGCCGTATCGTTGTGATGACCACTACCGCTTTCCCTCGTTGTATGCCTCAGCGATTTACCGCCCGATGGGGGTCCCCCTATCGGGTGATATCTGTATTGCACCACGCTGACCTGCAGAGCGCCGATTGCATCCTTTTGTTCATCCACTTTTAAAGGCACCCAGTGCAACTTTCGAGGCTTAAAAATAAACATTACATTTCTAGTCTTTTTTACACGTAGTACGTTTCAATATCTCCATACCATTACATATCGACATTCAAAGAGCAAAGATGAGATGTCGTTGTGTGGTGAGATCTGATAGAAAATCGATAACAACAACAATCGCCGCCATTTTCTTTATTTTTTGTGACCTACAATAAATAAAGCAGGATTCCAGTCAATGGAAAAATGGCCTCTCCCCACCGGCGATTGTTGTTGTTTACGATTTTCTATCAGTTCGCACCACACAACGACGTCTCATCTTTGCTCCTTGAATGTCGATATGTAATGGTATGGAGTTATTGAAACGTACTACGTGTAAAAAAGACTAGAAATTGAATGTTTATTTTTCATTGAATGTTTACATAAAGTTGCACTGTTAGCCTTTAAAGGGTTGAAACAAATGCCTCTGCCATCCGATATTTCGAGTATTAGGAGATGAAGGATTATATTTTTTCAACAGCAATGGCAATGCAGTAGGAAGGCCTGGCTACAACGACTAATCGGTATAAACATTTAGTTGTAAGGTGTTAATAGGCCCATGTGTTGAAAAACAAAACTATACTGTATACTGTACTATACTATAAAATGTATTCAAATACATGATCATTTTACATGAGCATATCCCTGTATTTTGATGTGCTCACTAAAGAGATGTGCCCAAGGCATACTAATCTTTTCAATTTGAAAACTAAACAGGAAGTTACTTAGGCCTTTGGTGACATAAGCAGGGTATGTAGGGTAGGGCGTTGTTTGCACATTTCCCTCCTTGAATGATTTACTAATTGTCCCTAATTGGCTTTGCACTGTGTTGATCACAGTGTTCATGACATAATCTGACACAGGCTCTTTCAATGCAGATTTGACGAATGTATAATAGATTTTATTCAGTTCAATTTTAATTCAGTGGAACTGTTCCTTGTTAGTGCATGTTCCCATGTGTCTCTGTGTTGTTGTGGTTTACTTTTCTGTATTTCATCTAGGGTCTCTGTGATTTGGTGGTGGTGGTAACCTAATGCTAGCCCTAGGTGACTAGTGAGGGCGCTAAAGTCTAGTGAGAGGAGTAGAGTTTTAAGACTGGGTTTCAGGTTAGGCTGAGTCACTCACTGACTCACAAGCTATCTGCATCCAATACTATTTGGCCTAATTCATTAACATACCTATGGTTTTGAAACCATTGTTGTCACATAACTAAGGACTGTTTTATAGTACTGTGGCATTAGTGTACACACGTAATCAAGATTTCCCAGCAGCCGGGCGGCTAGTCCATCTGGCTCCCATTGTGCCATTGCTAAGCACAGGGTCACTCCCCAGCTCAGCGGCATGGCTGCTTGATGGGGTCGTTGCATGGATACCACACATCCCCGATAGAGCCCGGTGCGTCGAGGTAGGAAGCGTCTCACAGCCCGAGCCACTCTGTCTGTCTGGAGCGCTGGGAGGAGAGCTTTGTGTCGGATCAGGCCACGATGTTCCCCATTTGTCTGTTGAGGAGAACGTTCCTGAGAGGAACAGAATGCCTCCTGCACAAGCTGCATGGCGGTCCACACAAGTAAGGTTGTATTGAGAGGCGCCTTCTGGTGACTCAATGTTTGAGCAGTATATACGAAATAGACTTATGAAACAAGAACGACATGTCTAATGTGTTGACAGTCTGCTGAATAACATAATCTGACTATACATTTATGAGTAAACTGTGGATTATGAAAACGTTAATCATCTAAAACGGCTAAACACAACTGCGTCAGGCTTTTTTCAGTGATTTGTTTGTTTTAGTTAATACCTCACCACTCCATTACCACTCACTGCCCTAAAACTGGTTGACCTTTATGATGGATATAAAATAGGGAATGTGTGGTCGTCGTTTGTTGTTACCACAGTTTTGTCCTCATCTGGGTATCTTAGAAGAGGGTGAGTGGTAATAAATGAGAGAGAGAGAGAGCAGGAGCTGGAACCAGAACAGTGCAGCCTGTTTTACAGGTTAATGATTAACTGGGCTTGCATCTCTTTCTGGATAGACATCTTTAATAGAAAGGCATGCAGTCAACAAGGCTTGTTTCTGAACATCCTCCTTAATCATGTCAACTGGAATGCAGGTGGAAACACACACGCACACACACACACACACACACACACACCGAGACACACACACACACACACACACAGCCTATAATCAAAGTCACACGTGTTGTAAGATAATTTCACAGGTAGTTCAGTTCAGTATAGGTTTATTAAGAATAGGTACAATCTTTGAGCAGCAGTCTGCATACCAGAGTGGGGTAGCAAGCCTGTACGGGTCATGTGCCTGTATGAATGGCCTCACATATAGTCTGACAAAACAACACAGTCACAGCATAGGCCTCACATGTATTCTGCTTAAGAAAGGTTAGGTCACTGCCAATTGTAGCTCCTGGCTGTCCAAGTCAGGAGCACGCTGTTCAACGTACTTTGATACATTGAAGGCCACTGTGGTAGATAGCATGGGCAGCTGTCCTCTGAGAGATGGAGAGGCAACAACACACCAGTACAGGGATCCCATTCATTACACACCTAGGGTAAAACCCATGTGACACACACCTAAGGTAGACCCATGATGGCCCACACCTAATAGACCCATGATGCCCTCAGGGACAGAAACAACTATAAGAACTGGACCTATTCGATCACAGGTCAGAACTCCGGAGTCTCCGGTTGTGTTGACTAGATGCAATTGTCTTGTGAACTCAACTGTATTTGTTCTGCAACTTATCAAGTAAAACTCTACCTTGTTACAACAAAACCTTCGTACTGGCGTACTTTACCAAGTCCTAAACCAACACGCTTAGAGTACAAACCATACTCTAACAGCGTGTCCAAACACCCAAACGCACGTCATACGTCATATCACCATCTCAGTTACACACAGAGAACAGAAACTATGCTGTTGCCAGAAGGAGATCTATGTTATGAACAGGTTTGAAGTAGATTTCCACATAGAATTCCTGTAGGCTGTTGGGTAGGTTTTTCTTAGTTTTCTTTCTCTTCCGTCTGTTATTGTTTACTTCAATTTCTAGGCTAAACCTGAGAAAATGTACTGATGATTCAGTAACTGTACTGCCTTGTTTCAATTAGTTGAACACAAGCTCTTTAGTTGTTGTTTTTAAACAAATCACACTCCTAGTGCAAGAGCGTACTCTGTATAGGTGATGTGCTATGTTTGAGTTACAGTTCAACAGATCTTTGTATACAAGTTGAGGAAGTGCATATCTCTCTGCTTACTGAAAACTCACAACATCACTTCCTGTATCTATGTCCTGCTTGGGAGTTTCCCATGATGGCCACATGGTGAAGAGGGCTCTAATTGGTCAACAGGACAATGGGCTGTCAGAGGGGGTGTGTCATGCTGGTCAGTGTGCAGTTGACAGCTGGGGAGATGACATCACAGGAAGTGTGTGTGTGCGTGTGAAAGGAGGAGGAGGAGCAGGAGGAGGACTGATGGCAAGAGATGAATGAACAGAGAGAAGCGCTAGCTGAACAAACACACTCTCTCCTCCACACTCTACAGACTACATCTCCTCCACTGCTTTAGTCCCAGTGTGCCAACAATGAATTCTCAGTACCAGCTCAGCAGGTAGTACAGTCTCACACACACACACACACACACACACACACACACACACACACACACACACACACACACATGCTCTCTCACTATCTTTCTCATACACTCACACACACACACACACACACATGCTCTCTCTCTCACTTGCCTTCTCTCTTTCACTCTCTTTTTCATACACACACACACACGCGCGCGCACATACACACACGCACACACACAAGCACATGGTATCATTCTCATTTGGATGTTAAATGTATGTAAATGACTGTTTTATCAGCATGTTAAGGGATGGTAAGCTGCTCTCATCCGTAGTAGAGCTCACTGCCCTAAGGTTAAACCAGGTGGAGTGCGGTGCAAAGAGAACACTTTCATCTCTGGTCACGTCTCCCTGATGTTTTGTGTCTCGTGTTTTTGTGAAAGCTCACAACTGGGCATTGCATTATTTCATCATGAGAGTAGAGCTTTACATAGAAGACTAGGAATCATTGAACTGGTGGTTGTAGTTTGACTGCTTGTGTATGTAGCTACATGCGTGTGTGTTCTTTACTTGTTTGGTTGTGCCCAGGCCAACAACACACAATTATTTCACTCGTGCTGTGAAACGCTAAGACATGAGAGTGAAAAGCAGGAGGTTTGCCAGAAAATAATGATGTGGAAAAAAACTGTGTGACTCACTTTCGTTTTTTTTTTTTTTTTTTTTTGTCATCTGTGACAAACTTTATTTGACCACAAAATGTGCCTGTGAACATGTGATGTGTGAGTGTTTTTAACCTCAGCTCAGCTCTTTTAACCTAAGCTCTCTTAACCACCAGGCACAGCAGAGAGGGCCCAAAAGAGAACCAACAGCACACACACTTCTTTTTCTCTTTCACCTGACATCTGTTTTACATTCCCCCTCAGGATTATGCGGCCAGATGATGCCAACATTGTGGGCAATGTCCACGGCGGCACCATCCTGAAGATGATCGAGGAGGCGGGCTGCATCATCGGGACTCGCCACTGCAACACCCAGTCTGGGGTATGTCAGGGCGCTCATCTGTGTTGATCAAAGTAAACAACATCCACCCACCACCCAGTCATACCCAGCTGCAACCAGTTTGTGACTAGAGCATGTGGTATTTGGTGAAGGATGGAAAGAGGGAGCTCTGTACGTGTGTTCATGTAAGAACAGTACTAATGGCTTGGCATAGCATAGCAGAATACCAGTGATGCCTTTAGCCTGTGATTTGACACAAAAAAATACACAGATGGGGAAATAGCATCTCTGCCTATGCCAATTTACCGACAGAGAAAGATATGGAGTGTCACAAGCCAAGCTTTTCCTCATAAATAAGATGACAAGATTGACATGACAAGACAAAGATAACATCAGGCTAAAAACCGGTATGATCAGTATACCTGCATATCTTTGTCCCACATGCGCGTGCGCACACACACACACACACACACACACACACACACACACACACACTCAAGTGTATGTGTGTGTGTTCTCTGGACAAAGAGTTAATAGAGGAAACCATTAGATCTCAGGTCAGACATGCAGCGACTGGCAGAGCTGACAGGAAGCCTAGCCTGCCTGCTAATCCTTAGTGTGAAGGATTAGCTGCCTTTTGTTGAGATTCTATCTGACTCTTGTTTGACAAGGGACCGCTCCAACAGTGAAGTCATCACGCGCACGCAGACACAGGTGCCTCTTCTCAGATAAGCCCAGTGTCGGAAAAATGAGTTGCTTGTTTTTGAGGGAGACTAATTAGCTTGGGACAGAACTAACAATGAGTAGTATCTCTGATAACCTTTTGTATTAACTTAGCTTGGAACAATTTGGTTATGAAAATGGTCAGTCAGTTTGTAGTCTGCCGGCAGCGACTCGTTGTAGTCTGTATTCCTGGTGGATTCAAACAGACAACGAAATAAACCACATTCACATGAGGTTGAATTTGAATCAAGAACTGATGAACTCTTACCAAAATTAGGAACTCTCTGGAAGCTCTTTCAAATATATTGTATAGAGTCTAAATTGTGTCAGAGGTCACACACGAACAGCAGGAAGTGAAATCAATGAATTCCATGAACGCCCTTTCACTGATAAACATACAGCTAGAGGTGGTCATGGGCTGTGACTGTGAGATCTGTCCGTGAGACAAGCAGGACAGGATTGCCATCAGCAGGCTTCTGTGACAGTCCCTTTCCTCCGGTCCCTGATGGATATGTGTGTATAAAGGTCACCTCACCTGGTACACTGATTGACTGCTGAGCAAATTTAGAAGTCAATGGCTGCTGGATTTGCTGCCACCCACATATATGCCAGAGGTTGAATGCTTGGCAAAACATAATGTTATTGCAAGGTGTACAATGTTTTTACACGGGTAGTTGAAGTTCCTAATCATTTAATCATTTGTTCTTTTCAAGTTGGAAGATACATCGATGTTGTTACATAAGCTACCAAATTGTCTTTAATCCTCATGTTGTGTGAAATGTCATGTGACAGAGGTTGAATGACTGGTCTATAATTGCTAGAACAAAGCTGGCTAGTATTGTGTAATATATAGAGACAATGCTCTCGCCCATAATATATCATAAATCATTAATTCATAGCTTGATACCAGATCAGTGTTTTCTCAGTCTGGAAGTCATAAAATGTGTGTGAAATAAGACATCCATGACTGTAAGGGATTTAGTTAATTTAGGTAACAAGTTTTGAAAGTAAACGAGCTGCCATGCCATGTCTCAACCACTAGATGGTGCTAAAGCGCCACCAAGACTCACGGTTTTAGAGACAAAAGCACACGCCTAGGGCTATGGAGTCATTGACTTCTTTTTTAGAGCTTAGTTAAAATTCAGTGCATGTTTTTCCAATTTCAAGGAATGTCAACAGAAGCCTAATGTTGAACAGCGACAGTCATTACCTCCTTTAATCGATAGGCCACTTCAATTTTTCATGAAGCTTTGTCCCAACGGAGCCAAGGGAAACTTGACTGGCCTCAGGCTGATTGCTTAGCCACAGACACACACGTTCCTCACTGATGGAAATGAGTCCGGGGGTATATAAAACACAAACCTAGTGGGACAAGAGTCAATACCGTGTGGCCGCAACATGATTTCAAACCACAAGTGATGATGATTATTAAACAAGTTCACCCCTACCAGGTTGTATGAGCCAGGATGATATAGAGTTCAAAAAGATTTGTGAGATGGTGCCAAGATGGTGACAAGATGGTGCCTGGTGCCTGGTGACTAGTGTGCAGAGGTCCTAATGGTGCTTCTCCTCTCCTCAGGACCGCTGCGTAGCTGCACTGGCGCGGGTGGAGCGCACAGACTTCCTCCACCCGATGTTCATCGGGGAGGTGGCCCACGTGAGTGCCGAGATCTCCTATACGTCCAAACACTCTGTGGAAGTCCAGGTCAACGTCCTGTCAGAGAACATCCTCACAGGTCAGTCTCTCTCTCTCTCTCTCTAAGTTTGTCTGTCTGTCTCTCTCTCTCTCTTTCTCTCTCTCTCTCTGTTTGCTGTTATATGAGAGAGAGTTATTGCATCGTAGATATTTTTTGCATCTGTGAGCTGCACTTGAAAGGTTATCATCGCCTTTTCTAATGGGGATCAACCACCTAGCTTTGCATGACTGACTGACTGACTGATTGAAAGAGAATGAGGATATCTGTGATTGCAAGTCTAACAGACCCAAACATTTGCCTGATTGCTGGAGTACCTTCTTGTTTAATCAGTCGTATTGTAACATTAAACCAGACGTCGTTCCAGACACCGTCTCATCACCCAACCACTCGAGTTGGGCAGTTTTACGAAGAGCCAATTATGAACTTGTAGCTTTTAAATGATTGAGCAGGTACGCTATCTACGAATATCACGCATAAATACTGCCATCACATATTAATGCGACTGGATAGTTGGAAGTTGCGTGGAAGTTGCGTGGATAGCCCCTTGATAAAATGCATTATTTACAGTTGATGCTATGCTTCAGTAAGACCTCCATCTCACTTGCGCTGAGGGAATTGAGGTCTGTCTTCACTGTCTCTCTCCCAGATTTGTTGTTCTATTTTTTACTGTGACATTTTGGCCATATAAGGATACAGCAGCCCAAAACAAATAACAATGACCCTCCACGTACACTCTGTTCAGTCAGTCCTTGAGTACATGCCGAGTGCGTCATACTGCAGCGTAGTGTCTCTGTTGTTTATGGTATGTCGCTAACAAATGATGCACTTGTAACGGCACCAAGAGGCCTTCTAACTGGCCTTTGCTCTGAAGACCACGTCAGCCCCCGTCACCAACAACCCTTACTGGCTCCTGGTCGACCAACACCTCCATTTCAGATCTCCTTCACTGAGCGCTAAGGACCTCTTGACATCATCATCAACTCCGTGTGTCAACCTTAGAGCTATGGCACCAGACCCATGGCACTGATTGACTGAACTGAACCATATTTTACACCATGACACCGATCGCCGACCTTAACCATATCATGTGTTTTGACACCAATCCCTTGCTGACCAGGGTTGAGGTAACTAGGGTTGGCGTCATTCCCTGTGGCACAAGCAATGACGTCGCAGGCATAGCAGTAGGACTGTGATTGGTTGATATCTGTATGGATTTTAAATGTGAGGGAATTTGAATGTGTTCTTTTTTCAGTTACCTAGTCCACCTGTGCAGCTGTGTGAGTGTAGCACGCACCATTGTCCTAGAAATGCCAGTGGAGAAATCACAGGCACAGGGGTTTCACAGAGAACAAAGGAAAAAGTGTAAAGAAATGATAGGAACAGAAAACACATAGAGGAAAAGAAAGAGGGAGAGAGAGAGAGTGTGTGTGAGAGACGGAGAAAGGTGTGTGTGGGGGTGGGGGGTAAAAGGACAAAACAAAAGAGGTATCCCCAAGGCGCATGTTGTTACCACAGCAACTGGGTTGTCATGAGGGCTGGTTGGGATGATGATGGTGGTGTGTGTGTGTGTGTGTGTGTGGGGTGGAATGGGGGGGCTGCTAAGAGAGGATTGCTGCGAGCAAAACAGCGAGCTTGCAGACACACCGCACCACAACAGCTCACCCTGGGACAGGCACTGCTACGGACAACCCTCCTGGGGTCCATCAGGGTGGGAGTGCCTGGCCCGGGGAAGTGGGTGATATCATCGTCAAGTTGAGAGAGTGAGTGAGAGAGAGAGAGAGGAAGAGAGAAAAGAGAGAGAGAGAGGAGAGAGTTTGGACCAGAGAGAGGAGGGCGATACTGAGCATGCTCCTGATGGCTTGGTGTCGTAAGCCTAACCTGCAGCCTCTTATGGGTTTGTGCATCTCAGATCAAAGGAGCAGGAGAATAGATGCCGGCAAGACCATGTGGCAGATCAAACATGGCAGTAAATAGATAATAAATAAACTCTCTATGGAGAAATGAGCGGAAAATGGGTATAAAGCTTTGATTTGAGATTGAGTATCAATCCGTTGTTCCAGCTTAAAGTAAAACAGGACATTTAATAAGCAAATGCTCAGCTCTATGGAAAGAAGAAAATGGACTACCACCCCCCCCCCCCCCCCCCCCCCACCCCACCTCTACCACCCCCATGCTTGTTGTGCCCTTAGAAGGGTGGAGTGTATCTACATATGATGTGTGTGTATTATCATGTCATATGACGTGCATATAAAGCACGTTTGTGTAATTATGTGGCTGTGAATGGATAGAGGCACACATATGCGTGAGTGCGTGTATGTGTCAAGTAATGTGTGTGTGTGTGTGTGTGTGTGTGTGTCTGTGTGTCTGTGTGTCTGTGTGTGTTTGTGCAGTGGTGTCATGCCAGTAAGCTGAGAGGCACTGCCTCGTTGCTGATGACTTGCAGCCAAGTGGCGCCAGGCACCAGGCCCGGTACCAGCTGGTGCAGCTTGGTTCTGCTGCCTGCGTCACATGACCGCGGTGACAATCACACGGCTCTATTCCAAAACGCCACACTTTTTCGAGTTTGGTGTGAGCCAAGGGCTAGAATAAGACATAGGAAAGAGCCTGCTGCTGAGTTTTGAGGCACCCACTGACTTTACCGAACAAAACAAAAAAAACCTACTTGAATGAGAAGGGTTTTGAGTGTTGGATACTAACATTCACAGCCATCCAATTTAATCTCAGGGAATTTGATCGATACAGGTGGTTCTAATACCAAGACACAGTTCCCATGTTTACAGTGTAGGAGACCGGCTTTATTTAATCTCTCTGCAAACGTGTTTGAAGTTTCTGTCTGGTCGTTTGTCTCGTCCTCTGTTGTTGTAGTCCTGTTATGTGTCTCCAGAACCCCAGAGACGTCTCCTCTTGTTAAAAAAAAATAGCCCTATTTGGAAGCTTCAGCTGCATGCCTTCCGAAGTAGTGTGTGTGTGTGTGTGTGTGTGTGTGTGTGTGTGTGTGTGTGTGTGTTTGCGTGTGTGTGTGTGTTTGCGTGTGTGTGTGATTGATTGTGTGTGTGTGTGTGTGTGTGTGTTTGTGTGTTTAGTTTCCAATCTCCACGACTTCTTGTTTCAGTACTAATTTCTGGTGCTTGAAGACATGCTTTGTCTAGTATTTGGCTTTCCTCTCCTTGATCCTTCGCGGACCTGATCCACTCCTGGTGTCGTTGAGGGCCCCCTCCCTTCATTCGGTGACTTATCGTGTCTGCGGCCCACGCGCCGCCGGCATGGATTAGCCGGCGCGGCACGGAGTTTCACCTCCCCGGCAGACACGATCGGGGATGAGCAGTGAGGCATGGAGCGAGGGGTGTGTGAAGGAGGTGTGTGAAGAGGGTGACAGTGATCAGCGCCGGTAGAGGGAACCGCAGCAGGAGTAGCAGTCTTTCATGGGGGCTTAAAGAGTCTGACTTCACCCGGGAAGCGGAGTGGAGTGCTGCTGAGGATCTGAGGGCAGGGAGTCAGAGGGAGTCGGGCAGGCCTGTGCTGGATGCGCCTCCTGTGGGGGTGTGAGGAGTCTTATAGGCTTGCTCCCTGTGATGTGCATACAGGGAGGTATGCAGCCGAAGTGTGTGTGGCTTTAGTTAGTTTAGTGGTGTGTGTGTGTGTGTGTGTGTGTGTGTGTGTGTGTGTGTGTGTGTGTGTGTGTGTGTGTGTGTGTGTGTGAGTGAGAGGCAGAGACGACTGGGGGGACTGCTGTGATTCTCTGTGTGTTCGTAAGCATGTTATATATTTATCCTGATTGATGAGGCAGCTGTGTAGTGACTTCATGCCGTACTCAGTTGTGCGTATGTGTGTTTCTGTGTGTGCTTTTGCCAATGTGTGTGTGTGTGTGTGTGTGAGTGTTTGTGCGGTTTTGTGGTAGAGTGTTTTTTATCTGTGTAGCTTTGCGTGTGTGTGTGTTTTGTGATTGTGATTGTGTGTGTGCGCGTGTGTGTCTGTGTGTGAGTGTTGCCCCTTTAAAGGATCCTGAGGTGCCCGAGGCGAGAGAGGGGAACGGGAGCAGACATTATTTGCTTCTGTCATGTTGACTCATCGTCACGCGTCACAAACAGTGTCCGGGTCCACCACAGACACTGAACAGTACCCACACCCACCCACCCACCCACCCACACACACACACACACGGAACACACATGCCGACCTCAATTCTGCTCTTGTCTCCTACCTTGCCATCACCACTGTTATGAACATCCCCCTACAGAGTTTTAATGTGTCCTCTCGTTTACGCCTCTCGTGCACACACATTCTCTCTCTCACACACGTACACACACACACACACACACACACACATGCTTCCGTGCTCTAATTCTGTCACACGCGCACTCTTCCCAAATGCTCAGGAGTGAATGAATAAAACATCTTGGCCGCTCTGGAACAGAAGTGCAGCAGCCATGGCAGTGGTGTGACTCCTTCCTGCCTGCATGCCTCTCTCTCTCTTTTTTGTCTCTCTCTCACTCTCTCTCTCTCTCTCTTTCTCCTCACTCTTTCTGTCTCTCCCCCATCTTGAGGCTGTCTCTCAGCCCTAAGGAGCATGGTGGGGGTGGGGGGGGGCTGGCTCCTGACTCATGGGCTCTCTCAGGACGACCTGGGAGCCGGGAGCAACCTGGGAGCGTCACAGCCCCCTGCCCACTCCACCATGGTCAGGCACAAATTTTAGCCCTGCCCCCATCAGCCAATGGGCAGCCAGCAGAGTCATCCATGAGCTCCAGTGTGTGGAGAGGCAGAGTGGGAGGGTGAGGAACCACAGCTACATATCACAAGTCCTGCCGCCAGTGGACAGCACACTCAGAACAAGTGACTGCACATGAGGGAGAGCAAGACACCAAGAGAGAGAGCGAGAGAGAGAGAGCAAGAGACAGAAGGAGAGAGTGAAACAACAAGGGAGAGAGAGAGAGAGAGAGAGAAAAAGAGAGCAAGCAAGAGAGAGACCGAAAGAGTGTAAGACGGCGAGAGAAAGAGGGAGACAAAGAGATATATACAGTATATTATACATGCATACATATATACACATACACAGGCGATAACAGTGTGTGTGTGTGCATGTGTGCGTGCGTGCATGCGAGCGCAGGAGAGGTTGTGTGACTGCATGCGCACCCGAGATACAGCAGGAGTGTATGAGCACTAATACCATGGATGCACACACACAGAGGAGACACAGACAGAGTGTGTACACTGGAACGATTGTGTGTATGCGTGTGTAAATATGTGTATGGCATGAGTGGTTAGAAAGATTAGATAGGGAGAGAGAGATGGCTAAAGAAGTGGTTTGTGAAGATAGTGAGGGCACTGCTGAGAGAGAGAGAGAGAGAGAGAGGGATGGAGAGAGTGTGAGCCAGGGACAGAGAGAGATGGGGGACAGAGAGAGAGATGTAGAGAGTGTGAACTAGAGAAAGAGAGAGAGAGAGAGAGGGACAGACAGACAGAGAGAGAGAGAGAGAGTGTGAGCGAGGGAGAGAGAGGCTCTGGGGTGTCACATGACTGTGCTGGCAGGTTACACACAGACAGTCAGGCCGCATCTCGTCATCTGCGTCTCACTCACACTCCCCAGGGTCTCCCTCCCCCATGCGCAGGGGCCGTGATCGTCAGCCCCACAGGGCAGCCCCGCTGTTGCACACACACACACACACACACAGACATGTACACACGCATAGACACACACACACACACATATATACACAAACATACTCTCGCACAAAATATATATCTATAAAAGGCATCTCTTGCTGTACAGACAGTCCCAGTCTTAGACAGAGGCACACGTCATGCATACACACAAGACACACTTTTTATACACGTGCCTTAGATCCCACACATGGACACAGAATACACTCACACACACTTGGAAGAACATTCGTTGTCATGCATGACTCTTAAAGTTGCACATACTGTTTCAACACACACACACACACACACACACACACACACACACACAGTGCCGGAGGACGGATTATGGGGGAGGGTAGAGGGCTGATGGGTGCACATAGAGGCTGCTATTGGAGGAACTACTGCACTGCATTGTGGGAAGGATTTAAAATAAGGCTTGTCCTCCCTGATTTGATTATTTTGTTGTGCCTTTTGAGGAAGGGATGGAAAACACCACACACACTCTCTGTCTCACACTTTACACACACACACATACACACACACACACACACACACACACACACACACACACACACACACACACACACACACACACACACACACATCAACACATCAACACACACACATCATATATATGATGTGTGTGTCACACACCCCTTCTCTCTCTGCCATCCTCACACTAATATTAATATACACGCGTTATCCAGATGCTTGTGTTAAAATAATCCACACACACACACACACACAAACACAAATACACACACACACATACAGACAAATAAACACACACTCATCCTTTGGCAGTGTGGGTGTGAGGAGTCTTACACAGCAGGGCTTTAGTTAATTACTGTTGCACTACAATCTCATCCCATTCTCCCACTGATTCCTGCCTCTCACCTTCACATTCCACTCCACTGATACACACACACACACACACACACACACACACACGCTCTACACATGCACAAATACCCTACATAGACATCAGAAGCAAGTCATTAACCTTTACAAATTCACACACACAGTAAATACATGTTGCAGTGCACACACACATATCCAGGTATCGACACATACACACTCACACTCACACACACAGACACACACATGCTCACTAATGAAATGAGCACAAAATAACATCTGCAAGCGCCTGTTTTGTTTAGCTAAGTTAGCCGCAGGCAGTTATTTATAGAGGTTCTTTATTTCCACGGTGACCGCCGGCTGCATGAAACGTGCCCTGCACAGCACAGCACAGCTCCGTCCCGCTGGCTCGCCTCAGTGGAAAATGTGGAGCGGCAATTGGCGTCGGAAACATTAAACAATTCCCGCTAATTACGGCCGTGCACCGGGGAATGGGCCGTTCTTCCGAGACAATTAGCCAGACAGCACTGGGCCATTAAAGTCCTCTCTGGGCCCCTTACTGCAGTGGGTTAGGGCAGCATGAGCACGCCCAAATGAAGATAGGCAGCCGGTGAAAGGCGTTTTATACACACACACACACACACACACACACATGCTCATACAGAAAAACACACACAGACAGATGCATAAATGACACACATACGTATGCACATACACTAAATACCTGCTTAAACCTTATGAACCTTGCAGGTGCTCCAGACTCTCCAATAGGATCTCTACTGATAAGGCAGGGGATGCTGGGATTTGATGTGCTTTGTAATGATTTGACTTGAAACTTTTGAGCTATTGAAACATGTTGGCTTGACAGAATGAGCCTACACGAAGAGTTCAGTAAAAGACCTTACAAAACTGTGTGTGGTTGTCTTAGTGATCAACATGGAACATGTTTTCCCTATTGCTGATTCACCGTCATCATTCAACCTGAGATGTGAGCACAAACCATTCAGAAATGCACCATGCTGTTTGACATAAAAAAATGACACTGCTGTTTTGTGGCAGGGTTGCTAGGAGAAACTGACTGATGCCATTCTGACCCCAGCCGCAGTCACTGTCATCTTCAGCATCTCTGTGTAAACCCAGCCCACTTCCTCCAGAACTATACTCCATTTACATTCTGAACAAAATATTGACTGAGCTAACACTGTTGATTATGAAAATATTTGAAGAGGGAGAGAGAGGAAGAGAGAGAAAGAGAGACAGAAAGGAAGAGAGAAGAGAAAATGCAGAGAGAGAGGGAGGGGTAGAGGGCCCTCTGTGTGTGTGTGTGTGTGTGTGCAAACTTTTGTGACTCTCCCCTAACATGACCCCCTCCCCATTCCCAAAGCATTAGGATAGAGGGATGAGTAAAAAGGAGGGCGAGAGTGAGTAAGTGAGAGAGATGTTCTTGGCATGGGCGCCTCTCCCCCGCAGAAAGAGAGCTGAGTGCTGTGTTATTCCGAGTCCCATCAGGCACAGTGTGCGGGAGACATGTAAATATCTCCTCTCCCATGCGCAAGTTTCCGGCCGATCGGCAGAGGGAACCAATTAGAGCGCCCATTTTCGCCGTGGTGGCAAGATGTGCCGCAGACTCCCTACACCGTTGGCATGGCAACTAGCCTGTGTGCATGTTTTTTTTTTTTTTCCTTTTTTTTTACAGAGTGTAAAATGCAAATGCTATTCCCAAAAGCAATCTATGAAAATCTAGCTCCATCACCATCCCCTTCCCTCCCTCTCTCCCTCTCTTGCCCCCACTCCATCTTTCCACATCAATCCTCTGCAGTTTATAACTAATTTCAAAGTGACAAAGCCATTGTTACAGAACAGAGATGCCATAAAGCTTTTTAATCAATGCATTGCACGGCATAATTCACTGAGAAGAACAAACAAAGAGGAAAATAAACAAAGGCAGAGTGAGTTATAAGGGACCGTACAATAAGAACAAAACACACTGAAATCACTTCACTGAGATCATGTTGAGTTTGCATAATTTGTTTAATTACAAAAATAAAACTGAAAGATGAAGACTAAAATCTGTGTGGTGGAACTTAATTTAAAATCAGTAGCTGGCTAAGAAATTTGCTTTGCAATTTCCATAAAGCACTAAAGCAAAGTGGGTTTGTTGTGTGTGTGTGTGTGTGTGTGTCTTTGTGTGTTTTTGTGTTTGTGTTTGTGTTTGAGAGAGCATATGTGTTTGTTTCTGACTGTGAATGTCTGTGTGAGCTAGTGAGTAGCGCCAAGAGCTGAAAGGTAGTTTTTGTAATGCGGCAGCTCTTGGTTTGAGATGAATGGAGAGTGCACCGCAGGCCCAGCGCTCGGCAACCTACGGCCCAGTGTGAGTAATCCGAGTCAGGGAGCCGCCTCACCTGTGGCCCCCTGAGACATTGAGCTCTCACCTTACACACACCTGCTCTCCTCAGGAGACCCTTTGACATCTGACACATGTCCACACCATCCAGTGACCCAGGAGAACATCTCACATACACACACACACACACACTTACACATACACATACACATACATGGGCATACACTCACACACAACCTGTCACTCCCAAAAATAGCTTCCTTGGCACTTCATAAAAAAGAGAAGCAGAAAAAACAAGCACTGGCTGGGGGAAGTTGATGTTTCCATGACAACACTGCCACAGCCTGGTGGCAGGCAGTGCAACTTGCCAAAGAGTTTTTACAAAAGGCATGATGGTGCGTGCGTGTGTGGGGGGGGGTGCACGTGCTTCTTGCATGGTTTATTGCAAGGTCTGATTACCAAATTACGAGGAAGGAAGAGATATTAATAACATAATTAATGTGCGAGTGCTTTGTATCAGAACTGAGATTTTGACAGGTCATTATAAATTACTCATTAAGGCCTATGCCCTGGCTTCCCACTGTCATGAAAGTGCATTTCACATTTGCCCACTTACACACAGTTTAAAGTAAAAAAAGTTGTAAAAAAGTCCATGATGGATGTGCCGGTGGGTGTGATTGGTTTGGTTATTACTCTTTAATAAGTGCTATTATGAATCTCTAATGAAAACGTTTAACCATTGAAATCCTTCGTCATTCATAATATCACAGGTATGATTTTAGTTTAGTTGAGTTCTAGTCATTTCAATGTATTTTTGTGTTCACTTTGTTTTAGGGGCCAAAAAAGTTACCAACAAGGCCGCTCTTTGGTATGTCCCCTTCTCCATTAAAAACATGGACAAAATCGTAGACGTTCCTCCAATTGAGGTAGGTAAACATTTCCTTCCACCCTTCTTACAGGCAGTTCATTCAGTACAACTCAGAACAGACCTAGCAAACCCAAGCTATTTACACAACAGCAGTGTTGGGATGCTATCAGTGGGTAAATGCCTGCTCGTAATTCATAATCCGGCTGTAAATTTAAAGTTTAGCAAACACTGGTACATGAATAATTACTCTCATGGAGTAATAGGGGGAAGGGGCAAACATGAAGCCAAAGATAATAAGATATTTTTTAGCCAGGCTGTAGCAGTCTAGTCCCATGTGTGTTCATTGCAACCCCCTGACATCACCGCAAGCCAAACTATTGGTGGCAATGGGGACGGGGATGGGAACTTGCATCGTTAGTCCCGAAAACCAACCAGCTACGGTGTGGGGGGATCTGCCTGGATCAGAACCATGGGAGTGTCTCAGCCCGTCCTCTGGGGTTTGAGCCCCGGGTGTTGATAGGAGAGGGATGTCTGTCTGCTGCTGTTCCCATGGCTCTGAATGCCTGTCCGGGGGTTCCTTTGCTTTCTCGTTCTGATTTTGTCTTAGTTTTCCCCCTGCCTCCTGTTAACTTTGCTCATTGTATGTTCACGCCACACCCCACCCATCAGACGCCAAGGTCAGGGAAGTGTCCAGGAGGAAGCTGCAGACGCCAGGGAAGATCCTGTGAGCTTTTGTAGACGGTGTCGCTCCTTCAGAAGCCCCCCCCCCCCCCCCCCCCCTTTACAGCCGTAGTTCTTATGTAATGTGCTGTAGTGAATAATGCCCATTTAGCAACAGAGCCCAGTTACTTTCATTTCCCCTCGTGCTTGCACACACATGTGGCTGTCTGCTGTAGCTTTCCCTCCATTTTATCTTCATTATTGATTCAGGGGAGGCAGTGTGTGATGAGTCTTTTGATGGTGATGGGAGGTGGAGAGAAGTTTTAAGTGTTCGTCAGTGTTCGTTCTGTGTGTTGGCCTGTAAAAGATATGTAGTCAGCACTGATGCTAAGCAATGTAGTCTATGCAGCACTGATATTTCCTAGTTGTGAATCAGCTGGGGTTACCTTAAATGTTTTATTGAAGGTGTGTTTGTGTGTGTGTGTGTGTGTGTGTGTGTGTGTGTGTGTGTGTGTCTCTCAGTATTCCAGCCCTGAGGTGGAAGAAGAAGGGAAGAAGCGTTATGAATCTCAGAAGATGGACAGGTTTGAGACTAAAGAGCGGAATGGAGAGCTCATCAACCCAGTGTCTATCCCAGGTAATAGAGCTGCTGGTTTCCACAGCCTGACTGGCCTCTGACTCCATATGGAGTGTGTCCATGTGTGTTTGGAGTGAGGGCTCGGCCCATAGGGTTAATTTGACGCACTTACATAATAAACCTGTTCTAAGCACAGTTAGTGATAGTCCCGTATGAGCATTGACTGCCTACTGTGTGCTATCTGTACCCTCAATACATCCTGGACCCACCGTTACACTCGATAACATGTGTTCCTGATGTCATTCATAATATTAATTGTCAGTTCATGGTATTAATAAACCAACTAAGGAGAATTGGAAAAGTTCTCATACAAAAAAGAAAACATGGGTAAATGGGTAAAAATCATGAATTACTGTGGATGTTGATATTTGATGGAGTAAATTGCCATTATCTGCATAGGTAAAGTTCATATTTGCTGATTTGATCATGCTTAACCCAATCCCCCTTTTTATTTCACCTTGCCTGCTGTACAGACCGACACATGAAAGGTAGGTGTATCTGTTTACTTGAAGGTCATTGTTGTGTGTTGAACATTATTCATTACCTGCTGTTGTTTAAACTAGTAGCCTAGTTTTAGCACAGTGGGAGGTATGGCTTCCTGGGTCGAGCGATGCACCACTCAGTGGAGGGGTGGTAGAAAGAGCATACCTGATGGTGGTTTATAGTGGCTTTGCTGACTTGGTACTTGCATATGGTCTTGCACAGTCTTGCGGCAGTGGAAGATCCAGGGCCCCCTGCTTTTGATGTGGATTTTTGTTGGCTTTTATTTGTGCAGTGGAGTCTTTTCCTGTGTCACCAGTCCCCTCCGGCCAGCTTTAATGTGTTTCAGCCTGCAGGCATTCTCCCTGCTGTGGGACCATGGGTCTCTTGAACAGACCCACATTAAATACATGTAGATTCAACTGGCATCAAGGTGTCAAGATGGCTGTTGTCACCGGAACATTGGGCCAGTGTGTTCAACTGTGTCTTACTATGCCTTTGTGTCCTCTGTCTTTCTCTCTTCAGAGCCCTACACTGTTGGCTTTAGCCAGTCCAGTCTGATCCACCTGGTAGGGCCATCTGACTGCACACTGCTGGGCTTCGTGCATGGAGGTAAGCTGTCAGTCAAACACCTGTTTCATGTGTGTGTGTGTGTGTGTGTGTGTGTGTGTGTGTGTGTGTGCGCGCGCTTGTGTGCGGGTAAGGGAGTGATCTTGTGTGTGTGTCTGTAAATGTGAGTGTGCTAAAAGAAGCTCAAACACACTTGAACTGGGATGAACACCTGGCACTGCCTCACACTGTTGCATTGGATCAGATATGTCAACATAACATTATGAATCATTATCATATTACCACTAATATTATTATGGGTCTTTGGATGTTCGCCATGTTTGTTCTTTCACGCGTCCCTATGCGAGAGCAACCCAGAGGCATGGAAACATTGCATCCTGTGAATAATAACGGAAACCTCCAGGGAACTAGAACAATACGGTTACGGCTTTTAATCCTCAATTCCTGATTTTCCAAAACACCACATATTGGGCTTGTTGTGTTCCCTCGAGCCCCTAGAGTAACATGAACAAAAGGATTTATTGCCTTCAATAGTAAAGCAGACACCGGTGACAGGATCGCATATTGAATCAAGGGCATAAACAGTACGTTTACTTCCTGACAAGTACTGTCAGCTGATGGGCTCTTTATGTGTCTTAAATAGGGGGATTGGAAAGAAAGCTGTTGCCTTTCAGCGTCTCAAGTGCAGGGCCACTGAGAAAAGAACAGCCTTATGTAAATCCCCTAGAGAGAGAGAGAGAGAGAGTGAGAGAGAGGACTAATTTCTCCTTTGAGCAATCTGTTTGTTAAATTTGTGGCTTGAGTTAGATCAGAGCAGCTTTTCTATCAGCCAGGCCTCACAGATCTAATGGCGTAGTGCTTTGTAGTGTTCTTTCGGTATTGACGTGGGGTCTCTGTGAATGTGCTCTGTTCCTGAATGAAGTGTGTGGCAAGAGTGGCTGGAGGAGTCGAGACGTGGGAATTTATGCACTCAAGAAGATTAGCTGAGTGGACTTGTTCAGCTCTCTCTCTCTCTCTCTCTCTCTCTCTCTCTCTCTCTCTCTCTCTCTCTCTCTCTCTCTCTCTCTCTCTGTGTGTGTGTGTGTGTGTGTGTGTGTGTGTGTGTGTGTGAGTCAGAGATATACAGCCGCGGAAAAAATTAAGAGACCACTTAAAAATGATCAGTTTCTCTGGTTTTACTATTTATTGGTATGAGTTAAAGTAAAGTTAACATTTTCTTTTTATTCTATAAATTACTGACAACATTTCTACCAAATTTCAAATAAAAATATTGTCATTTAGAGCATTTATTTGCAGAAAAATGACAATTGGTCAAAATAGCAAAATAAATGGAATGTTTTCAGATCTCGAATAATGCAAAGAAAACAAGTTCATATAGATTCTTAAACTGCTCAATACTAATGCTTTAACTTAGAAAGAGATCAGAAATCAAAATCTGGAAAAACCACATCTTTTTTGTTATTTTGACCAATTGTCATTTTTCTGCAAAAAATGCTCTAAATGACAGTATTTTTATTTGAAATTCAGTAGAAATGTTGTCAGTAGCTTATAGAATGAAACAAAAGTGTTACTTTTACTCAAACACATACCAATAAATAGTAAAAAAAGAAAAACTGATACTTTTTTCAAAGTGGTCTCTTAATTTTTTCCGCGGCTGTATATAGAGAGATATTATGCCTTATAGACTAATAGTCCAGATGCTGTAGTGTGTGTCCTGTAAGAAATGAAGCTGAGTTGTGGTGTTGTGTTGTCAGAGCCTCCCTGTGCTGCCTGGCTCTCACCTCTCCATTATTACCTGACCTCCAGGCCCTCGCCGTGTCCCCTCTCGGCCGCCAAAGCTCTTGATCCCAGATAGATAGATAGACAGGGGGTCAGGCAACTCAGGCCCAAGCACTGCCCTCCATGCCATCACTGGCCGTGGTCACTGACTGACAGTCATGCAGGAGCCAGGGGAGATGGAGAGGTGGGGATGGGATTGGGCTCCAGACTTACTGCTCGACAGCTGGCCGAAGTGTTCCTCTCAGCGACAGCAACATACAGCGCTATGATTCTCAGCACTGAACCTCGACCGCCGTTATATAAGTTGTGTCGCAGCCACTTTAACTCTAAAGTACACATACACGCACACAGACACACATAGGGCAGCATAAAAAGGACACTTAAGTGATATCACTCAAGTTAATTTACTGTCATTTTTGCAAAGACACAACGCTTTCAGTTAAAACCCTTAGGTGTTAAAACATTAATGATAGTCAGAAAACCTTTAACACACTTTCATCATATCACCACACACCAGATACCAAGCATGACCAACGGCTCCGAGATAGAATACCACCATTGTCAGATGGCAGAATATGATCAAGTCATAAAAAAGACCGCTGCCATCACATCACCTTTTATCCCAGTGGTGTTCTCTGCCAGCTGCCTGGCCCCTGAGATGACCTGAGAGAGATTATGTAAAGCACGTTAGCAGCTGCAGCAGCTGGAGTTAGCGAGGGTAGCGAACTATAGTAACGCGGCCCTGTCAACATTCCTACAGCGCGCGGACAGCATCATTAATGGATGAATATGTAAAGATGAAAGTGGCTCCGAGAAAAACACACACCCACAAACACTCGTTTGTAGAAGCAGGCACACACACCAACACGCCCACAAACACTCTTTCACACAAGTAAACACACACACCTACTCAGACACAGACACAGACACAGACACAGACACAGACACAGACACAGACACAGACACAGACACAGACACAGACACAGACACAGACACAGACACAGACACAGAAAAACTGCTCAAATAGGCTACACTTTCTGCAGTTTTGAGTCCTAATTGGACAGATTCCTCTGAGCATCCAAAATGAACAGAATGTAAAAAAGCGACTCATGCACTCCAGTGTTTCTGCCCATCCTTCTCTCTGCCTCCTTTTCTTCTCTCTTAAACCCCACACCCACACATCTCCCTCTTCCCCCTTTCTGTGGATGGTGTAAATGATGGTGTGTTTGTGTGTGTTTTTGTGGCAACAGAGCAGACCTATAGTCCACTCGAGACACACACACACATGCAGACACACACACACACACACACTTGTCACCTCGCTTTGGTTGCTTGGCTCGTTAGATGAAGTGTTTAGTGGTTCATTATTCTCCCACACAAGCTGCGGAGGCACTTCTTAATGATGATACATGGCAGCAGAGGTTCACATTCCTGACAGGGAGCAAATACAGGGTCATGACAGAGGAGCCTTGGCAACCACTTTAAAACATGTGTGTGTGTGATTTTGATTAATGCATTCCCTCATAAACACAGGGACACACTTGGCATTCGCTGTTGGATTTCCTATACATGTTGCTTTTACATCCTTTGTTAAGATTAAGTGTCCCTTTTAAGAACAAGTTGTATTATGTTTCTTAGGTGTGTGTGTGTGTGTGTGTGTGTTTGTGTGTGTGTGTGTGTGTGTGTGTGTGTGTGTGTGTCTGCATCAGTCCCATTAGGGCAGCTCACTTTGTCATCTTTACTCCTAACCTGCCTGGCCCCGGGACTTTAATTTAGAGTGTGTGTTGTGTGATGCCATCTCTGCCTGGTTAGCATGTGTGCGTGAAAGCAGCCTATCGGATTGGTTTCATTACCCGCTACCAACCACTCCTCCAGATTGAATCCATGTCATTGGGGAGGAACATTGAGCTGATTATTACCTGGGGTTGTATTTTTCTTTATTAATGGTTATTTTGCTCGAGTCGAGAAGTCAATTGCAGCTTGCCGCTCCAAAGCAGGCCTTGTTTTCAGATGCATAGAGTTGTTTTGGAAAAACAGCCAGTCTGAGTACTGCCTCATTTAGACAAGACTGGCCCATACAGACAGCTTCATCATCGTCGTCAGAGGTAAACAGAACAAATAAGGGTTGCTGTGTCCTCCGCAAAAGTCATATGCGGCTACGTAACCATGAAAGAGAAGAGAATGGTCGTGATGTGATTTGATGCTGCTGTAGTTTATGGGCTGTGGTGGTTCACAGATGGGGATTAATGACCCAACCAAAGCTTTTTGGTTTGCATATCACACACACACACACACACACACACACACACACAAATCTTGAGCCATCGATTACTTTTTTCCCCTGTTTCTTCCACTCTGGCTCTCTCTGACTTTGTCAGTATGTCTCTTTATTGTGATTGCTTGTCTGCCTTTTGTGTGTGTGTGTGTGTGTGTGTGTGTGTGTGTGTGTGTGTGTTTATTTCTGGGCTGAAGAAGCAGATCAGTGTGAATGCGGTAGACACGCTTACAACTTGAGATGAGTACTCTCCCTTTGCAACATCTGGTCAGCCTGCCCTTTCAAAAATGTATGAAAAAAAAAAAAAAAAATTAAGAGCTGAATGCCTGCAAATCCCTAAACGCCCCATTTTGCAAGTTAATTGGTAACTGCAGCCAACAACAGAGCCTCTGACAGGCTCTTTCACTAGAGCCTAGGAACAGTGCTGAGAAAAATATGAGTTAGTGAGTTTGTGCAAGAGTAAGAGTGAGTGAGTGCATGAGTGAGAGAATGAGACAGTGAGTGTCTTCAGGCTCTTGTCTCACTCCATGTCTGTGTCATTCTTGTTCAAAGGGAAGAAACCCAGTTACCCTGAGTCCTCACCTTTCTGAAAGGCATTATTACGTGTGTTTGACATTCCACCTTTCAAACAGTCAGCCAAAGAAGTCTATTTCTGACAGTGAAATATGTTCTGTGACGTACTCCATAAACCCTGTGAGGTCCTGTCAATTCAAAGAACCCTAAACTGCTGTGAAGAATCAAATTAAGGTTGTTCAGATGTAGAATAGATTCAGTCACCTCAGCATTTTATTCTATTCAGCTTTTACCTGAAAGGTACGTTTTCCCCAAACATTAGTTTTTTTTTGCTAAAAATGTAGTTTTTATGAGTTCACAGCAGAACAAAGATAACAAGAACTGGATAATTAATCCAGCACAAAGCCTTTTTTTCTCAACTTTAATTTGTAATTTTTTTTAACAAAACCAGTGCAAGTTTTTAACCAACACAGCATGCATATAATAACAAGAAGGGCATTCAGGGTAAAGCAGTACTGTCAGCACAGAGTGGAGTGGCCCGAAGCGATGACGCTGTTTTCACACATCCAGTCTTTGTGTGGTGTGTGTGTGCGACGTGGAATGTCTTGCTTTCGTTCCATTGCCCTTGTTAGGTTAGGGCACTCATGTAGCGCGTGTTGTTGGCATGGTAGCACAGCGCAGTGGTTTGGTGCCAACCTTGTTTTCACTCAGTGTTGGGTGCTGCAAAATGCAACCAAATATCCTCTGTTGAACGGTGGTCTGTGGTCTTACACTTACTCAAATACTGTGGCTGAGCTCTAAGGAAAATCAAGTATTCTACTCCCAGTCACACCACTGTGGCCAGTCATGATTTGTTTGGTCATAGGAAAGCAGAAGAATTTCCTTTTTGCTTATTAAAGCAGCAGGAAGGAGTTTTGGTCGAACACTAGCAATCTACCACCTGAAAAGGCATGCAAGATCCTTACAAAACACCAAAGGCTTGCTAGCATGCTAACTCAGTATAGTTGCAGAGGTCTTGCTGTGAAAAAATTATTTATATTTTTGCGGGGTGGTTCGACCCGGACCACAGAACTGCATAATGCATAGCCTAGGCGTCTAGTTGGAGTGACAGGTGTGTCATACCATGACTCTTAATTTTATGATGTTACTAGTTGCTTATGTTTCAAAAAATGGCAAATTGTTGTACACTGTCTCTTTAATTACATTAATTCCTACTAAGCTGTGACCTTATGGACTCAAAGACTTAATGAAACCATGCCATTAGAAATCCTGCCCATGTGACTTATGTGTTTGCTGGAAACACACATTGCACCACAGGGTTGAGACCTCCGATAGGCTAGCTGTGCTAATCTTACTGCTCTCGGCTCTAAGAGCTGCGGTAACATGTGCAGTGGGAAGCACTGGTTCAACTGGAACATTGGCTGCCTCCTCCCTGCGACCCGCTGCTCGGTCACCGGCCCGGAGGCTGTGGTTATTTAAAAACTGAGACGAGTGTTGCACGAGGCGTTTGGAGTCATGATTAGCGTAGCCCCTTGCCATGACGCCCTCATTAGAGCAGGGGCACACAGACGGCTACACAGCGGCCGCCGCCTCGTCAGCCACAGGAGCGCCATGATTAAAACACACACATAGTGCGCCAGGGTGGAGCCACGACTAGAAATACAAGCAGTTAGTCAGTTTGGGTAAAGGCCTTCTGCATTTCATCTGTTGTTCGGGTTCTTTATCATTCTCTTTCTCTCTCTCTCTCTCTCGCTCTCCCTTTTCCTCTCTTCTCTTCTCCTCTTTCTTTCTTTCTTTCTTTCTTTCTTTTTTTGTCTTTCTTACTGTCTTTTTCATCTCTGTTTCAGGCTTACTGTCTGTTGGGTTGTTATTATTGAGTGTGACTGGTCTTTGACTAGCTCTAGAGAGGTGATGGATTGGACGCAGTTTTGGGGGGCTTGCCATTTGAAGCGGCACAGCTGGTGGGAGGTTGGTGGAGGGAGACACAGAGAAAAGGAGGGAGGGAGGGACGTGATGGGAGAGACAGCTCAATTGGGGGCACCACTAAGGCATCATGTGAAAATGATGAAGATGGGCTGTCCCCCCAGAGCTTGATCTCCTTCTCTCTTTCTCTCTCCCTCCCTTCCGCTCTCTCTCTCTCTCTCTCTGTCTCTCTGTCTCTCTTCCTCTCTCCCTCTGTCTTGCACAGCTGCGTTTAGCCTAGACATCTGCCTCCTTTGCTTTCTTTATCTTCCTCTCCCTCCCTCTCTTTCTCTTGCCTTCTCACCGTCACTGTTTCTGTATCTGTCGCCCCCCTCACCCTCGCCCCTTTTTCTCTGCTTCCTTTCTTTTCTGGTTTTCTCTCTCTCTCTCTCTCTCTCTCTCTGTATCTCTCTTCTACCCTTTCACTCTTCACACTCTTTGCTGGTGTGGGTGCCGGATAAAAGCTGTCGGAAGCAGCTGCTGTTCTTCTGAATGGGCCGAGAGCCAGAGATCAGAGACAGCGCTCTGTATGTGAGTGTGTGTGTGTGTGTGTGGGGGGGGGGGGGGGGGGGGGGGGGGGGTGGATTGACGGGCGTCTTTGCTAAGCACAATAGCAGCGAGGGTCAGTGAGTGGCATTGCTGGCCTCTCTATCTGCTGTTTCATTTCCTCCACTCTCTTTCTCTCTTCTATCTCTTTCTCTCTGTCTTTCTGCCATCTCTAATGGAGACCCTGCTTCCTATCCTTCCTTGAGTCTTTCTATCAAGAAAGGATAGGAAGCAGGGTCTCCATTAGAGGTGGCAGAAAGACAGAGAGAGAGCTCCTTATGTTGTTAGGGAGCTTTCGACTAGTTTCCATGGAAACGGACGTTGATTGGTACAAGCTTAGAAAAGGGCATGGAAGTCTCTAATTAAAACAAATAGACAAATGAAATAGAAGTACTGAGTGTGTTTGTGTGCGCGTGTGGGTGTGTTTCGAGTCGTGTGAAGTGATGTGAGCGTGTCGTTTGTTTGGAGGTGTGTGTTCTGGTTAAGCAGGCCAGTCAAGAAAGAAAGAAAGAAAAAAACAGATTACAGAACATCCATCGGCTTTGCTTGCTTGTACATGAGTGCGTATCTCTGTTTGTGTGTGTGTTTATGCACATGTGTAGGTGTGTGCTGCTTAAGAGGGCCAGTTGAAAACGATCATCTCCCAGCCTTGTGACACATTTCTAAAAATAGCCCCCATCCATATGCATTGAGTGTGGGCTCCTTTTCGCGCGCTCTCTCCGTCATGCAGGTAGAAGGCGGCTGACTGCGGGTCCTCCCACTCAGCCAGAGCTCACTCGCTCCCAGGGCTAACGTCATTACCAGGGAAAATACAGCTCTTTGTTTCGGACAAATCGCAAACAAGCGCTGCGTCTGCCTTCCACTCTTCGGCTCTCATCTCATACCTGCTCCCTGGTGCGTTGCTCTTCTGCAATCTGGGGATCTCTCCTCCAGTGCATCAGGTGCCAGCCTGGGAGGAGTTGTGGTTTTATGAAGCCAACTTCTCATAATACATTTCATATTAAGAATCAGAGAGCAGAATTGGATTAATTAAATGAGCTAAATAACAATTGATTATTATCATGTATCATTTCCTGACGGTTAGCACTGGGCTCTGCTCTGTTTTACTGCGGTGCTATGAGTGGAGGGTTTGTGTCTGCATGTGCCTGCTCTCAGAGAAAGAGAGAGGGAGAGGGAGAGGGAGAGGGAGGGAGGGATGGAGACCAGCAGTTTCGAAGATGGTGTGCGTCTGTGTCAGGCGAGGCAGATAGCAGGTGACAGATCAGGGGAGACAGAGTAGGCGATCTGGTCTCCCGCTGCCACAGTCCATATCGGGGCTCTTAAGGAGGCCATCTCAGCTCCGCGTGTGGCCTCAAGGTGTGTTTCAGCAGAGAGAGCAAGAACACACACACACAAAGAGGATGCTTCAGAGTGAGTGGCAGAGATTTGTGTGTGTGTGTGTGTGTGTGTTCAGAGGAGCATTCATTAAAGGTGTTAGTGTTTATATTCAGAGAGAGAGAGTATCCTTAAGCTCAAACAAAAGCTTAAAGCTAGAGTGTGTGTATTTGTGTGTGTGTCCGTGTTTGTATGGGTTTTTGTGTGTAGATGCGAGTGAACTGCACCTGGCTGCCTTCCAGCAGAGCTTGTGAAGGAATGATTACTGAAGAATCCAGTCACATCCATCATGGTAGTTTGAGCTCTGTGTGAGTGTGTGTGTGTGTGTGTGTGTGCGTGTGTGTGTGTGTGTGTGTGTGTGTGTGTGTGTGTTTGTTTGTCGGTTCAGCAGTGTTTGCGACAGTGTATCAGTGGGTGGTTAAGCTAAGACACCCTCATCTCTAAGGCAAGCTCTCCTCCCTTAGATTTAAGCTACAGTGTGTGTGTGTGTGTGTGTGTGTGTGTGTGTGTGTGTGTGTGTGTGTGTTTGTGCTTGTATGTGGGTTTGTGTGTGTGTGTGTGCGCGTATGTGTTAGTGTGTGTTTGTATGCTTGGAACATACAAAATCGCAGACATCTCAGCTGGCTGAGTGGATCTGAACTGAACTCTCCCCCTTGAAGCCCTCCTTCTTCCAGCAGGGACGGGATCATTAAATGGGTAATGAATAATGTGTTTCAGCCTCTGACCTACGCATGCAGTATTCAGCAAAGGGGGCTGTTGGAAATAAAAGCTGTCGCATAGTACCAGGTCCAGGGTGCTATACGGGGTGCGAGGGATGCAGACTCATCCGGGCCCAGTCTTAATGGAGGCCCAGAATGAAGTTATATTGCAGGGGTCATGACCATGACCATCGACAAAAACATTTCCCCGAAAAGCATCAATATTTTTTTGTCACCATACTTGAACTAGCAATCAGGGACACCAACTACCCATACGTCTAGGACTGAGAGGGTTGCTGATTTATAATTTGGGTGGTTTAGAAATACTTTACTTTGAGACTATACTTCACATGCATATCATCATACGTTTCTATACCCATGAGCTATATGCCTGTATGACTCACATTGTGCTATGAGATAACATTAGCGTTGCTATTTCAGTATGCTAAGTGTAAGGCCTCTTAGTGGCTGTGGAACAGTGGTGGGAGTGAGGAAGAGACAGAGGAGGAGGAGAAAGTGATGATACATTATTAACAAACTACAGGTGGTGCTGGTGTTCATGTTACAGGTGTTTTGATGAGTACATTTATTATGTAAATATTGAATTAAATGTACAGACTGCAACTTTGGCAAAAGCTTGTTGATTTTTGAGCTCTACAAATAATCAAATCCCCCCCCCCCCCCCCCCCCCCCCCCCTTCCTTCTGTAGTTGTGACGCAACATGTCGATTTGCTGAAATTAGTGTATAGGTCAGTTCGAAGCACTTTGTTTGTTTTTTCATTTACAGAGCCAGGACTGTAATAACTGTCAGAGGCTCATATACTCACATGTAAATGCATTGAGTGCATTAATGTCCCTGTAGTTAATCTAGTGTTGCACAATGCTAACAGAAGTCATGGGTTCAACACCTCCGAGTCATGGGTCAAAGTGTCTACAGTACGTAATGAAGAAAATGAAAAGGACACGCATTCATTTAAGCTGCATTAACTTCTGAACAGACAGTTCAACTGCTGACATGAGTGGCTCCTATGCCAGCACTCATGCCAGGTCAATGACTCCTCACACAAGGAAGTGAGGTGAAACCCAGTCTCCAGTAGCTCGTAATCAGGAGCGCTGATGACTTTTACCTGCCGAGCCCAACTTGAGGCCTGTTTGTTGTTTTCTGGCTGCCAGCGTGGCTTCGACCCCAGGGGTTGATGATGATTAGGCAGCCAGTTTCTCTTCCTACCTCCAATAACCACCAGGCCCCGCTGACACAACACCTATTCCGCCATTAGCGCCGCGTGGGTCGGCGGGGGAGCAGGAAATATCTGCATACCCATGATGCTTTGAGCTCACCGTTTCACTTCCTTGAGCTGCTAGACTGCGCTGGGTATGCTTGCTCTGACCTAGCGAAACGAGGAGGGCAGCGCAAACACGCGTGTTCTCGTGAGGACCGAGGCCATGTTGTTTGTGTTGATACTGAGGAGGGAGAAAGTGTTGGACAAATATATAGTGAATATGTTGAGGCTCAGACCCCGATTGTGTCAGATGATATCACCCCAGCAGCCGTTTCTATGACAACTCTTCATTACAAGGCAGTTTCTGCCTGTTGAGTGTGCCTCTGTGATTAAAAAACCACTAGCAGTTTATAGAGAGACAGACAGAGGAAACGAGAAGCAGAGCTAGACAGATTATACAAACAGAGTTGATATAGCAAAAAATATCGATCCAAACGAGGGTCCGAGTAAGGCAGGCTTAGGAGGAAAGAAAGAGAAGGACTTGAGGAAGACATGGAGGGAGGGAGAAAAAAGAAAGAGAGATCTTTTATTTATTTACCCTTGTTAGCATAGCGCTGTGTTAAGTGCATTTATATGTGACGGGGCCTGCGGTGTTGCGCGAGCTGGAGCAGAAGAGCGCTTTTTGTTGTCGTAATGCCTGCTCTTGGCTGAGCGCGTTGAGAGGGGAAATTTGGGGTAATCGTCACAAGGAATCTAATCACCAAGCCCCCGGCACTCATTCACTTGCTCACTCCTATGGGATTTGCCTTCTAATTGCTCTTTTTTCCATTGTTAGGGAAGCGCTTTTTCTTTCCCCTCCCTTTTTTTCTCTTTCTCTCTCTGTCTCTGTCTCTCTCTCTCTCTCTCTCTCTCTGACTGCCCCACAGCTTGTACGGCTTCTCTCTATCTATCTATCTGTCTATCTTTCTCTCTCTCTCTCTCTTTTTCTCTCTCACTCTTTCTCACTCTCTGTGGCACTCTGCCAGGCCATGGGCCCGCGAGCCACTGCAACCTGGCCTGTCCCCAGTTCCATCCAGGAACGGACCAGCTCTGCCTTTAACAGTCCTGATGGAGAGACTTAGCAGTGAAAAAGAGGAGAACTGGGAGGAGGAGGGGCAGGAAGATGAGTGGAGATTCATTTGAGGGTCCTCGTGCTCTTTAATGACCTGTGTGAAATGTCTCCCCGTCAAGAGCTCAGGCAGCAAGACAGGCGCTGCTTTACTGGTGTGAGAGCGTGCAAAGGAAATGGGACAGCACCCAGTGGCTTACGCTGTTTGAAAAGGACAGGTGTGTCTGTGTGTGTGTCTGTGTGTGTGTCTGTGTGTGTGTGTGTGTGTCACTGCACGAAAAGCAAGATTATCGGGCCCGTAAACGCTGTGATACTGCCGCGAATGATATGCATTCCTGGTTGATATCGGACATTCCCGCGAAATTTCCGTCTGCCGCAAATTGACGGAATTTCCCGAATACAGACCAAGAGGGGAGAGGGGGAAGTGAAGCAGTGACGGGGTGCCTCCCCTGTCGGGGGGGGGGGGGGGGGGGGGGGGGGGGGGGGGTGTTGTTTTCAATCCAGGTCAATTAAATTAACGGCGAAGGGGGGGGGGGTTCACACCAATGTGGGCTTCTACGGCAATACACAGGGTCGAAGATTGTCGTAAATCCCACATTTCATGCAGTGTGTGTGTGTGTGAGTGTGTGTGTGAGTGTGTGTGTGTGTGTGTGTGTGTTTGTGTGTGTGTGTGTGTGTCTCAGGAGATGTAGTAAATGAGACCAGGAGGTAACCTCCTATAGTCCAAAGGCTCATTTCTGGTTGTGAATAGAGGACGTTTTAGGGACTTTTTCCATCTGTGATCACAGCGGGTGGGTGTGAAGGGGGCCCTGCATTTCATAGCGCAGCGAGCAGTGGATGACACAGGGCAGCCTTATTAACATATTAACCTTATTTACCTTATTAACATTCACACCAGTAATTGCTCTACAGTGCAGCAAACAACTAATTTGTGGTCGCGAATGGAGTGGTTTACGCTAGATGAGACAGCAGTTCATGCCCAACATGAAATCATTTTTGGGACCACCAGAAGAAATGAATTTCAAATGTAAACCTGTCTCCGTATTAAATGTGCGGTTTATGTTTTATTTACCTTATTAATAGGAATAAACAAAATATGCTTACCAAGGAAATGACTTGGTTGTTCTGCTAACTGGTTCCTCCTTTGATATGAGCAGTCTGCCCAGTTGTCATCTCCCACTGCTGGTACATGCAGTCCGGGTGTCCTTTGCAGTACTCTAGCTTAAGTGTCCCTTGAACGTTTTGCCATCCACGACCCATGCCAGTATTGTGTAAAACACATTATAAAACAATGCGGTTCTATCGCGTTATTTTGCTGTTTCTGATTGGACGAGAGACGTTCCATGAGTTGGATTATCCCAGAACAACCCAACTCGGATTTTTCACAGCTAATGATAAATCACTCCGCGATTAACCGTTAATTCAAAGTTCTTATAATTCCAAACCAAGACGTTGATAATGGAACTATTTTTTTTTGCGGAGAAACAATGGCGAAATAAACATTTTTTAATAAATAACTTTGTGTTGAAATGTTAATTGGTTGACTATAGAATTGTTTTATAAAAGCAATATAGTACTCGTGCGAGTGGGGTAGATAAGGGATATCCCTTACTCACCCCACTCGCCCTCGTACTATATTGCTTAAACATACCACGAAGAAAGCACTGACAGTTGGTATTACCGCCGAGTCGCTGGCTTAATGTATGCCGTAATAAGCCAGGAAGGCTGTGGGAACACCTGGATTTGTCAAAATGAAAGAGTTGTGTGTAGAGCCAGGATAGTGAGTGAACACATGAGTCACCTCACAATTTGCATCACAGATCGCTTGAACATTGATGGAATGAAACCCTTTGTTATTCATGTTGATGTGCCCATGGACCGGGGGAGCACACAGCTGTAGCATATCTTTTATAGATTTATTTATGGGCTTTTTAGCCCTTATTTGGATAGGGCAGTGAAGTATTTTGGAATCCAACCTGTGTCCCCGCGGGCATTGTAGCCCAGTAAAAGGGGGCCTTATTGGCTCGCGCCACAGTGCCCCACGGCTGCATTTTTTAGCATCTAGAGGATGACTTTAAATGAGAGTTGGCCCTATGTTTTTTTTCAAAAGTTACACAGAAGTGTGGGCCTGTTTTGAATTTCGCGAAACAAAGGCTGGAAAATGACCAGCTTTGAGAATAGGGTCTGATCTTTTAAATGTGTATAGCCAATAGAGCTATTGTTTCTTATGAAAAGTGCAAATCTGCAACTGTCTTAAAGCGGCAGGTTTGCAATGGCCTAACCCATATGTTCACATGGGTCTATTTCCAGCCAACAAATGACCTCATCCATCAAATGACCTCATCCATCTCGAGAGACCAGCTTGTCAAAACACTTCTCACGAGAACCCCAGTTGACCCTCTGACCAGAAACCATGACTTTGCTCTATCTTTGATCGGTGTGTGCCGACTTTGTTTTGAGAACGGAGTGCTTCCAGGCGAGTCACAGCAACGATTTCATCCTCTGCTCTCTGCACTCTCTCTCAAATAGGCGACTAAGTCTCCTACGGAGATTGCAGCTCTCTGAAGCCTTCATTCGATTAGTGCTGCTATGGGCGCTTGACACATTCATTCCAGTGTTAGTTACGCCTCAGCTGAAAACTTTTAGATTTTAGGCAGGCAAAAAAAAAAAAAAAAAAAAAACGTGTTAAACTTTCACACTGCTTAATGTGTAAGATCAACATGTTAGCTTGTTTGCCAAGGGAAAACCGTGTCACAAAATTATGTCTCATGGACACATGGCAACAGTGACATTTTTACAGTAGGTGTGTTGATATTAAGCTACGTACGATCCTTATTATAAAACTCCGGTTTCATGCACTTTAAACCAGTGGCAGACACTCCTCACCTGCGTTCATATCAGATGTCTGCAAAACACAACTCAACACAACTCAACAATTTTTATCATTCATTTTCCAATTTTTCAGATTGAAGATTAAACCAAACACAATAACTTAATTAGAAATCCACATTGCAGTGAAATAAAATAGGGTTTGCCTCAAGATAGTACTGTGCTATCATTAAAAACAGGTTATTAATGCTTTGTTAAAAGGCAGTCTATCTGACCCTTCCTCTGTGCTTGTAACCTTGAGAAATTAGTTATTTCCCACCATGGCTCCCTCTGACAGTCAGTTCATATCATCTCTATGGCGATCACAAACTCTGGGACTCTGGCTGTGCCCAGCCCTGTGCATCTCAGTCTGTGACGCCCGGGAGGGTAATTGAATCTGTTTTTACGAGGGCCATTAAATAGGCCATCGTTACAGGCGGGCATGACGGCGCAACTCCGCCGCTGACCATGTCCAATCGAGAGACGCCGAACTTCATTTGATTTTCGTGACCGTTCCAATTCATTCCCACTTGCTTTGATTTTAATTTTATTACCAGTTTTATTATCGCAGGAAATGTCCTTTGAAATTGGAGCATCCTCTTGAGCGTTTCCCTAAATATACGCATAAAAAAAATGTTTTGACTCTCATTTGATTCACTCCATCTGCATCATTTGCTTTTCACGCTTAATCATCTTGTTATATGTTTTCTAGAAAATTCTGCTGGAGGACTTGTGGACATGCAAATGTTTGCGTTGCAAAGCAGAGCCTGTAACCTTATCGGCCCCATCCCATGAGTCCTCTGACTCACTGGGTTCATCAATGAATAACTGCCATCCAAGGTCATAACCAGTAGTAGCTCCACTCACTCCTTATTCGTGTCTTAAGCGTCAATAGCAGTGCTCTCCTCCTTCACTTCACTCCATACTTTCAGTCCATCCCCGTTACATTATCACTCTGTGTCCCCAAATGGCTTTTGAATTCATCTTTTCTTTTATCCTAACTACTTTTCATCCGTGGCCGTGTAGCGTTTAGCGTTAGCTGTCTTTAAATAGGGCTGTTTTTGAAAGCATAATGAAATCTGCTTGCGGGAAATAAGTAGATTGCCTGGCTTCCAAAGAAAGTCCCCCACCCCCTTCGTCCTGTTTGAACCGCTGGTGTTTTGGCGAAGGACAGCAATTTCGTCATGGACAGGGGATAGGACGGGATCTGGGAAGGATACACCATGTGTGTGTGTCTGTATGTCTGTCTGTCTGTCTGTCTGTCTGTCTGTCTGTCTGTCTGTCTGTCTGTCTGTCTGTCTGTCTGTCTGTCTGTCTGTCTGTCTGCGTGTCTATATGTGGGGGCTGGCTCATTGTGATTAATCTGGTTTCCATCAATATCAGGAAATTGGATTCGGTTGAACGTAGCAATCATCTGTCATTTATACCTGGGCGTGAAAGCTGGATTGACTCAGTGCAGTCTTTAGAATTCAGCACAAGTCCACCTCTCGTCCATTTCTGAAGGGAGGCTGGGGCCCGTGTACGACAACAGCAATAATATCAGAGCTCTCCCGCAGGCTTGTGGGACTCTAATGTAATGTTCTGGAACGGCCAGCAGGAGAATCGTTGACGCATTCGCCTCCAACGTGACGTGCCTGTCAACGAGGAGAGAAAACAGGTGTTCTGTGATCCAGGGGCTCCTGGATGGTGCATCTGGTGTGAGAAGCACAGAAAAGGGAAGTCATTCTACCTGGTGTGCAATGGAAATGTATTGTTTCCATTGAGCTTAGTGGTCTACAAGTTGAAGGCAGAGCATGCTGAACGACACCTTTTGAGGTGTTTGATATATGCCTTGACATATTTATGTTTTATTTCCCTCTGTCTAAAAACATTGATCCCAAAGTGCTACATGTTATTATTTAACACAACAATAATCTGAAAGCAGTTAGAATGGTTTTGGTTAATTCAACTGTAAACACACAATTTCCAAAAAAATATTTTCAGTGAAGACTTTTGAGCTTTGAACATGGTAGACACATGTGTCGGCTAAATAGAAGTATTAAAAGCTCCCATCTGTTTCATGGAGTTTGGTTACTAAACTTCTATACATTTGGATTGACACTCTTTATTTTGACAGTCATGGCATATATAATTTATATGGATAAGATAGGTGTTAGTATTAGGGAAGTCCCAACTCTCCTCTGGTCCGTCAGTCTGGAACGTCATTGTGACCCTGTCTGCGACCGACACAATCATTTTGCAAAGTAAGCGTGAATTGTAGGAAAACATGTAATGGATAAATACAGAGAATTGTCAGATATTTTCATGATATGCTGTGCCAGCAGCTTAAACTATTTAGAGTGTGTATTCGGAATGTCTCTGTAAGATAACAGGCAAAGCGCATGTTTTATGATGTTATGTTTTTATAGCCATACAAGGGGATGTCCTCAAAACAATTAAGAGAGAGAGAAAGGGAGAGAGAATCAGTTGCTAGAAAACCAGTTCTCCTGTTCGATAATAGCTGCAATATGATATACTACAAACAAGAGTTCTGCTTTTTCTTCTTTTTTTTTTTTTAAGAAGTTGACCATGATAAAATAATCCATAGTCTACATGTGTGCATTTTACCACTTTCGAGAGAGTAGTTTATTTTTACCTTAGCCTTTGTGTACCAGTCACTTGAGTTGCAGAGCTTAGATAAATGATCTACTTAGCCCAATTATGGGCTAATCAACAGCATAGCACGCTAAAAACATTAGCCTGTACAACACGCAAATCTCCTAGTGTGATGGTTATAGATATGAAACCTACTCATCCAGTTCCTCCTCAGGTCCCATTAAGTTAGTAGTTCATCAGGTTGTATATCTAAAGTAAATTACGTCTAACTATCCTTGGAATTTAAGTGTTGTAAGAAAACAATACTCAAGTTCTCTCCATATATCCTTTTGCATGATGGAATTCCATATCTTCTACCATCTAAGTCCAAATGGCAGGGCTTGTCTCAAAATAAAGGAATTATGCTTGGACCTGGGGGAAATTTAGTTTACATTGGGTTTTCTGCTGCACGGTCTATCTCCTCCCCCAAAAATCCCAGGTAATGTTGAAGTATTTAGCGTGTAAATAGAACATCCAATGATGGGATGGGAGTTCACGCTGTCCTACTGGTGCTGTGACTGAGAGATGTACATACCTAAACATTTCACTTATTTTAGGTACTTTTCAAAGAGTGATTTTATTTGTGTGTGTATTACTTGGAAGGAAAAACCTGTAAGGTTAAAGGCAACACTATTGTTGTGTTGGCTCGGTTTTCTCGGTTAACTGTTCCTAATGCCAGTGCATGGTACCATGCAGCCAGGGCTGATGCAAGCTCAGCATTTCCTGTTCCACTTTGCTGTCGTGCCGGTGAGGCGGTCCCCATGCCAGAGAACACTCTGCGGTGGGGCGGAGTGTGAATGTGACAGATTGTTTGGGTCGTGCGTGGGCAGCTTCCATTTACTTTCCCCCGGAATTCTCACCATGGCATGCAAGACCTCTAATTCACCTTAAACTACCGCAGCACCATTCCCAAAGCTTCCTTATCCATCCCACCCACCCCCCCCCCCCTCGACTTTTTTTGGATTTTAGTTTATTTTTTTGCCCTGCTCCCCATCCTGGGCCCTCAACTCAGTCATCATCCCCTTGACGACTTCTCCCGCTGGATGTGACGACCCCCACCCTGGTCATCGGCAGCTCCATGGTCCGAGATGTCCACACCCCCCCCTTCAACAAGCGGCCCCTGCAAGGTCCACTGCCTCCCCGGAGCCAGGCGTGTTCCAATCGCTGATGGATGTGGAACTTTCCCTCCCCACCCCCACCACTCTGCACGTAGTCTCTCTACCTGGTCTACCTAGAGAAACCCTCGGCCAACCGCACCCACTGCCACTGCATTGCCGTACACCTACTCTACCCAATACCCTATGCTAGCATTTATGTACAATATACATTATTGCCTCCACCGAAATGTTTCTCTGTCCCTACATCCCCTACCCCTGTAACAGTAACCCTATTGCCACAGTAATCTGGTCTTGTCTGTATCATGTATTTACCACCAGATGTATGTACACATATGTCCAGTGACCAAATGCTGGCTGTGTATTGCCCCTGTTGCTTCATTTCCCCTTCTGCCACACTACCCTTCCCCTTCCCCCCTTCCCCCCGTCCCACCTTCCTGTCTCCACCCGGCCGACCTCAAGCAGATGGGTCCCCCCTTATGTGCCGTGGTTCTGCTCAAGGTTTCTTCCTGCCTAACAGGGAGTTTTTTCTTGCCCCTGTTGCCGTTGTGCATGCACTAAGGGGGTTCAGGCTCTGGGCTCTGTTAAGCGCCGAGAGGCAATTGTATTGTTATGGCGCTATACAAATAAAATTGAATTGAATTGAATTGAATTTATTTTTTTCACCCCTAGTGCATCCAGGGCTGTCGTCACCTGTGAGTGTGGGGGAGTGGAGAGGCTTTGTTTTTTAGGCGGCACGTGTAAATTGATGTGATCTCACTTCGAGATGAGATCCTGCCCAGGTCCATCCTGACTGGCTGACTGTGAAGGCTCTGCACCGGCGGCAGGCAAGTCTCAGCATGCGACGTGTCGACAGGTCTCCTGCTGAGGATCATGGTCCTGAGGTGTTGCGCGGTGTTTCGCTGATGAGACATAGGCGTCTCCATGCTGCTGTGGTCATCATCTTGCTTATTCCCTCAGTAGTGGTTTTGTTCCGTTTCTGTGGTGGAAAACCATATTGTTTTTTTCTCTGCAGCACGGCCGCCTGGCGAGGCCATTCTTCACTCCACGCTCTGTCTAGTAAAAAAACTGCCTACCCTTGCTGGGCACACAATGAACGGGAGCCAAAGGCAGCAGTTTTTAGAACTGTGATGGAAGGAGAGTAACACCTGCTCTCTAATGGCCTCTCCACACCGCATTCATTACACCGTGTTTTCAAGCCTTGGCCCTGTGTTTATTCCCACTCCCGTCTACTATTCTCACCTTCCCATAATCACAGCCCGTCTCCTACCCACCATGGCCTGGCCTGACCCAAGGGGTTTAGGAAAGACTCCTCTGTGTCCATAGAGAAGCAGGGCAGGCTTCCTTTACTCCCAGTGGTGGTGCTCCTCCTCTGCCGTGATCCCAGCAGGACTGCACATTAGAGGCAAGGCTGTAAAGGAACATGCAAGTGAAATTGTGAGTTTGCAGCTGAACTGGGACTTCCAGGCTGCAGTGAATTGGACAGAGGGGACTGAGAATGAGGGTGATTGCAGATGAAAGCTGTGGAACTGCAGCTGGTTGAATGTGGGAATTGTGAAAGTGGCTTTGGCCAGAGGTTGTTTGGGCGCAGTTTATTGGCAACATGGGACATTTTGCAGTAGATGTTATTGAAGGGATGGCCTGCAAGAACTTGCACAGATGTGGTATAAAGATGCCAAGCTGCGATGTTAATGTGGCCCCCACGCGAGGGTGTGATGCTGGCGTTACATAACACTGAACTGGCTGAGCATCAAGTGAGATGGCTCTCAAGCCCAAAGGTGCTAAATGTCTGGCTGGAATACTTGACTGACTTCCAGAATAACAGGCCACACACCTCACATCATTCAGGTTCAGCTTCATGGTGTTTATCTAACAAATAGGGGTAGGGAAGGAACCGAAGTCTCGCAGAAGGGCAATTATGTTTTATCCTTCACTCCTCCTACGACAGTTTCGCAGAAGCATCACCCAAAAAACTGAAAACAAAGATATTCTCTTTGAATATGCAGGGGGAGCTCTGCCAAGCCGACCTCGCCACAGATGCTGATTTTTCTTTTTTCATTTCCATGCGAGAGCGCTGTGTTCCTGCCGCGGAATCTGTTATTCCGAACCCCCCCCCCCCTCCACACACACACACACACACACACAGTGCACAGATGGCTTTACCTTTGGGCCTAGTGCTATACAGAAATGTGATGCATTGATTTCCAGGATTGCATGCAAATGATGGCGCGGGGTGAGAAAAGCCAAAAGGCCCCTGACTAGCAGCCCGCCTAAGATGCACTAGTACTGCTGGTGGTGGGAGGCGGTGCAGATGGCTCATAAGTGTCTCTGTCCTTTGTTCAGGGAAGCAAGCTCCTCTCCTCTCTGCGTTAATCAATCTCGGTAGCCCCCTGTGTGTGTGTGTGTGTGTGTGTGTGTGTGTGTGTGTGTGCGTGCCTGTCTGTCTGTCTGTCTGTCTGTCTGTCTGTCTGTCTGTCTGTCTGTGTCTGTGTGTGGGAGACAGAGAGAATGATGAGAGTAGGTGAATTGGTGAAAGTGTGTCTGTGTGTGGGTATCAGGGAGACAGTGAGGGAGAGAGAGAGAGCAGATGTAGTGTCTGTATATAGGTTTATGTCTGTTTGTGCACGAGTATGTCACTATGTCCTGGCACGGAAGTGAGAGACTCACAGTGTAGGGTCCTCGTTGTGGGAATAGCCGTGGCCCTCCTGACTAAATGGATAGTTTTTCTGGCAGGCTTCTTGCTGGCTGCCTCATCTCTCTCTCCCTCATTAGGGAGCGCTCAGGGCTGAGGACAGCCTCTTCACACTCGAAGCCCCCTGCTCCAGCAGTGGCACCACCTCCACATGAGGAGAGAGAGCTAGAACAGCAGCGACGAAAAAGAAATCTGTCATTTGTTTATGATTGTTGTTTTTCTTTCTTTCATTCTTTCTTTTCATCCATCCATCCATACCAAAAGAGCTTGACAGTACTATGTGTTAGTACCAACATTTCCCACTATACATAACATGTGCAGTAATATCCCTAGCACTGCACCTTTGATGAGCCCCACCTTGTGGTGTAGAGACTGATAAAAACACTTTCCAAGTGGACCAACCTGACAAATTGAGTCACTAATTGTTGAGGAAAGTCCTTCCTTCTTTCTTTTTTTGCTTTTTCTGACCTTTTTCACATGATTGCTCTCAGTCTTATCCTGTTGTCCTTTCACCAACGCCACAGGCTTTTGTCTCTCTCATACTTCCACTGCAGCTGCAAGACCACAGCAGCACCCACACTCACTCTTTCTCTCTCTCTCACACACACACACACACACACACAGATGTGTACTTGATAGTGCATTTTCTCACACACACACACACACACACACACACACTCACAGATGTGTACTTGATAGTGCCTTTTCTCACACACACACACACACACACAGATGTGCATTGATAGTGCCTATTCTCACACACACACACACACACACCGCACACCGCACCTCTTTCGCATTAAAGGAGGGCAGGAGAACTAATATTGCAGAGACGGCAGCGATGCAATTTCACACGGTACTTAACATCCCATCAGGAGGGTCAGCTTTGGAGCAGCGTGGACAGAACGTCTGCTGCCGTTTTAGCGAGTGAGGAGCAGGAAGCGGGGGAGGGGAGGAGGAGGAGGAGTGGAGTGGCGGGGGAGAGCGAGAAGCGTTAGCGCTCCCCTCATCTTCATTCCCACCTTCTGCTCCTCTGTCACAAGCAGCTGCTTCATTAACACTGCAGTCCGCCCCGCAGAAGAGGAAGAGGGAGAAGAGGAAGAAGAGGAGGAGGCTAAACACGGAGTTTAGTGTCCTCCTGACACCTCATTATGCGTGAGCGGGGGCAGAGATAATGGCCCAGGCTCTGAGATGCACTCACACAGCCGTATAAAGAACAGAAACACACACACACACACACACACACACACACACAAACACAGTGCGTCTACTCATGTGTCTAATGTCTGCACATACACGAAAATAAATAAGTACACCTAAGCTATCCTTCTAACTGCTATAGACAGGCATCAAAGTCCTTACGCTGTAGAAATCCAACTGGATGAAGAGCAAAAACACACACGTGCAGACAGTCCTTTAGTCACGCTCACAATCACACACACGCACAAGAAATCACACATGCATAAACAAACACATATGTACAAACACATCTAGGCTACCTTTCTCAAACCTAGTCAAGCGTCAAACTCCAGAAAGGAAGCATGCTGTAGAGATCCAAGCAGATAGAGAACCACACAGGCAGACATAGTCACAGTACACCCTCACAGATGTGCACTTGATAGTGCCTATTCTCACACACACACACACACACACACACACACACACTGCACCTCTTTTCACAGTACACCCGCTCTAAAGCAAGTCCCTCCAGGATTAGCAAATTCACGCAAATTCTATATTCTCTTATTACCATGGAATTTCTGCATTAGTTGCAAAGAAAACCTCAAAATCACCGCAATTTGAACCGCACATTTTGAGAACTCCCACAGTGAATTCGGTCACAACAATCACAACAATCCCTCGCAATATGCTGGTAGGACTGCAAAGCACTCTCCATCCATTCACAGTCACTCACACACACACCCACAAACCTAGTCTGCCCGTCTATCCCTCTAGTCATGCATCAAAACGCTCCTGAACGAGGCTTTGTGCGTTAGCCTTCCTCCCAGCCCTGCGCTCCGTGGCCACTCACACTGAACCAGGTAGAGACTGAACGGAGGGCTGTCATGAAACCACACATCACTTTATGGCTACGTGCCACACAGCAGAGCCCAGGGAAGGTCTGTCAGTCAGCACTGAAGCTAGATGTGATCCTTACAGCATGTCAAGCTTCAGACAGACAGTTGTGATCGGTGTACTGGTTTCCGTATCTGTGGGGAGGTCCGGACTGGTTCAGACGCATTGATGTAGTCTGGGCCCTTTATTGAATGACTTGAAGTGCTGTACGCATATAGGCAAGTGCAACCTCTGCAAGCCCTGCAACAGTGGGAGTGGATGAGACAAACTGCTATTTTGGTTAAAGCAAGCACAAGGCAAGGATTTGCCCCAGGGCTGTGAGCTTGGCTGAAGTGGAATATGAAAAGCAGGGTGTGGTAATCATTAAGAGGCATCCTTAGCCATGCCGTTTGAAGAGTGAAACACGAATCATGACCGAGGGCACTGACGTTTTAGTTCAGGATGAGCAAGCCAGATGAGTAAACATTGTGCCTAGTGGTATGGGATTTATGCATGTTATGGGCTGATAAAGATCAGACTGACCAAATCAACATGGAGGCTTAATTTGAACTAAATCTAAATGTGGACACATAGCCAGTTATGAGCAAGTGTATGTGGACTCTGATGTAACAAAACTACTTGAGTTTAGACCTGGTAGCTAGCGGTCTGAAAAGCAGTGTGTTATGTTCGCACAAACATAAGGCCATCAGAGTTCCATACCTTATTACCTCTCAAGGCATTTAATGGCGTCCTAAACAGAGGTTCGGGAGGAGTGTGAGGAAATCTGCCAAAGAAGTGTCTAGTTTCAAATCTGTCAGGTGATTTATTCCCAGTTTACCACAGCGTCTGCTTCGGTGCTTGTTCTCCCCCCACCACCTCCCCTCACGCCTCCCGTCTTCCTGGGTCAAGAATGGAATAGTGTGTACTCGGGAATAACGCTCGACTCCTGCGTTGTCATCTCAGGGCCCTGGCTAGAGACCTGGCCAAACACGCTTTCTGCTCGCTTCTCTTTTCAGGCAGATTTGGAGCGTGGACGCATGAACAATGATACGGAATTAAGCCGTTGGCAGTAACATTAATCATTTCACAGCTGCAAGGCCGCAGAGTGGGACAACAGTGTTTAGGGAGTGTGTGCGGATGGAGAGGGACCACACACATACACACACACACACACACACACACACACGCACACACACACATATACTGTATACCAACTCGGAGAAAGTGCCATACATTAGATTTTAATTGCTGTGGGTTGGTCTGGCACTAAGGCCACATCAACAGGCTGGGGGTTGACTTGTTTAATATCTGACAGGGGACTCACCTCACTTCAGCTTGTACAAGCTCAGTTGGTCCCATCACACACACACACACACACACACACACACACACACACACACACACAACTACACAAACAGACATCGTGTGAGTCATTACTTGGCCAGTATATAGCCATGGCCCTTCAGTGGAGCTGCTGATTGGTCATTGGGAGCAGGACTGTACAGCAGAGGCTCTCAGATTGCATGAAATCGATTTTCTCTTAGTCTTATCAGGATGCAGGCTTAGGACACAACCATTTACCAGTGTCCCCAGTCGTCACACACACGCAGACACACACATCATTCTGCACATACATACGTACACTTACACATGGGCTCATGCACATACATTTATATTTCACACACACACACATCATTCTGCACATTACACTGCACTACACTTACACATGGGCTCATGCACATACATGTATTATCTCACACACTCAATCATTCCCCCATGTCATGTCCCTAACCTGTTTCTGATGGGAGAAAGCCTGCAAGATCAGTAGTGTTTCATCTACAATGAAGAGCAGAGAATGTGTGCTCTAAGACACACCTGTTATTTAATTTGACAAAATATTGCCAGTGCCTTCTGCTTTAAACTCAAGGCAATGAGGAGCAACGTAGCATTTAGAGTCTATGGCCAAAGTTTAAAGTGCCTTTATTTAAGCAATAAGGTTCGAGAGGCAGTACGGTATCGTCAATAATGTACTTGTTCGAGGGAGTTGTTAGGCCCGACGCGCAGCGGAGGGCCGGCAAACCCTCGAACAAGTACATTATTGACGATACCGTACTGACTCGAGTACCTTATTGCTTTTATAACACGGTTGCCAGCGACTTTATAAATATTAAATACAATTAAAGTAAACAGTAAGCTGCCTTTCAGCACAAAAAAAGTTGTAGACACCAAACGTTGTGTATCGCATTTCAGTAGCCAAGAGAAAATAGTCCCCCTTTGTGTGGCTGTTGCTATGCAACAGACGAATAGCATTGGGAACTTAACGTCTGTTAGACCTAGCACAAAAGCTACGTGTGTTTCAAATGGGTTTTTGGTCTAAGCGCTAAAAGTCAACTACAAATAATATTCGAGACTTTCAGTAAAGACTTTCAATACTCTGCAACATTCGCGTAGCACAGAAACAACTAACCGAGTCAATTTAGACATATAAAAAGTCGTGTAGATAGCTTAATTCACATGAAACATTCCCCACTACATTAGCCACAACACGCCGCCATCTTGGATAGATATTTCCTTTTGAGTGCGTACTGATATGGAACGCTCAGGTAGATGAAAACAGGTCGTACAGTTACTATACCGTAGAATATAGCACACCCCGGAACTAACTCTCAGAATGGTGGATTCCATCTACCCGTGTTATAATTCCATCTACCCGTGTTATAATGATGCGTTTGTGACGCTGTAGAGAAGCCTTGTGAGGGCCTTCAGACTTGTGTGTTGTGCCGCACCCTCGTTTGTAGGGTCCTTCTTTTAACGGTGCCGTTTGAGCCACACAAAAACCAAACGTGCACTCTACACTTGAATCCCGGCCAAGATTTTAATGGTCGTCTTGTTCCCACAGCAATAAGAGCCCAGTCTTGTGGTGTTATGGTCGGTAATGACTTATCTCTGTGCATGGAGGTCACATCACAACAGTGTTATTAAGAGTCAGGGGGGTTGCTCCTCGCAGCACCGCAGTCATGAATCATTACCGCACTCTTCCAAACATCTGTTATTTATGGAGCCTGAACATCTTACCTTACCATTAGGGAAAGAATTCTCTGTGTTTTTTCTTTCTTTTTTTCTTTTTATTCCTTTAACAATTTAAAGTTGTCTGGTTCGCTTCCAGCTGTGCTGACAGGGAAGGTGAAGGGACCGTGTTCTGACACCTAGCATCAGAAAAACCAGACTGTGCGCATGATAAGAGCAGGCTGAGATGTTAGCATGCGTGAACATGCAATGTGCGAATGTCAAAATATTTTTTTTCACACAGACACACACAAACATACACAAACATACACACACACACACACACACACACACACACACAAATTGACTTTTTTCACACAGTATTGCTGTGATCTATGATTCCATGCTCAGGCTGTGCAATAACAACAGGGCTTTCAACTCTGCGTCCCGGTGTGCTGTCTTGTGGACCTTGATAATTACAGTACACAGAATCTCATCAAGCGCTGGGATCATAGATGGAGTCAGAGTTAGAGGGGAGAGGGGGATGATGAATGAGGGGTGGAGGAGAGAAAAGCACGAAGACAGGACAGGGAGCTCCCTGTGGTAGATGACCGAGTGAGGGGAGAGACGAAGATGATGGGGAGAGAGAGAGCTTAAGTGGAGGAAGGTGTGTTTTGTGAGAGGGGGAAAAAGAGAGAGAGAAGAGAAATGTTCCCATTACTGTAAAAAATGAGGATCTGCAGCACCCTGCAGTCAATCTCTGTTTGAAACCACTATGTTTTTTTTGTTATCATCTCAGTTTCTTTCTTAGGTATACAAAACCCCTTTCTTTGTCTCTTTTTCTCTCTCTCTCTCTTTTATCCTCTCTGTTCTCTTTCATCTCTTATCCTTCTATATCTCTCTATTATTTCCTCTGTCATCATTGTCCTTTTTTTCTCTTCCCTTGAATACAGTGTATCCGTCTATCTCACTGACGCTCTCTCTTTCTGTCTTTCTTCCTCTTCATTATCAGTTCCTTCTTCCCTCCCCTGGTCATGACATTTCCTGTGTTTGCCCCGGCCCTCCCCCCTGTCCGTCGAGCTCACATGTATCTCTGTCACTCCCTGATACCCTGTCAATGCAGCGCCTTTCGTTGTGCAACGGCCATAGTAACTCAGAGAGAGAGAGTGTGTTCAAATTGATTGTCTCTCTATCATTTAACGATGGTCACTCACTGCACAACACACCCCTGAACAGACACGAATGAAGACTTAGAGGCAGTGTAGCCCTGAACTGTGATCAGTGACGCATTTTTTAGGTCTCGAAAAGAGGACACGTCCGGGTAAAAGAGGACGTCTGGTCACCCTTATTACTGTATTATTCAAAATGAACTTGTGTTTACAATGACTGTTGGGGGGGACAACTTTATGGTAGGGGGGGACACGTCCCCCCTTCCCCCCCCGGGATCTCCGCCTATGACTGTGATCAGGCCTCATTGTGTGCCTCCCTATTATTTTTCTGCGATTTTGAAGTTTCATCTGTCTTCAGATCAGTTTTCGCTGCTCACTGCTCTTTCTGGGCTACAGTGGTTTAAATTGTTCATCAGCATTTTTTCCTGAAGCATAGCCTCTAAAAATGCCACGGCAGCCATTAATCAATGTGAATCACTGACAGCTGATATTATTACCACTTTAGCCCAGACCACAGCTGGAGAGGAGTTCACACTGTGAGTTTTACTTGAGGGGAATTAGCGGCTAATAGTGGAGTCTATTAGTATGCCCTCTCATGAAAGTCACATTCACAAAGACAAAATGGAGGGAAGGGAAGGGTGTGAGGCAAAGCCTGCAAGAAGGGATGGACACTCCAAGGCCCTAGGGCGGTTTAGAGAGTTTTTGATCATCTAGCACCACTAAGTTTTCTATTATGCTTATGTTAACTAATTTTTTGTATTATTATAGTTAGTTTCTAATATGTAGGCACTCTGATATTCTTTTGAATGAAAAGTGCGTTAAAAATAAAATGAATTATTATTATTATTATATTAAGGGTTGAGTTTTGCAAGTGTCAGCAGAACCAAAAGGGAAAAATATTTCTTTCACAAACACATCATCATCCGTCCAAGGAACAATGTTGTCATAGCATAACCCCACCTCTGGTCTCTTTATTAGGTGTGACCATGAAGCTGATGGATGAGGTGGCGGGGATCGTGGCCGTACGCCACTGCAAGACCAACATCGTCACGGCCTCCGTGGACGCCATCAACTTCCACCGCAAGATCATGAAAGGTAGGACCCCACCACCAGGACAGGCCAACCCCTGTCACCAACAGAAAGATGTTCGTTCATTAATCAAGAGAATGAACGGTCCTGAGGCTGCAGTCACCTTGATGTATCAGGCTTTTAATTCCACATCTGATGGAAAATATTCTGCTGAAAAAATATATACATATCACAGTTCCAAATGCAGTCCATTTGACATCCTTACATCCTTACACCCCCTGCCGAGACGATTGTCTGTAATGTATTCGAACTTTTTGAAAAATGCACTGTTCTTTGATTCAGGTCACAGCCTTTTAGAGTGGAGAACCTTAAAGAATAGAGTAATTTACAGTTTCTAGCTGAGCCGGTGTTGACCTTGAGAGAGGACAAATGGACGGCTGATAAAGTGGCGGGCCTTAAATGTGGTAAAATACCGTTGCCCAAGTCCCCGGGCGATGGGGAAAACACATCCATCACAGGACCACAGGATCACCAGCAGGAGTCGGCATTGGAAAAAGAAAAAGAGAGAGAAAGAGAGATAGAGAGCCATGTGTCCATTTGGGCTTCATAAGTCACGGTAGAGTCACTCCACTCCCGGCAGCAGCGATGGTCATCTGCGCCGTTCTCTGCCACACACACTCAAGATGTTACATAACGTGGCTGAGGCAGATTAGGGTTATGGTCAGAATAGGTCCCTGCTGTTGATGCTCTGTTTTGGAGTTTGGAAAGACCTGACTCAGAGTCATAAGATTTCAGCGCTGATTCATTCTGTGGTCCCAGTGCATGTCTTATGTCGTAGTGGCGTATATACACACATCATACTTACTTCCAAATGATAATTGTGCTCGAAGTAGGAGTATTAGTCCACATAGTTGCCATAGTTCCACAGTAGAAGCATCGGCTCGTACTCGCAGGGGTGTACGTAGTATGCAGTTAAACTGATGGATGTGAGATGTTCGCATTTATTCAAGCGATTCTGTCTCCTTTCACATAAATCTTAGATTGATGCGGCCATTTGTATCTCATCTCAGCACTTGACACATGTATTCTGAGTGTTCCTTATTGGGGCCGAAAGTGTATCATTCATTTTTCACAAGTCACGAGGGAATCATTTGACTTTAAAATGTGGTCTTAAGTGCGACACAAAAAAATGCACGTATGAAGCATAGCACATTTATTCCTCCTTTAATGGTTTGTGAAGAGACCCTTTAAATGTTGGAAACAGAGGATGTGACCTGACTACACAACTTTATTGGCAGTAATTGTATCTCTGTCTGTTCCCCATGGAACACACACTTTGCTATTCAGTCATACTTCAGACTTGTTTTTCAAAAGGCTGGGGTGTGTGTATGTTCTAACCCTTGCACGCGTGCGTGTGTGTGTGTGTGTTTCTCCTAGTGACGGATTGAGTAGGTATTAATTATTCAGACCATGAAATATTTAGTCCATAACTTTCTCTGGCTCGTTTACTATCGACGTCTTCAGTTCTCAGTCTGGGTTAGACACTCTTTGCCAAGGTAAATAAGCACAGAACACAACGAAGAAGCTTTTAAGTCAAGCGTTTGTGTAGATAGTGGGCTAAGCATGTTCTCCTTGCAATTTAATTCATACCTCCCCCAAACATGAATTATTGAAACCTTTCTTAATTGTAACTTACACCAGCTGAACTACATGTTTACCATCGTTTAAACGCCTTTTAAATTTAATTAGTTCTCTTATTTTACTTTCAGTTCAAACTTGAAACATTCTACAGTGCTCATGTAGAAGACCTAATTTTCAGACCCTCTCTTTGCAGACTCGCATGTTACAGCATCATGTAAATATGTTTCATTCCCCTCCATTTGATGCGCCCCATATGGTCCTGCCTCCAGGCAGATGAGAATGTCTCTCTCTGTGCCTGATGGAGAATGTGAATGTTGAGAAGTGAGACTAGACCTCTTCCTGGGCATCTGTGGAGCTTGACGGGGAATTCTTTTGGATTGTTCATTTCAACCCATGATTACATCATAAGGCTTTTTGTATATATGTGTGTGTATGTGTGTGTATTGTATTTGTTTTTGAAGGGGAAAAGACCTCTTCAGTTGTGGAATATTCCTTCATGATGTGTCTTGGAACAGAGGCAGATGGGGTTTATACGTTGTCAAAATATGCAGCACATACATTAAATAGTGATACTGATCTGATTAAATACAGATTAAACATGCTTGAAAGTCCATACCTTCACATCAGGTGTTACCTAAATCCTTGGTAGGGCAATTTAATGCATGTGGCTTAACAAAGCTTCTGCACATATTCCTAAAGAGAATGTAGTGATGGAATGTACCTAAGACTGCTGCCAGAAGTGGCGGGAGCGGGGGCATTTTTACTGTGTGTCTTTATGTGGGCCTGTCGTGCACTCGTAGCCGGGGCCGGTGTCAGGAACAGTGCCCTGTGATCAGCAGCGCCATCTGTCACAGGCTCCACTGAGGCATGCAGAGGGCAGACGCCCCGTCACACACATACTAACACACACACACACAGACACACAAGAGCAGACATACACAGACACGTCGTCCATACGGTGTCCACACGGCGTCCACACGAATACGGTGGAAACGGGAGAGGTTTTGGCCTTTCGTCCACACGACATTTGTGTTTTCGGGGCCTTGAAAGCAGACTTTTAAAAACCCAACCCTTATATCACCATGTAGATAAAAGTGAAAACTGAGCTTTTTGAAAAAGATGACAACAGAGCCCCAACTTTTTCCAATCACCTTTCATTCTCTGTGAAGGCTGAGCTGCGCCCGTTAAAGCCTCCAACACGTCCTTAGTGGCAATGAAGAGATAATCTATTTTTAATTTTCAGACAGATCATGATTGTCAGCCAATTGTTTCTTTTTCTATGAGGAGGACGTAATCTATCTAACATGCATGCCAAATCCTTTTCTGGGCTTGTCTGATATAAAGAGCTGCTAAATGCTAGCAACTTTAAGTTCATTTCGCTGGGGAAATTATGTTCACCCAAACCATGGTTTGCTGAATAAATGATTTGTAGGATTTGTCTCCTGTCGTAGTGTTATTGATTTTGTAATAATCTTGTTTAGTTTTAGGCTAGAACTTGAAGCAGAGGTTATGCAAGAAATGTGATTTTAAAACGACCTAGCTAGCAACAGCGTTTTCATTCGTTTTTGCATTTCGATCTCAAAACATTATGTGGACGCAAATCTTTATGAAAAAGCAAAGGAAAAACATTGTTTTCAAAACACTCTGTTGTCATGGGTAAAATACCGACCTCACGCTCACCTGATCGCACACATACACATACACATTGGAGTGAGAAATGGCACATACAAGCTTTCTCTGACCCTTTCAACACAAGCTTTTGTGGTCAAGCAAGTATCTGCATAGGCAGTCTGACAGTGCACCCACACCCGCACACAAGCCCTCAGACATAACACACATTCTTCAAGAGATTATAAAACTTAAAAAAACAAAATAGATAATGACAAACATTTATATCAAGACAAACATCAGGTGCAAGGAAAGTTAAGAAGTTTAAGAAGACCAGTTTCAGCAGCAGGACAGTTTTAGCATATGTGAAAGGGAGGCCAGTTGTAAGGCTAAACGCACTCTGAGAACACCAAAATCCAGAACATGGCCACACAGATTACTAGTGTTTGGCTGCACAATCATGCTGTTTCCAGCCTCCTGGGCTAGATGTGGCTCAGAAGTGCCTGCTGCACAGACCATTAGGGTAATACAGATATGCTGGCTTTCTCCATGTATGGCCTTTCTCTCTTTCTCTTTTCCTGTGTTTGTGGGTGAGACACAGACAGACAGAATGAGAGAGAGAACGCATTGGTAATCATATATAATATAAAGCCCACTGAGATAGATACAATAAGTATGTAGCCTTGAATGGAATATATGTTATACTCTGTATAGAGTGTGTGTGTGTGTGTGTGTGTGTGTGTGTGTTGACAATAATTGTGTGTGTATGATGCTGTGTGTTCTGTAGTGAAGCCGCTTGGGGATTGGCCTCCCTGTGTGTGTGTGTGTGTGTGTGTGTGTGTGTGTGTGTGTGTGTGTGTGTTCATTTATAAATATCTCTTTGCATCCTTGTGTGTTTAAGTGCGTATACCAAGACAAAGGGAGTCGTCAGTGCCTGAGACATATGTACGAGAAGGCAAGAGATCCCCCTGTTGAGGTGGATTGAGCGGTACAGTACAGCACATTAATTAGGCATGGGACGAGGATATTTTCTGCACTTCACAGAAGCCCAGTAATCCAACAACAGTAGCAGCCCATGGCAGCATAGCTTAGCATCCAGCTGTCTGGAGAATACTCCTGCTATTTTTACCTCACGGGTTGCTATTTATAGCCAATTATCTGAATAATTGAACACAGAACACATGCCCCTGGCACATCTCCACAGCAGACTTGAGCATCAAATCATATCCAAAAAAAGAAATGGGGGTGGGATGGAAATGAAATGGACTGAGAGGAGAGGACAAAGGGGTCTGTTTTTCTTTCGCTCTTTCTCAAACACACACACACACACACAGTTACACACATATGCACCTATGATTCGCAGCTAATTGAAGTGGGCCATGCCACTGCTAACTGACATGAAGGCTCTCACACAGGCTTTGAAGCAGGACTTCTCAGGGTGTGTGTAAAAGAACTGACGGAGGTGCTTACAGCCTCTTCGGCCTTCAGACTGGCACAGGGCTGGTGGGAGATGGCTGAAGAGAGAAACACATGAGATAATAAAGTGAGAAGAAGTAGAAGAAGAAAAAACACAGCAGAGAATCAACTAGCACCACCAGTCTCTGTTGCCATGGAAATAAGACAAGACTTGTACTGTACTTCAAAGAGGGCTGGAAATAGATCTCCCCCTACCCACCCACCCACCCACCCACCCACCCTGCTCAACACCCCCTCCCCCCTTCCCAACCCCTCCACCACCTCCCCCATACATCAGATTCTCTGTGGTCGTTCACAGTCCCTGTCACAGCACCTGAGGGATGGCACTGGGCCTTGCTTCCCCTGCGAGATAGACAAAGACTGGGGGTGAAGGGGCTTATGGGTAAGCATGGAACTGGAGATTTTTAATTGGGGGGGGGGGGTGTTATCCATCACATGAGGACTGTCGGACTTCTCTCTGCTACATCTCCCTGTCCCATTTTCTTCTAGTCCATAAGGAGGCTGGCTCATTCACAGTCTATGGGTGCACTAACACAGATGGTCAGTGCTTATGTGTATGTGTGTGCAAGTGAGAGCGAGAGAGAGATAGAGAGACTGTGAGCCTTCAGGAAAGCAGTGCATTGCTATGGTTGTTTATGTATGCATGACGAGTATGTGCACGGATTGGTTTGACTGACTATATCAGTGGGAGAGTCTGTGTCTGTGACTGTGTGTGTATGTGTATGTGTATGTGAGTTGTGTGTAACTCAGATGGCTCGGTGTAATGGAAAAGTAAAAGAGCAGAAATTGCTGTTAAAAAAAATCCTGCAGGATAAGATCAAAGTCCTCTGCTGAAGAACTTGGAGGTAATTGCATGCTGGAGGTTTGGTGTAAGGGGCATTCGTGTTTGAGAGAGTGTGTGTGTGTGTGTGTGTGTGTTGTGTCCGCGTGTGTGAAACTTTAGACGTTGGTTGTGTAAATATTTTTCTAATGTTTACAGACACCTAAATGTGTCACAAAACAGTACATGGTTGTTATTATGTTGATTTTTACACACTCATAGCCAGATGCTGTTTGGAAAGAAAAAAAGAAAGAAAGACCTCCTTGGCTGCGTTGGAAAGACTCAGTTTTTTGCTTTCAGTCCAGATTGTTGCATAGCAATACATGACAGGTTTGACACAGCTCATTGTGTTTCATGTAAATGTATGTGTTGTATCATGATCCAGTGCCAACAGTAGGCTAATTAAGTGTGACAGCCACTATTTTGCAGGGTTAAGTCTCAATTGTGTGTGTGAGTGAGTGTGTTTGTGTGAACATTCTGTATGTGCTGCTGCTGTGTGTGTGTGTGTGTGTGTGTGTGTGTGTGTGTGTGTGTGTGTGTGTGTGTGTGTGTGTGTGTGTGTGTGTGTGTGTCTGTGTGTGTGTGTATTTGTAAGAACAAGAGAGTGACAGGATGGACAGAAGTGATAGCGGTGAGCGAGTAGGTGATAAGAGTAATCCATGTAGTGACCGTAGGGGTAAAGATGGGCGAAGGGGAAAAAAGGAGAGAGGCTGTGTGATGGGCAGAATGATGGAGGAAGATGCAGAAGGACAGTTGGCTCTGTGTGTTTTTCTTGTGTCGTGTCTTTTCCAGACTGCACAGTGTGCACTTCCTGTCTGCGTGCCTCTCACCAGCTGCCACTGTGAAAGGCACTCGTGTACACACACTTGCAATGCACACACTTGCGCGCGCGCACACACACACACACACACAAACACATCGAAACTCAAATGTTACACATGGAAAACACAAATGTATACACGCAGTGCACTCACACGTTGATATACATCCAAATCTGCACACACACAGGCTTACGAACACGAATAACTGTACAAAGACAACCAAACACAAGCAAATGCATGCCCCTCTCCCACACACATTGAACATTTTCCAAACATGCAAGCTCATTGAAATCCATATAACAGACCGGCACATCCTCATTCATATTCACACGTGCATGTACGCATACAGTAGGTATGCATGCACACACAGCTGAGAATTCTCACCATCCTCTCAGGCTACACACTGTTCACTGGCTTTGTCTTTTGGCCTTGTGCTAAACACATTGTCCCACGTATCATGCTGGAGCAGGTGGTACCACGGCCCAGGAGACAGGAGGCGCTATTAGCATCCTCCCCTGGTAGCATGAAGACCACTGACTTGTGGCCTAGTTGTTCAGTATGCCCTCTTTGCTAGTCAGTATCCTACACTGACAGATAGGCAAGAGTCATGTCTCACATCGATTCACCATCATAGTATAGAATTTACCTTTTAGATCAGTGAGTAACGTGGTGGTCATTTCTCCATACAGGTAAGCAATATGCTACTGCACACAGGAAATAATGGGCCTAGTTTCTAAAGAGTGACCCTGTGGGAATGTAGGTTGAAAAAGGGTTAATTGGGATTTTCCAGCTAGTTTCAGTGATCTAAAAAAATCTCAATCATTTGCTGTGCTGATGAATGGAAAGGCACAGTGTTCAGTTTTTTGTTTTGTTTTTTTGAGTGCTGTGCTCACTGAAGCATTGATGTGCAGCAGATGTGATAATGATGAAAGATCACTGCGCACACAGCGATGTGGCACTGTTTCAACAAGCACACCGGTGTCACGGCTGCTTTTAGACCAGCTGCGCTGCACTGTGGGAAAACCTCATCCCAGGTCATGACTTCCTCCTATTTCACTCGGTATTTAAGCGCTCAGTGCACAGCCGATAATACAGGAGCACGGCCCAGTCAGATCCGTTAATTGATGAAAACGTGGAGTGAAAAGAATGAACAGCATTATAGAGGAATGACCTTTGGCATTGTACGATCCTGACCTTTGCCATCTGAACTCCTTATATCTCCCTGAGAATAGAGAAATGGGAGGAAATGTGGAATTGGATGGGTACGAATAAAAATCACATTGCTTTGTGTCATCAATTAAATGAATGTGCTATACATGGCTTCCTTTTCAGGGTCACTAGCGTTCCTGAGGTCATTCGTATTCATATGTGACCCTTGCCCCTTCACCTGTGCCCCCTTTAGGCTGCGTGATCACGGTTTCAGGCCGGATGACCTTCACCAGTAACAAATCCATGGAGATTGAGGTTTTCGTGGATGCAGATCCGCTGGTGGAGGCTGAGCAGGGGAAGTTCCGCGCCGTCACCGCCTTCTTCACCTACATCTCCCTGGACAAGGAGAACCGGCCACTCCCCGTGCCTCCACTCAAGGTGAGAACACGCCGCACAGAACCCTAATCACATGTCTTGTATTTAGTTTAGCCCTGCCAAATATCATCAATATGTTTCGTATAGGAAGATCTTCTTGACTGAAAGCAAGCTCAGCAAGTGTTTGTTAATAGGCAACAGCTGACCTGAATGGCAGACAAACAAGTATTGATGCTGCCAAGCAGTGGGCTTACACCAGGCAATGTGTGTTTACTGGTGATTGTGAATGTCTGATTTTCAACGGATGCCTCACAAGTCTGTTACATTACATTGTTGTTCAGATTATGCCTTCTATTCCAATAAAGTTGTCATCACCTAATAATCCCAGGGTTATCCTGGCAATCTGGAGCATATTTAGACAGGATTCAGATGGCATATTTCCTCATCAGGATTGGCCACAGTGGGACAGTGAGAAGGGGTAAGGGAGGCACTCCCTAAGCCAAATTCCCTGGAGCTGCTCTCCATCGCCGGGGGGGGGGGGGGGGGGGGAGCTCATTCTTGAGTGATTTCTCAGTGGCTAGTTTTCATGGAAAGGAAGGAGCAAACAGGGCATAGTCTCCTGCTCTAAATTGCTGTGTGAATTGAGACTCACCACTCCAGTAAGACCTGCGCTTACGTCTTATCAGGGAAGCCAGCTCTTCTTGGGATGTGCGGGGGGGAGCGCAGCATTAGCTCTCAACATATTCAGTGCGGGCAAACATTTATGAAAATAGGTTTAAGTAGGAGGATGAGATATTGATGCGCTGCAGTAGCATGTTGGTGTAGGGTTGCAGCTCTGGATGACATCCAGAGTCATTAGAATTCACATGAAACCTGAGATTGATGCACGCTGCCCCAACCCCAGCCCCTCTCCTCTCCTCGCCTCCCCACCTCCTCTCTCGTGGGAGAAGCCGTAGCCTTCTCCTCATCTCTCTCTGCTTTCTGCGTAATTAAGTGTCTTCCACAAGGCTGTCACCCCCCTTGTGCACTAACTCTCATTACTGTCTTCAGCCCCCCCTTACTCCCTCAATTCCTCATTCTTTCTTTCCCACCTTTTCTCACACACACTCTCTCTCTCTCTCTCTCCTTCATACGCCCTTCCTGATGTTTCCGATGATCACTTCTTAGCGCGCCTCTCTGAAATAGCAGCATTGTTAACATGCTATCAACCCGCACGAGCTCTAGAGCCGACAGGAGCGCCAGCGCATTTGACGCCACCGCTAACCAAACAAACGGGCAAATCCCACTCCACCTTCAAATCCGCGCATTGATTAGCCGCACGCGGGGCCAGAGTTATTGTGTTTGCTCACAGAATGCTAGCTTAATCCACCACATAAATATGTTTTATGGATTTTTAACTCGATGGGGGAATAGCTTATCATCGGCCCTCGCTATTCTCTGCGTTAATGAGAAAAGATACTGTAGAGAATGCGGTGCACACTCATACACTCAAATGCACCCTTTTTGTGCTTATGTTCAAATGCACACTGACAAACACACACACACAGACACACGCTATCCCTCAAGCACGCACACATATTGTGGTCACACGTGAAGCAGAGAGGTTGTGTTGCAGAGTGGGTGGAACGGGATGGTAATGTGTTTTTAATAAAGTAAAGGGCTCCAGGCAGAGCAGCAGCAGCAGCAGCAGCAGTAGGCTGATCGATCAGAGCTGAGGCTGGAGGAGAGGAGATGGGACCAGACCAGACCAGCCACTGAACCAAAGAACCTGCCTCTGGAGCAAGAAGAAGAAGAGCGGGTCGGGCAACACAAACAGTAAACAACGGCGTCACTGTGTTTTTCTCTGAGAAGCTGAACATGCATGGGGTTCAGGAGAGGCGAAGGCCCCCCGCTTCAGCATATGCATCACTGCAGAGACACTGAGTGCCAGTGCTGGGGCACAAGACTGTCCTCAGAATGTAAGACTGCTGAATCCCATTGCATCCTTCCCCAAGGCATCCTCAGTGCTATAAATACATCTGTGTATTTAAAAATAAGAGAAGGGGAATGGGGGGAGGGGTTGGGGGGGGGGGTCGTTAGGGGGACGCTGGAGCTGGATGAGCAGCCTTCAATTAATCGGTCCTGTCAGTTGGCAGCCGATAGTGGCCATGTTCTGGCTCGGATATAGCCTCATGGACAGGACAGCGCCTGCTATTTTTTGACTTCAGGTGTTTTTTTCATGTCGCATGGAGGGGAAAAAAAGACCTGGTGTCTATTTATGGAGTTCCCGTTATAGCTCTCTGAGCGGTGGGGGGGGGGGCAGGGTATGGGGTAGGCTGTCAGATACGGCAGTGTACTCTATGAGGATGTCGGGGGTGTTAAGGGTCCTCTGAATCCCAGGGACGCTTCAGCATCACTACGAACAGAGAACAGGGAAAGAGAGGATGCGAGAGAGACAGAGTAGACGGTGAAAAGACTGACAGCATGTCCTCCAGGCGCATTGCTTTGTGTTGCGGTGGCCGAGGACATGATGGCGATACCTCGTGTGTGTGTGTGTGTGTGTGTGTGTGTGTGTGTGTGTGTGTGTGTGTGTGTGAGGGGCCAGGGAGATAGAGGAGAGGAAGAAATAGAGAGTGAGGAGGCTCAAGACCAAGAAAGAAAGAGGAGATGAAGGTACCACAAGACGAGAAAGGAAGCAAGAGAGAGAGAGAGAGAGAAAGACAGGACACATTACACACAAAGAGGTGGAGATGGAGAGCAGAGATTAGTGTGTATAGTACAGGAAGGGAGAGGTGAAGACAGAAAAGGCATTACCATCACCGCAGGCAAAGAAAAAGATGAAGCGACAGGCTGTGTGAGAGAGAGAGAAGAGGCTTTGCAATAGATTCTTTCTTTTTTTTCTCTCTCACAAACACTCAGCTGGTCCCTTCCTCGCAAAACAAGAGACGTTGCCATGGTTACGCCTAGTAGGCAACACGAGGGTTTATTTTTAGACGCGCCCGTCCACCAAGGGGTTAAAGTGTGCACTGGAGCCACGCTCCCTGCACTGTGTGCCACTCCTGAGAATGCGAGAGCGGGAAGAGCCGCTGACGGCCGATCACATATCAGAGGGGCTGTTAGCCACCGCATTCCACCGGACAGCATGGCCAAGTGTCAGGTCGCTGCACAAATTCTATATTCTGGCGAAAATGTCAACCATAGTTCTGTCATTTTTTTGTGTTCTGGAACACACATGTTCATTCTTCACACAGTGTAAAATACTGCATGTCTCCCTGTTGTGAAGAAACCATCAAATGGAGGTGACGATTTCTACAGAACAGCCAAATCTCTTAATTCTCCCTGCCCACACACACACACACACACACACACACACACACACACACCACACACAGAGGATAGAAATCTGTTCCAAAGTCATGTCTCATGAGTCATGTCCAGATGGTTATTTTCATCTACCTGTTATTCACTGGTTAATGCCGCTGTGAGCCTGGCTTTTGGCAGAACGTCAGGCCTGGCAGTGGCCCACCACTCCCAACCCCCCCTAACCCAACACTCCGCTCCAATGCCAGTGCTGCCCAGACCCTCCAGCCCTTTCCTGGCACCCTCCACTCCCTCGCTTCATTTTAGGCTCATTCAGGCTCATCCCTCCCCTCCACTAAGCAGCCTGATCTTTTTAGCACGCTGTTCAGAACAATAGCAGGGTTGACAGGGGCGCTAATGACCCGACCGAGTCTCTCGAAACAGGATGGCCAGATGCACTGTTCCTGATTTGACCTATTTTCCAGGTCTTGGAACAGAGCATTGCATACATGCGCCCTTCCACTCCACATGATGTGTGCCTGTGTGATGAAATCTCAGCTTATCTTTTTCCCTGTTACATAATAATGTGTCATCTCCCGACTAAGGCTGCATTCTAATAGCCCTTACCCATGTTCCAGTACAGGAGTGTCACCCTGCTGCGCTATAGCTATTTTTGTAAAGGATGCCACAACCCTAGGATCATCATTCTGCATCCATCCATCCATCATCCATCCATCTATTCCTCTGTCCTTTTTTTTTCCTACCCATAAGTCCAATCATCCATCTTTCACCCCAGCCTGTACATCATCACTAGTACTCTCTGCATCAGCGCTTAGCTTCATCTTATTTAGAATCTATGACAAAAAAAGACAGTTTCATTTCAATCTCTGTCTGTCATCAATGCAATCTCTCTCTCAGTCTCTCTCTCTCTCTCTCTCTCTCCATCTCTCTGTCTCTCTTCTCCCCCTCATGCATACAAACGCACACATACATACCCTGACGTGCACATACACACACACACACACACATACAATGAGTGTGCGTGTGTCTCCTCTCCTCTCCTGTGCTGTGCCGTCCTGTGGCCCGTGGTGCTGGCCTTGTTTCACTCGGGTCTGTGTGGCAGCTCTGGCCCAGCTGCAGAGGGCACAGACGACCTTCAGACGCCACTTGGCTGCACTGGGATCAGAGGGGGCGCCGCGCTCCGCTGCAGGTTAATTGTGACATCACGGTCACAACAAGCCCACTGGTGACGGCCGCATTCGGGCCTCACCCCGGCTCTCTGGAAGACACTCCAAATTCTCTCTGCATGTACCAAAAGAGAGAGAGAGGGTAGGCAGCAGAGAAAGCGAAAGAAAGAGAGAGAGAGAGAGATGTAGTCATTCCTGCATTAAATACTATCCCATCACCAAAGAAGGCCTAATTCGGAACATCACTATAATTTGATTAAAAATTAATACAGCCATTCCCATAATCCGTATAATTAGTCCCTCGTGGCATTTTCTCTTTTCAGGGAAAGAAAGAGATTATAAAGGAATTCCTGTCATATGTTTTGTTCATCCTGAAAGTGATTTGGGGGAAAGCTGACTGCCTAGAATGTATGTGTGTGTGTTTGTGAAGCTTTTGTAGGCTACAGAATGAACCAGCGCTAACATCACCATTGCATCTAGCGTTTGCACTCTTTATTTATTTATTTATTTCTCTCTCCCGCTCTCTTTCACAAACACACACACATGCGCACACACACACACACACACACACACACACACACACACACACACACACACAAGCTTGTGGCTTTGAAGCTAGTGCTTTGTTTTCATCACACTTCATCACAACAGCAGCTGCATTCATCCACAGCAAACTGGCACTGTTTTCCTACATACTCATTTCTCATCTGAAAAATGAAAGAGATAGGGGGGGGAAGACACCTCCAGCTAGAGGCAGCTTATGCCACGCCGTGCCAGCCAGTTGTCAGAGGCGGAATGATCTCGCTGAGATGAGATCAATATTTCAGCCTTATGAAAAGCACAGAACATACTGGCCTGCCTGACAGGCTGGCTGACAGTTTATGACTGTGTCTGTGAGCGCTTTCCTGGCTGGCCTGCCAGAGGTGCTGAGCCAGGGGACCCGCAGTTCGCCAGTGCAGAGCAGTGCAGGGATCAGCACCTCGGTGACCAGCTCAGGCACACGCTGTGCGGGTCATTATTGTGTTCAACCACCCTCATCAGGCACACAGTGGAAGTGGAAAGCCATGTTTTTATGCAGGCAGAATGCAGGAAATAGTAAGGCATGATGAAGGTAACCTTAATCATGAGCTAGTATTGCAGTCCGCATGTTTGTCTCTTGCAAGTTTTTGAGGCTTCATATTTGTGTAATCTCTCACTTTAGTTCCTCCCTCACCATCAAGGACAAATACAGCTACCTGCCAACAACAACCAACTAGCATCTGATATATATATATAACACACAGGCACGGTGATGACGCATATTTGACAGTGCGTACTGTTTTCCTGTATCGGTCTGTACCCAGCCGTTTCCAATTCTCCAACTGTCCTTAATTACCTTCTTCATTATTTGAAGTTGCCACTTGTGTGCGGAAGGAGATTAATTTAGCAGAGTAATAGGTAGGTGTAATTTGGATGATTAAGGAGCCAGTGTTCCCCTCGGGCCTCAGGGGGGGTGAGAGGAGAGTGTCCTGCACAGGACAGTGTCTGAGACCACATCAATCCACCTAATTAATAGGCAGGACACTTATAGCAGCATTTTATTTATTCTGGGAAGAGAGGGAGATGAAGATGGATCATGTGGAGTGTGTGTCTGTGTGGTTGGGGAGAAAGAGAGAGAGAGAGAGAGAGAGAGAGAGAGAGAGAGAGAGAGAGAGAGAGAAGATGGGTGGCTGAGTGAGTAAAGGCAATTCCAGTCTTGAGTGTACACCTGCCGATGTGTACCGCTGCACGGCGTGTGCGTTTGGGCGTGCGCCATGTGTGTGTGTGGGTGCTGGTCCACTACGAGTCAGCTGCAGGTTGGGGTCAACTGGCTGACCGCTGGTTCTGTCCCTGCTCTGGCAGCTGGAGGGGAAGTGAGTTTGAGTGGGAGAGAGAGCCTGCATGTTAAGTGTTCCTGCCCAGACACGGCCAAACAAACACCAGCAAAAGAGCCATCAGCGGGACCAATGTTTCCTGCACTTCATCTCAGCACTGGAATAGACAACAGACATGACAACCATCTCCCCTGTTTAAGGACAATAGGGAGGGAGCGTTTCTTTTTGGACTGATGGCAGCATTTAGCCAATGGCTGCCTGACTGATAATCTCACAGTGTTGGCTGCTGTGAAGTAAAGACTGGAGCAGGATAGCACTCCTGCTCTAAACACTCTCCAACCCACCAATTAGCTGAGTTGGTGAAGAACTGTTGGGCGTCGCGATATTGAACAATGGTGAATGAGGAGTGACTTTTAAATTAGGTTCAGGTGTTTGGATCAGTTCATCTCACATTTCACTGTAATCACATTGTAGATGGCCTCACGAGAAGAGTTTGTGGTGCTTTGGGAAGCCAAGCGTATCTTTTGTTACCATAAAATTTGATCTCTGAAGCGGAACATCTCCACAGTGCCAAGACAGTCTCTGTGTGCAAACCGGACGACCCGGTGTGAAATGAGACCGGCAGAAACTGCACAAGATTTTCTGGTACATAATCTGCTTTGCTGTGTAGGGAGAATTGTAGAAACTTCAGAAAAGCAAAGAAACAAGAACAAAAGCATTGGCCCTTGAAATCATGTGTTTGGTGTGACCTTGCCATGGTGCATGTGTCTATTTACTATGTTGTCGATACTTTTGAAAGAATATCAATATCTGTTGTGTGCTTTCGACTTTATGGGTAATCAGTTTGACCTAATCACATGCAAGGACTAACCTCTGAAGGGCAGTTCAGCAGGTTGGCACAATGGCAAATGGACAGGCCCCAGCTTTTCATGCTATGAGTACAGCTGAAGTGAATTCAAGCAAGAATTCACAAAGAAGAAAGATATCTACATTATGTGTCTGGGCAATTGAAGGAATCAAATCACCAGCATATATTGTTGTTAAATGTCAGTCATAATCTTGTCAGACTCCAATCTGTTAATCCTACTTTGTTTCCACATTTGCTGCTTGGCAACAAAGATTTCTTTGAAAAAAGAAAGAAGAGTAGAAGAGTCCATTAGCCTTCATTAGCGCTGTACAAACATTCATAAAGCCTTACATCAACAGTTGTTAAGAGTTACCCGGATTCACTTTTCCACACTAGTGGCTGATTAGTGGTTTGGCTACACTTTGCTCTAGTTCCTCTAGTCAGCAATCAACTTGGCATCGAACCAATGTGAACTCTGCAAGTCTCTCTCTGTCTATCACTCTCTCTCTCTGTTTTTTTATCTCCCTCTCACTCTCTCTCTCCTGACTAACCCGCCTCATTTCCTTCAGCCTAATTCAATTTGTGCAAGACAAGAGCCACTCAGCGCCCACTCACACATAAACACACTCTACCTCTTTCTGTCTCTTTCACAAACACACTCACACATACACACATTCTCGCACACTAACACATCCACAGACACCGCTATTAACAAGCACACACAAACATACACACACACACACACACACACACACACACACTCACACACACACACACACACACACACACACTCATACAATCCCCACAGCAACAGGACATTTCGCTGACCCAGGCCAAAGAAAGTTCCTTCAAGGTTGCATGACATCAGCCAGGCAAATCCGTGGCCAATGTCTGTAACCCAGGTCGCTCGGGAGGATGGCATTAGTTGAAATTTATGTCCGAAGCACCCTGCCCCTCCGCCTGGCATTGAGGCGAGTGCTGAGGAACATCTTGTGCTGCAGACACTCATCCCTCACTGCAGCGCTGCCTCTAATGCACCCGTAGGTCTCACAAGAGTGCTTTATCATGCTCTTCTATTGACATCCTCTGCCACACCTTATTATCTCTCTCTCTTTCTCTCTCTCTCTCTCTCGCTGTCTTCCCCCCCCCCCCCCCCCCCCCCTTCTGTGGTAAAAAATCAGACCCCTCTAACTCTTAGCCCATCTCATTATGAGTTTGATTATGATGAATTATTCATCTGTAATGCACTAATTATTCATTATTAGCTTTATTAGCTAACTGCTGTTTTTTGTGATTCCTGGAACACATTGTATTGCGCGTCCGCATGCCAGATTCTTAATGGATTAATTACATGCTGATTGAGACCTTGACATGAATATGTGTCTGCATGCTGTGTACAGGAGTGTACCGGAGCTGAGTTTGTGACACTCTCAATACACGGTTTACCAGGCTTTAGTTAATCACACTGTTTTTCAGACTCATAATTCACTTTCGGACCTCAGCGAGATAAAGCCTACATGCTGTAGGTGTAAACTTAATTAAAATTATAATAATAATGATGCTGCTGCAATGTCAGCTAGATTTAGCCTTTGTTGAAGAGAGAGGGGAGATTTCATGTGTTTATATGCTCTGGCAGACGATGGAGAAGGTTTCAAAAGTTAAATACAGCCTAGCAGCCTAAAATAATTTAAAGCCATAGTATTCCTTCGCTAGACTGAAATATATGCACCTGCATGTGTTTGTGATGAATGGTGGATGGCTATTTAGTGACACAAATGGCTAATATTTCTGAGAGGAAGTTAAAAGAGGTCCTTTGTCGGGTTGGTCCTGTAAGAGTAAAGAACATCCTGAGAGATAGATAGGCAAGAAGAAGGGGTGTACTTGGCGTTGAGGTTGAGGTTAACAGCCCTGTGTGTGTGTGCGTGTGTGCGTGTGTGCGTGTGTGTGTGTGTATGTTTGGGTGCCTGTGTGTGTGTGTGTGTGTACGTGTGCATGTTTCTGTGTGTCTGAATTATTAGCAGAGGTGTTGACATGTGTTTAAATCTGAAATGCCATGTGGTTTAATTAACACGGCGCCACCAACACCAGCTAAATCCACCATAAGGCTGAGATACAAGTGAAGACGGCACACACACACACACACACACACACACACACACACACACACACACACACACACACACACACAGGCGCGCAGTGTGTGCTTCTTACACAATTTGTGCTTCTTGCACATGTCAGACAGGGGACAGGTGCTCTCCTAGTGTCAAGGTGAAAGACTTTGGGCAAGTGGGTAAGATATCTATCCAGTTGCAGTTTCATTTATTATGCAGAAATCCATTTTTCAATAGTAGGTTTCTGACAATCGCCTCATTAGGTGACATCTTTGATTCTGTTTGTGAATAGGGCATTTCATAGCAAAGAACACACATTACTAGGTTACATCTGTGCACTAATATTTGCAGTTTGAATTGCAGGTATTTGATTAAATTGTGTGTAGGCTTAACATAAGCGTTCACCTTATAGGCGAGTTTAAGTGTATTCTAATTAGGGTTGTGGATACGTGTATAATGTTTTTTTTATTATATGTACACTAACTTGTGTTTTCATCCAACTTTTTAATGCTGAGTGGAAATCCTTAGTGGAAACGCTTGAAATTTGCATTAAATAAGAAATCGATTCACTAGGAGGGGGGGGTGTATTTACTCCCAATTCGCATAGAGTATAACGCAACTAAGCTTGATGGAATCAGGTTAATTTGCATAAATTTGACGCAATTTTACTAGGTGTTTCCGTCAAAGTTACAGATAACGCCAGGCTGAAAATGAAAACATTTAGGTGATGTTTTTTTTTGTTTCTATTTAGATAATTGGCACAATTGTCTGTGTTGACTAAATCACTTGGGCTTACAATTTGTACAAAGCAGGCATAAACTCTGTTTTTTCACTTTGTCCTTCAAAAATAAATTCAATTTTTTTCTCCTTTCTTTACCTCTCTGTCTATCCCTCTGTCTGTCTGCAGCTGGAAGTAGAAGATGAACAGAAGCGTTTTGAGGAGGGCAAAGTGCGGTACCTTCAGAACAAGGCAAAGAGACTCGCAGATAAGGAGCGTCAGCAATGACATATCGCTCATGACAGGCCTCATAGCCTATTATAGAGAAGAATTACATCACGCTGCCCAGCAAAGCGTTAGGAACCTCTCCCCATCCTTCCTGTAGCTCAACAAAAAGGGAAACATCATAATATATATCTACAGTATATGACATCTAACTTGAATTCACATTATCTCTCTCTCTCTCTCTCTCTCCACTTTTAAAGGTTTCAGTGCTGCATACCAAAGTATCCAAGTGTATGTAAATGAAACATATTATTTTTATCTTGTCGTTTTATCTTCATATATGTTTTTTTATCATTATTATTATTATTTGAAAATGCTGTACAAGAAAATAAAAAATGCCTCTGTCACAGTCTTCTGGACTAATAAAAAAAGCACGTCACCTGTCCCTTTTCCCTTTACTCAAGTGGGTCTGTGTCTTTTTATTATTGTTGTGGAACTGTTCGCCATGGGCTCTGAGCTGGCTCTATCCAATAGTCATCTTTTCACTGTTGTGCCAGTACGGACCGCAGGACATATGACTCAACACACTCTCTCTCTATCCTCCGCCTCCCTCTCATTCCATCTTTCCCTCTCTCTATCTCTCTTTCTCCACACTGTCTCCTTCACAAACTCTCATGATTGATAATGCTCGGGATTCCCCTCTGCGTGATTGATGACAAATAGGGTTGAAGCACATCATAAATTCAGAGAAAGAGCAGAAAGATTGTGTGTGTGTGTGTGTGTGTGTGTGTGGAAGTGTGGGTACAGGAGTGTGTATATGTGGACCACTGAATTAGGCGGATACTGGAGAGGTTGATATATCCAACCTGTAAACTTCTCCCTTATTTAGGACACTTCACGTCCTTAGCAGACCCAAAAACTTTGGGAGACAGCGGAGATAGAGGGAGAAGGAGAGAGAGAAAGGGGTGTGGAAGAGGGGAGGGCTGGCCAAGGAGACTGACAAATTTATTGGCTCTGTGCATCCTCACTGCAACTAAATGGACAGCTAATCCATCAACCGCCATTCACAAATCACCAACCACGTGGAGTAATCACTGCAGTCAAGTCACTGATGACTGCTGAAATTGATGCATGATGTCAAGGCTATTTATGTCGGCTGTATGGAATATAGTGAGACAGAATTATGGTACAAAGAAAGACCAGCGACTTGATTAGTTCAGGGGCAACATTATTATAATAATGCAAAATGTACAGACATATTTTTAAACCTACATCAATCATAATAATTGTACCCATTATGATCATTTTAAGCAGTTTGGATAAAAAAGGCAGATAAAGGCAACGATATTCTCAATTTGCTCTATATATCACAACTTCCACTTCCAGTGGGTTTTTTTAATGGCAGTAGTCTGCAGCCTTACCGAGTAGTCATGGTAAACAAACATCCTCATGTTGGCCAAAGCGGCACATTTCAGGCAGAACTGATAAGAAAAAAAAAAACATTTCTATATTTATCCTGTCGTGAACTTCAGCGGTCTCCCAAGGGAGGGGAGGGATGGCGCCAGAGAACCATTCATTCCTTATGGGAATGGCTCACATCCAGTACTACACATGACCTTACATCATAGACTTCCAATCGAAAGGAACAATACAGCATTTGCTTTACAAGGAAATATATATCTTTTCTGTTGATGTTCCCATAGTAAGAGAAGAACATACTCTGTTCATACTGATGTGTTTGGTTATGATTTGCCTGTTTCACTCATGATACGAACCATTTATATGTTTAATGAAGTACGTTTTTTTTCTTCTAGTTCAGATAAAAAGAGGTTATTGATTCAGTATGCCTGGGGAAATCTAACCTGATTATATAATCAGGGCTTGGCAAGGCTGAGTGTCACACAGGCATGTCCATGTTAAGAAGAAGTACTATTTCATTTACTCAGGAGACATGATCGTGCGTCTGCACTAATTTGAGCCCAGTAGGGGGTGTGACAGTTTTGCACGTCGACCCTGCACTGTCATTCACCTAAACCAAGAACATGCAGCTGCTCACATCAGAGGTGACGACCTTCCCACTCGTGCCCAGCCACAAGGTTATGTGTTTGTGTGGGTTGGGGGGGACGGCTTGGATAAAGAGGCCCCTCATCGCAGCGTCCACATGCCTATTGTTTGTGTGAACCGCTGCCAACGGTGATGGCTTATCCCTGCGACATGGTATTGGTGTTGGTAAACTGCAGTGTGGGTGAGATCCCTGATTCCCAGCGAGTTAGGAGAGAGGGCGAGAGAGGCAGACAGGGAGAGGGAGCGGTGCAGCTCGGGGCGCACAGGATGAGTGGGCTGTGATGCCTTCTGTCGGCTTTTACTTCCAGGTCACCTGGCTCCGTGTTGGCGAGGGTTTGTTATTTTTCTTCCCTCCTCTCTCTCTCTCTCTCTCTCTCTCTGTCTTTCATGTACTTGCCATGCTGAGGTGAGGAGTGCCAGGAGTGTGTGAATAATGCAGCTTACTGAGCTTATCTTTTGGTCAGTATGCCTGAAGCAATTCAGATTGCTTCAAATCCTAAGGAGAGTGGGTCTTATCATGCAGTTTGTAAATACAACCTTCCTCATTGCATCTTACTTCTCTTAAATACAGTGTGATCACAACACTCAATAAAAAAGGCATAAGAAGTCCTGCCAAATGTATAAATGTAAATGTAAATTACAGCTACTATCTCTCCAATGGCTTTATAGTTTTAATCAAACTACAGACACTCTCAATATGCATTCCTTTATAGTTATGTATCTCGTGAATTTCAGGAAACAAATCTTTTAAAAGCGTCCTCTTTTGTAGAAAGAAATGCTGGAAATTTCAGGAACTTTGAAATCCAAGCGATGGATTCCACTGATGATGTCATAGTGCCCCACACAATAGGGTGCCTAGCCAAGCTGATTGAACTACTGTTTCAGTGATGTATTATCGCTTCTATTATTCTTTTCATTTGTAGACTTTATCTACAGTTGCCCTGGTTACCAAAATTCACAACTCTTATTTTTACCATTATTTGTCCATGTTACTGAGTGGTACACCATTGGACATCTTCATTCATATCCCCTAGTAACCATTGATGAAATAAAACCAATGAATCGTTGCATAGGTACCTAACCAATTACCTTTTATGCTTTTCCAATTGCTTAGCAACACCCTAGTAAGCACATCATGGTAAGCAACAATTATGTAGAAACACCTAGCAACCTCCTGGAATGATGGCTATTCATAGAATTATAATTGTATGATATAAGTATGGCAATTAGCTAACAATAATATACCAGTGTAAATGAATAGGCCTATTCCTCCAATCTAAATGACAATGCCTCTTTAGAAGACTTCAGCCTTCACTGTCTAGTGACTAGACACAACCAAAACCATTTGCTTAAGTTCTTCAAGTCCAGTCAGATGTTGTTTTCAATATTATTTTGTTCTGTTCTGCACAAACTGCATTTGGCGTGTGTGGTTTTAGAAATACACTGTGTGTTATGTGTAACACGGTATGTAACACGGTATGTGAATCTGTCAAGCGCCAAGGTTGCCAAATGCATTTGAATTTTTTACATGCCATGCCTAACACAACCATTTCCTACAGTAATAGATGCAATTTAACTATTTGTGTGTAGGATTTCAGCAGGTAAAGCCCCGCTTACGTGATCCTAAGGCTACATTCAGATCTGTTTTCTGTGAATGATGCCAGAATCCATTCAAACAGCTCTGCTTGGTTTCCATGTGAATCATTCAACAGCACATGCACACAGCACTGGGCTTACGTAATGCACATGCAGGCATGCAGCACAGCATCAGGGACCGTACTGAAAATAACGTTGCACAAGCCCTGCACCCAACGTACTGTGCAATACCTTGCATGTGTTACCTTATTGATGAGGGCATATATATATAAAAAGAAAGTTATTCAGCACAAACGACTCCGATGCTATTTGCATGAATTATGTTTAATTTCATTTTATTTTAAAGTGAATTTCATTGAGAACAACGAAATGTTATAGCCTACTGGGCACCTTTTTTATACATTCATTTTTTTTAATCGAAGGTTGCCCTTAGCCCCAGGACTCGTGGATATCTACGTTTGCACATCGTGCAAGCCCTGGTGAATATTAAATGTTGAGCTGAGTGGGACTGAGATCTTCAGTTAACTTCAGAGGGGAATGGAGAGCCGTCATGAATGGAATGGTGCCGTTGTGTGTGTGTTGGGCATTAAAATGTGTTAATGTAAAGACTGTATATAATATAATGTAGGCCTATTCAATTTCTGTGGAATGCTGCACAGAACTGCATAGAAATGGGGCGTGGGCCATGATGCAACGAGCCTTATCGTGTAGCCTATTGGTAGTTTGTGTTTTCCAAGAGATAATGCCGTTTGACTTGATTTGTGTGATGACTGACTTTAATTAATTACGTAGACACGTGTTATCTAGCACGCTCTTCAATTGCAACTGTTTTTCCTCACTGGATGCCGAATGGCCTTCGGGGAGAACTTATTCATGCATTAAGCAAATCATCAAGGAAAGAAGTCCTCTTTGCATGTTACATAAGAGCACAATAAAGTCAACGAGGGAGAACATGTGAAAGGCTGTAACGCCAAAATTAACTCAAGACAAATGTAGTTGGAGCTGACTGCTAAGGATTCAGTGATCCCGCCACCTCCACCCCTAACCCTCAACCTTTCCCTTCACGGAGCGCTCACGCGCCCTTTCAGTCTTCCCTCACCTCAGCCTGGCCGTTCGTGGGGAGGGACCCTCTGGGCATGTGGGGTCTCTGTATGTAGCTTAGCTTACGTCCCTGACGGAGCTGTGCCCGACCCATCTCCTCAACCGCTTGTGTTGGTAGCACTTGCTGACACATCTCCAGCCAATCACCACCCCGTGCGCAGAGTGGGGGATGCCTCTCTATCCGAGTCACGCTGATGTGGTCCATTGTGAACGTTGTAGGACATTATGTAGATGCCTATCGCGCGTTCTCTTGCTTTTGCGTAGGATATTGCAGCCATAGTTTATTTTTGCAAGATTGTTATCACGGAAAAATAGCTTGCTTAAATAGCCAAGGCTATTTGTCAACTTTACGGGATGTGTTTTTTAAATTACAGCTTATGACAGAACTGAAAAAAATGCAGTGTTTACATGTGAAGTGATTTAAATGCAATGAAACTCCACCCCAGGAGCGACGTGGAAAACATGGTTTGACGAAGAGACCATTCTCATTCATTCTGTCTGCTTCGGTGAGCGAGAACTGTGTGCATACGCTAGGCATTAGTTTAAGAGCGCAATACAAACACGCTGTATAAAATCTCTGCGCTTTTTGAGTTTATCGCGCTGTTCGGCCTGGATTTGTAACAGCTAGAACTGACAGCTGATTCCGCTGAAACGAAATGAAAGACACTCGGGAAGTGCTTCTTTAGGCGCCACTCCAAGCATTCTGAGCCATTCTGTCAATTTTCAACCTTCCGTGACATATGCCTCGCTCCGGACTGTTCATAGCTGTGCATACCATCTCACAGTTCGGAATGTAAGGATTGCACCCGACAGTTTTGAACATCGAAACAATACAAGGGGAAAATCTTTTGTTTGGGATTTGTTCATCGAAGATTGTCGCTAGTAAAAGGTAAGCTGCAGATGCTTTTCGTTCGCTTCCTCTCTGTGCAGCCGTTTGGTTGTTATAGCAGTTAATCATATCCTATGGTTTGAAGCCGATTATTTTTTTTACAGAGCACAAGGTCAGACACAGCTTGATGAGCCTTTTGGGGGCAATGTGAGACCACGAGAAGAAAATTGGTTTACTGTTTAAACATCATGGGGACGGTTTACAGGGCTATCATTTTATACCTGAGCCAATTTCATTGACAGCTCCGGAACCACTTACAGTAGGCTATTCGTCAACAATTAAACACAGGAGCTCGAGTTGGGAACACCCGTGCAAATAGCTTTATTTTTCACTCAGTGGCAGCGTGAACGAGAAATAAGTCTACACGAGGGCACGTAAACACAGAGTAGCCCAAGTGTTCAAAGACATACATAGCCTAATGTGTAAATGGAACTCGGTTGTTTAAAACAAGCATTCCATTGAATATGCTAGTTTTACATCTTTCTGTGCTGCACCAGTCAGTTTGAATATGAACGCCAATAGTCAAATTTAAATGCGCAAATGTGCTTTTATTTTAACTTCACCTCTAACTATTATGCAAAGAAGATATGTTCACGCCATCCACGCCTCCTACAAAATCGCCCATTGCATGCTCATATTTTCTTTCTCCTTGTTCTTGCGCCTCCCACCCTTTTCTTACAAGGTGTCCGCTGGAACGCATGGCTAACGTAAATGTGTCTAACAGCAAAAATGTGTAACGTGTCATGGACCACTTGATCTCAAAACTGCCATCAGTAAGCTATCATTTTATTTTATAATTGATTAGTGTGCTGTGCTACGATTTGCACTGAATACAAAAGTAGTGTAGTGAACCTGGTAATGGCCTATTTTCATGCCATGGGTGTTGCTATTGACAACGTGTTGCTCTCTGAACTTTGCGGAAACCAGGTTTAAACTCTATCCAGTGAAGTGTAACATTTATCCCAAAGGTAGATAACAGGGAGAACCGATGTCTTATGGAGAACATTTATAGTAATTCATATGGCATATATTTATTCAAATGAAAATTAGTTAGACGGTATGTTATTTGTATCAATACTGTTGTGTGCGATCCTATCTTGTGTTCGGGGGTATGGGAAGTTACCTATAATTTGTGTGTAGTTGCTGTAGAGTGTAATGCGTAATGAAATGTTTCAATTAAGAGTGTATCTGTGTTCACTTCTTTCCTTCAGCGTGTATGTACTGTTAGTAATTAGGAGTCTGTATGTTATGTGTGATGCCTCATATAGTTTTTCATGTATTTGTGTCTGCTTCCACCCTTACCCCGAAAACTTTGCGGTGTATAAGACTCAGAGTCTTTCCCTCATTATGTATCAGTTGTCCTCAATAATATCAATGTGAGTGTCAAAGACAAATCTCGATTCTGCCTGTTGTTGTTCTTCCGCAGAATACAAATCACAAGTATGATTATACCACTCTATTATACTTGCTGAACTACAGAAACTCACACAGTTGAGCAGGTCAATATGGGCCACCATGCCAGATAAAATGTTGTCTGAACAGGACATGCATCAGCTTGAGTCTAAAATCTGAACAAGTATAGTCCAGTTACAGGTAGCCCATAACAGCCTTTCCCTCACTCTGATGAAATTGTTCACCTTTTGAATAAACCATAGGAAGGCTGACAAAATATCAAGACTCTGCTTGATGTCACCTTGGAGTGGGAAGCACGGTTGGGTGTCTGTGGAGTAGAAGAAGTTGTCCTTTCAACAGCAGCAGATGAAGGGGGACGACAGGTGCATAGTTCTATTTCACAGATCCTTTATATATAAAATATATTATAATATATACTATACAGCCATGAAGATCCAGTGCTGGCAGTGCCACTGGCCTGGGAGCAGTCAGCCCTGTATGACGAGGTAACGGTTGGATGCTAGTTCCGCAGAGCCCAGCTTGGCGAGGAAGGAGCAATCTGCATGGTGCAGCACCCTCACACAATGATCGGCCGTCGTTCGATGTCGGGCGATCGGTGAGTGTCTGCAGCCCTAGTCCTTGCAGTGTGTCCCACACTGTTGGCATTAGTTGGACCGCTGTCTGCGTTTGAGCATGTTGAATTGGTGGCAGAACCCTTCGGTGAGAGAGATCACTCTGATTGGCGGATCAGAAAACATTTTTAAATCTGAGGTTTCATTTCTGTTCAGCTCTCGACAAAGGTTTGGGAAAGGCCCTTGAGCCTGTTGTTGTTGTAGCCCTATCCATGACTGCTCCAACCTTTCTTTCCCCCACAACCAAGGCCTGACAACGGTGCCATTTTCAACTTCTTATCAGACATATTCTTGTTTAGAAGTAGCTTTATTACAAAACCATCTGTGGTGAGCAAGTGAAAATAGTAAGGGAATGCTGCTTTGGACGTGAGGCGATGCAACAGTTGGCCATTCGTCGCTGCTCATTCTTTGATGTTGGTTTGGTGTGTTCCAGGCTTGAGAGCACTGTTAAGATTGGGAAAGTTCCTGAAGAAAGGCCCTTTAGGTCTGCTGCTGCTGGCCTCCAAAGCCATACACAGTCTAGGTGCTGGGGCTATGGCCACCCTGCTACTACAAAGAAAGGCAGCGATGGGTCTTCGCATTGTTCCTGCTGACCAGACTGGTCTTGCACCAGGCCTGGTGACCAGACAGGTCATTCGCATCTTTCCTGACAAACGGAGAGACTGCTGCCACACCACCCGATTGACCGCTGGGGGTCTCCACCTCAGGGCCACCCAGCGGGGGCTACTGACGTGCAGGGGTCTTTCGTATCGCTGCTGCAGGCCATAGGGGGCCAAGGCACTGCCTTGACAGCCTGTGGTCCACTGCATCGTTGCTGACAGCAGGAGCTCTCTGTGTTACTGCCACCGGCTAGGAGGCTCCGTATCCCTGCTGCTCGCCAGAGTGTTCTCTGTGCCGTCACGTTCGTCGGTAGGACACTGCCCGGCCCAAACGTTTCAAAGGCAGTTGCTCCTCATGGGACTGTATCCTCTGCTCTCCACCATGCCTTGAGCTTGTGCCGATTGCCGAGTTTGTGGTTGTGCTGGAAGCGATCGACCCTAAGAATTGTGTCGCCTGTATCTTTTGTTAGCTATAAGGAGGAGTCTGTGTGTGTTATGTGTATTATGCCTTGTGTGTAGTTTCCTCATGGCCGTGACTCAGTCAGATGCTGCTCAAACCTTGAGCAGATCAATATGGGCCAAAATGGTTGTCTGTTCAGACTGGACATGCATCAGCATGGGTCTAACATCGTCCTAAATACACAAGTATAGTCCAGTCACAGGTGGCCCATACCACCATTTATCATAGGACTCCATCTAGTTTCCTACCACTGTCTCTGAGATGTCTCTCCCTGCAGGATGATTCAATACAGTCTATACACACAGGGTTCTAGCTACTGCATATCCATTTACTGGTTCGCAGGTACAGATCTGTTTGAAAGACTATTCTTATGGTGCCCCACAGAATTAAAGGGCATCTGGGCTTTTACAGTAGTCTCAATCATGTGGGTGACCCATAGGAGAAGCTCTGACGGAGAGGATTTTTACTAATATGTAAATCTTGTGTGAAAGTCTTGAACAAAGGCAGGGTACTTCTTTGAACAATGTGTGCTCATCCAGACCCGACAAATTCCTGCTAACCAATGCCAAAAGGCTAATCCTGCTTCTTTTGGCTGTCTTGGGGAACACATTATGTTCCACACACTCCATAGTATAGGGCAGGGGTCTTCAACAGGGGGTCCGTGGAGGTACTGCATGGGGGGGGCGTGAAATCTTTGGTTGATAAGATAATTTTTTTAATATTTCTAAAAAAAATAAATAAAATTCAACATTTTTTTTCCGCAAATTTAAATGTCTTCCTTATCAGAATTGTATTTATTCCCTTTACATTTACATTAGCATAAATCCAACATATTGTAGCGAACGTATAAATTGATCAAGAAGATGTTATCTTTCAGTCCAATCGACACATTCAGCTACCCACAGGAGCTCTCTCAAGCTGGGCACCGGTTCACTCACAGCACCTTTCATGCACAGGCACTAGCCAATCAGATCGCGTTTCTGCCCAAGTCTAAAGAGCGCGAAAATGAAAGATAAAAGATGGCGGACCAAACTCCATAGCTGGTCTTGTTTGTACCTATAAATTGTTAGTTTGACATTTTTTTGCTTAGATTTAAAAAAAAATAAAAAATAAAGAGAAATAGACACTGTACAAGGTCAAAAAACGTAAATTGTAACTGAAAAATAAGTGAGGATTTGCGATGTGTGTGAGTCTCCTAGCTAATGTAAGCATGCTACTACCTACAATCTTAACAACTTGCTAGCGGTGTGATTGGTTTGTTGTAGAGATGCACCGATATGGAATTTTAGGGCCGATACCGATAACCGATAATTATTGGTTTATTGTGGCCGATACCGATACGATAACCGATATTTTTTTGTATTTAAAAATAAAGGGTTCAAAAGGTTTTAGATGTGCCTTTTTATTTTCTCAAATGTTAGGGCACAAGAAATTTCATCAAAAGCAACACACTTGATGGCTAGAGCCCTCAACAGGATGCACTACAACGCTTAACATGTAGTACTTTATATTCATTATAATATCACGTTTAGTGTAGCCAGGCAACGGACCTATGAGTATAACAGGCTACCCGGGAAAACATATTTGGAGGGAAATTAGACGTTAAAAATATCGGCTTAAATTATCGGCCAAAATTATGATATCGGTATAATAATAATATTTTATTTTTTCCACTTATCGGCCACTAATATATCGGCCGCCGATATATCGTGCATCTCTAGTTTGTTGACCTGTCAATCTCACTATAACATCTATGTTGTCAACACAACTCCATGCGCCAGACTCTTCCTCCGTCATCCGTTGGATCGTGTCAGTCAGGAGTTATTGAAAAGAAGATACATCTCACTAATGTGGGAGGATGTGTGCCATCGACACAATAACAGGGTAGCTATGTTTATTTGGCACTAGGCCCAGTATATTATAAACTAAATGCAATTTATATAGTAGGGGGTCCCTGCTCATCTCGCCATCAGTTTGGGGGTCCCTGGCCTGAAAAACGTTGAAGACCCCTGGTATAGGGTATACAGAGGTGGCAAGCATCTCCAGCCAAAGTAGAAGGATTCATGGCCATTAAGCACCATGTACATCACTGTAAGCGTGGAACATGGACCAAATCACAGGTGTTTATTTATACACTTCACTGCGAGAGAGCAAAAACGATTCCATTATTCTATTTTACTATTCCATTATTTCTGTTTATTGTGGAACGTGTGGAGATTTTTCCTACACAACGGCAGGAAATTGGGTCATTAAACGCTCCCAGTCTGGCAAGGTTCCGTGCTGTGTTATGAAACCTGCTAGTTTAACGTATAGGCGAGAGAACCCCTTCACTGCAGTAGTAGAGAATTCACACACAGCCTGAACTGTCACCAGATACATGAGAGACCCTGGCATGTGACATAACTTAATAGCAGGATGAAGTATCTCTTGAGCATCATTAAAAATAAATCTGGAGCTTGTTCGCTCCTAATTGTGTGTCTCGGTTAGGGAAACACCCAGCTGTTCTCCACCATCCTCTGACAAAAGAGGATGCAGTGAAATTAAAGGTCATTTATCAGAAGGAGAGAGATGGCAGCAGGGAAGATTATGAGCCTCAAGCAGCACACTACACCCTTCTCTTCCTCTCGAGACACCCATTCCCTCTTTTCCCTAATACACACACACACACACACACACACACACACACACACACACACACACACTCTCTCTTTCTGCCTCACTCTCACTCTCACACACATAATGACACACACTCTCTCCTCTCTCTCTCTCACACACACACATACACTCTTTCTCTCTCTCGTATGCTCTCTCTAACACACATAAACCACACTCTCTCTCTCACACACAAAGAAACCAAAAAAATGGATGAGGACAGGCCTAATAGGTCATTTCCCCGGAGACACCAGTCTCAGCACGTTGAGAGAGGTGTTTTGCTAACTCCATCTCACCCTCTCACCACTTCCTACTGCCTTGTTTGTCTGAAGCCTGGCTGCATCAAAGGTGTGTTTCTTTTCTACAAAGGTGTCCCAGTCACCACACCTTGATTACTGAGCTCAGTTTGGCATCTACCAGTGGGATACCCGCAATTTAATAAAACTAATTATGCAGTAGGTGGCAAGGCAATAAAAATGTTCGCAATAGTGTCTGGGACTTTGCAAAGTTAATCAATGTTGAAAGGAGGCCTCAGAGAAGCATCGTTTACCGGGCATCAAAATGGTAGAGCAGGACAGGGTCAGGTTAGGGCAGCCGGCCATTGTGTCAGCATTAAATCTTTACATTATTGACTGACTGCTACGTATAATAATGCAGTCTACTGTCTTCATCCATGAGGGGACAGACAGTGAGCGACACGTTGTGACAAGTTCACGGTAGGGTCAGTCGGTGCACAGCACTTATGGCTAAATACAATCTGAGAAATGACTGACAAGACTGATGACGTGAAGGTGCAGGCTCTGCCTGAGAGCTAAGCCCCTTTTCAGATGTCTGCTACTCATGCACAGACAGGAAATGAAGTCATCTTTATCAGGCATCGGAGGAGCAGAATAGATCAAGGGCTCACTTATTAAACTGCACAGCGCTGCTGAAGTTATCAAGTGTTTATTGATTATTTATTGAGTAGCACAGACGCGGTCGCTTCAAATAACCCATCTTAATACTAATGCTTCTAGTTTCACCTAATAGACCATACGCCTTTATAGACATAGGATGCAATACCATGCTGTATTGGTTCTGTGTTAGTAAGAGATGTAGTGTTACCTCACGTATCCAAGCAACATGTCCAAACACAAATATGAAGCAAATTAAACTGAAACCCTTTATAGCCTTTCCCAGGAAGCTGTCCTCAATATCAGGTTCAAATAGGGGACAGTCAACATGGACATGTGACCACTGAAATAATGACCTCAATCTTATGAGAACTATTGTTGCCAAGCAATGTGCATTATAAATTATTATCGGGGTAGAAAAATGGACCATGTTTGACAGCCATATTGCTGTACACAGTTTATTAGCGAATTAGTTCGACCAGAAAGCCCTTGTGTCACAAGTCATATTGGTATGGTGTGTTTTTGTCATTCAGATGTACTTTACTTTATAATTTTACTATAATTTCACAGTACTGCATTTTTTTAGTCAGATTGACTTAACACATAATTTCTGTACTTTTATGAAAAGTGTACCATTCTCTCTCCTTCCCTATCTTCCTATCTCTCTCTCTCCTTCTCCTTTATTAGCACAGATGCAGTACAAAGTCATCTACTAGTTTGCCTTTTTACATAGACTTCAGTGCAGACACCACATTCACCTGGGTTTTATATTATCTCATGTTTGGCTTATGGGTATTCGTCTCTTATCACTCTCTCATACACACACACACACACACACACACACACACACACACACACACACACATTCATACACTGAGAGATTAGTTTTTAAATTGCGCAGCATGATTCACCAGCTCCCCAACCCCTCAGATAGAAAGTGTTGTGGATGACCTTGCTTTGAGAGCCGTATCATTTTGTGCACTAGTATAGTTCTTAGATACTTACTATTATTTACAGCTAGGGGACATAGGGTGAGAGAAGAATCTTAGAGAGATTACTTTTTCTGTTAGGGACTGACAAATGTCCCATAATTCATCTCTCTGTCTCTCTCACTTTCTCTCTTGCTCTCTCTCACTCTCTCTCTCTCTCTCTCTCTCTCTCTCTCTCTCTCTCTCTCTCTCTGCCTGCTCTTCCTTTGAGTACCACATAAACGCCTCCTTGTCCGGTGACTCAACAGCACACCACTGTAATTTGTAACCTCTCCTCGACTCTTCATCTCCCCGGCAGACTGTGTGCTCTGTAAAACAGAAAATAGAGGGAGCTAAAATATTTAGCCCTCTCGATGAGCAACGTCAGACGTCCTTGCATCTCGACGTTCCCCAATAGCACTGAGCAACACACTCAGGGTGTGAGATGTGTTTGGAGTGTGTACTCTTTGTAAGAACCGCTTCCCAGCAGAAGAGGATTTTGTGTTTTAAAAAATATATATTTCTCCCCTTTTTAGTGTTCTCTTAAAAAAAGTTTTATCTTTTTTGGCAGTTTTTGTGAGTAGAAGACCATATAGTACTCTCCATCACACAGTGCACAGTGTGAATGCAAACAGAACAGAACTGTCTGAATGCATCTAAAAACAGATAAAGATTTTATTCTATTCTAAATTCTCAACCTGTGTTCTAAATAATGTAACAGAAATAGAAACTCAATAACTGCAACTGCCCAAGCCTACTTGTATTCAGACATACTGTATGTGAATATGCAAACTCCACCTCCATAGCTAATGGTATATAACGGTAATCGTGCTAACAGTGCTGTTTTGTGATTCAAGAAAAGCATACAATACATTCCCATTAAGATAAAACATTGCCTGAGACCATCAGTTACATCATGATTTCAAACACTGTTAGACCAAGACAAATACAAGAATTCAGGTATGCTGGAAAACCCTGGAAGTGCAGTTTGAGGTAAAGCATGAACTTATTGAAGTTCCTAGATCTCCCTAGTGGGCCGTTAATTTTGCTCTTGGCATATCCTACGACATAATTTTAGCTATCTGTTTGCAAAGAGATTCCTTTGAAGTTGTACTCGGCGGCAAACATGGTGTAAGTCACACACGCTTCTGGACTTGACTTGGGTGTGAAGAGATTAATATGCCATTTAAATATGGTAAACAAAAAGAGTCACCTGGGTCACCATACTTGGCTGTGAACACACTATACCCAGGTGGCTCTTTTTGTTTACCATATTAAGTGGCATATTAAACTCACTTCACAACAATGTCAGTGAGATGAGCATCCCCCATCTGAAGTGGGGCCTCTGTTTTTATCATCAGCTCTGAACAGTAAAGACTGCCGGACTGTTTGTATGCAGTGAGCCAATCTTCATGTCTGGTTGTGGATAAGTGTTCATCATCAGGGCTGTCAAGGTCCCCCCAACTCTACATGTGATGCTGTAAACATGCACAAGATGCTCCACTCCATCTCCTTATGCTCCAGTGTACTCCACTTGTTCCTCTCCAAAATTGGTGCATCAGTGTTTTTATGTCATTGTTTCCATGTTTTTCGATTAAAGAGCTTCTTGAATGCCTACGCTCTGTGCTTAAAAAGGTGTGTATTTGTGTGTGTATAGGTCGGGATATATATGTGTGTGTGTTTGTGTGTGTGTGTGAACAGTTGCTGTGGCAGGCTTTGGCCGGGGATGGTGCCGCCTCTCCACACAGCCCTCATCCTTTGCGACAGCCGTTGAAACCTCGGCCTCTCAGGCAACACAAATGCGTCACTCACATCAGCATGGGAGCATCGTGCCTTAGCTCGCCCAAACCAAAGGGAGATGTAGGTCAACATCACACCTCCTCGGCCCAGCCTCCCCGAGCACAGTAACCGACATTCAGAGAGGAGAGAGCCGGGCGCCAGTTCAAGCTCACTGTTCACCGTGTGCTAAAATACTATATCTGTTATTTACAAAATCATAGTGGTACGCTCGGCACAGTACAATGGCTTTAGGTCCAGATGTGAGGTGGATTCAAAGCTAAAATACTATATCTGTGCTAAAATACTATATCTGTTATTAACAAAATCATAGTGGTACGCTCGGCACAGTACAATGGCTTTAGGTCCAGATGTGAGGTGATGTCAAAGCTAGGGGATTATAGATCAAACAGTGAAGATCATCACTTGGTGTGGACGTCATTTAGTAATGCATACTGCTGAGGGTGGCGCTGACAATTGATTGGAAGGCATGACTGTTGTGATTGTCTGTGAAAATCTAATTTCCCTGATTAATGAACCCCTTCATCAGTTTATTCATCCATCGATGCAACCGTTCATTCATCTCTTTCACCAATCCGTTGGCCAGAGGGATTGAATGCAGATGGTTTGGCCTCAATGTGACCACACGTAGCTGTAGGATTACCGATAGAGGTTACCGATGGGGGTCAAAGCCTCTGCCCTCTCTCTCTCGCTCTCACTCTCTATCTCTTTCTTTCTCTCTCACTCTCACTCTATCTCCGTCCCTCTGGGAGCGTACATCATCACCACGTCTGAGGCTGACCTCAGCCAGCACACGTCCGTTTCTTGCCTTGCGGCGCTCTGACCTTCTGTCACGTGACTCTCAAGACAACGCTGAACACACAGACAGACACACACACGTATCGCACCTCACGGCCACTCAGAGTCTTTGTATGTACTCACACTCCCGAGTCTTGATGGTAATTTTGACTAGCCGTGCACTCTCTGTAAGCAACAGTGCCGCATTGGCTACATGTCACTGCCGCCCCCACCGCTGATTGTCACGTCGGCAGGGTAGAGTGATGATACCCTATTCAGCCATGCGAAAAACGCGAGCATGCCCTACCCCCCCACCCCCACCCCTCGCAGACAGCTGATTTGTAAGCCCGTCCATTACTCAGGCGAGGAGTGGGTGGACGGCTAATTGAGGCCTCTTACGCAACGCCTTCACAGCGCCTTCATTTAAATTCTAATGTTGAGGATTTACAAATATAAAAGTGGCCCACAAGCGTCGACCCTTATTCAGACGTTTTATCACAATGCCTGTTATAAATCCCGTCTAAGGTCTGCTTAATGGAGGGATTAAATGGAATGACCGCCGGATGAAAAGGACTGTGAGGCAAGCAAGAATAAGCATGGAAATTGTCCATAAAACGCAGGACGCAAGAGGAGATGGTCTTTTGTATGGATATTAGACTTTTAAATAGGGTTCATTGTTTTGGCCCTCGGTGGGAAATTGCATACTTTGTTATTTTGAAGGTGGGTTCAAACGATGTTCATTTAAAATCCACAGGGACAGTGAGGCCTGTGTCTTTGGGGGAGAGATCGAAAAAAGTGGAAAAACTGGGATTTTAAATGCTAAATAGAGGGACAGCTAGTCCTTTAATGGATTTGTTTGGATTCGGAGATGGCTGTCGAATTTGAACGAGTCTGAGATGACATCATAAAGAGGTCAACCCACTGGTAAAAAGGGGGTTTAATGTGTGTGTAACATGGCAACATTAAAGGCCCCGGCCTCACAGAAGCGAGTAATTGAATGTCTGGCATCAAAGAGAGCAGCTGTAGCTTTGTAGTGAGCACAATGTGGCATACAGTTTGTCAGTCAAAGGGGAACCCGCTTTGGGACAAGAGCTGTATGCAGCCTGTAGAAAATGTCAGACTACCTGTGTGAGGGAGTGAAGGGTGAGAGAGAGATAGAGCGAGAGGGGGTAAAGGGACAGAGGATAAGAAATTGAAAAATTACCAGTTAACACTTGACACTGACATTTAGTTTAGAAGCCACTGCCAGATTGGTTTTTGCATCGCAGTTGGCTCATAATTAGCCTCTGTGTGCAAAGATGAAACTATAAACAGCTGTGTGTGGTTAGCATACATCAACATTGTCTACAGTTTGGCATTGCAGGCGATAGGGCCTTATCACTTGCCATGCTGTGCACTAATGTGTACTCTTTCTCAGCTCAGCTGTGCTGTTTTACCTTTCATCTCTCATGGGCTCCAGGAAAGACACACATTCCGTCTATTCATGGCTTGGTTCGTTCTTTATATTCTGATTCCTTCAGGGTTTCCTGAGTCTTTATCTGTACTGCCTTATTTTAATCTCCATGGGCAGTTATCCTATTGATTGCGTTAATAATTTGCTATTCTCCAATCTCCATGGTTATAACAAAATGGCAACTATTGTAATTTGGAATTGTAACTATTGTCGTAGGGTACCCAATGAAGAGCCCTGGAGGCATCCTTACCTGGGCACATGGTGGAGCCCATAAAACAGGCAGCGGATAAAGTGGAGGGAGGGAAACATTAATAGGATTATTAATGTATGAAGTTGCACTGAGTTGCACTTCTTGGATCTTAAAAACAATGGCAGCTTCTTACTGCCCTCCAGTTAAATGGTGTTTGTGGTTCTGTAACTATAGGTATTCTCACAAAGCTGCATTACAGAGACCATCGCTTATCCACCATCCTTTGTCCAACATTACAAGGATGTGTACCAGCTATTGTTTTTTTCTTGCAATTATATTATATTTCGCTGCAGTCTGCACTGGTGTGTGTCTGGTTGTGCATGAAACAGATCGCGGCCGGTCTCACTACCTGACAGTGAGAGCAGTGAAACTGACGGCAACAGTATCCATCTAATCACAATCATGTACCAGAAGATGGAGAGTGAGTGAGAGAGAGACATAAAAGGGGGAGAGGGAGGGAGAAAGATAGAGTTTACGCCCATTTGACATGCCAGATGTAATAAAACGTTAATCGAGAGCAAACACATGGCGAAATGCTAAACCAAGATTATAAATCGTTCACACCGGAACGGTGGTGATGACACTCCCTGACATGTGAGGCCCAACCCGGCAGATTGTGCAACCTGCACCTTCCTTGAATTGCGTTTCTGAGGAGCGTGTATGTGGTGTTTTTTTACAGTGGGTGTCAGAGCGACTAATTGATCAGTTGGCATATTGATCAGAATGTCACGGCTCTGTCTGCTTGCCAACACTGGCAATGCCAGCAACTGACAGATGGGCTGGTTCAGGCTGGCAGGGTCGTAGCGTGATGATGCATGCGGGCTGTGCATTCAGTCGCATGGTATCCTCATGCAGTCAATTATATGTATAAATTTGTAAATTCTTCACATCAAAGCAGATACCCTTTGAGAAGTCCTAAGGTTGCTGACAAAATGTATGCTGTTGTACCGTTCCCTTCAATTGAGTTTACTGTACACTGCTGACCAGTATCAATGTTTCTTAACTAATTCCTTGTATCTCTCTGTTTCTGTGTTATCTCTTCTTGTCCCAACATCTCCCTCTCCTTTCATCTCCTCACCTGTTCCAACCTTCCGGTGGTCTTACCTCACTCTCTCCGCACTCATCCTCCTTCCAAACCTCCTTTCTTTCTTTCTCTTGCATTCCTTTTTTTCTTTTTCATTCCCCTGTGTTTTCCCATTCTTTCACACCATCATCTCTACCTCCTCTAACTCTTTTTTTGTATTCAATCCCTGCTACACTTCTCTGCCACTCTTTGTTCCTTTATTTATAACTTCGTATCCTCACTCTCCGACTTCCTCACCCTCCTCCATCCTTCTGCATGCCCCCTTTCTTCCATCCTCCTCTTTCTCCTCTCTTCTTGTCATCCCTCCTCTCTTCTCTCCTTTTCCATCCTCTCCGCTCCTCTGCTCTCCTCTCCAGGACTTTTGGCGCTCTGGCTTGGCGAGTCCGTCCCTTTCTTCACCCCCTCCTCCCTGCCCTCCTCCTTCTCCTCGCACAACTGTCATGCCCAGCGCGACCCGCGCTGCCCAGGCCCTGCACCCACCCCAGTCCCAGCCCCAGCCCCAGTAGGATGCCCAGGCTCGGCCAGACTCGTCCTCCACCCTGCTGCTTCGCCCGCCGCCGCCTCTCCTCTGTCCCGACTCCGCCCGGCCGGCGGCCGAGGCGCCCCCTGGCTGCTGCACCATGAGGGATGAGGTGATCAGCACCAACGCTCTGGCATGGCTGGTCTGCTCGGGCGTGTCCATCCTGGCCAACGCCTGGGGCATCCTGAGCGTGAGCGCCAAGCAGAAGAAATGGAAGCCTCTCGAGTTCCTCATCTGCACGCTGGCCGGAACGCACATCCTCAACATGGGCATCCCCATCACCATGTACTGCGTCATCACGCTGCGGCGCCAGCACTCCAGCTACGAGTGGAACGAGGGCCTCTGCAAGGTGTTCGTCTCCACCTTCTACACCCTCACGCTGGTCACCTGCTTCTCCATCACCTCCCTCTCCTACCACCGCATGTGGATGGTGCGCTGGCCCGTCAATTACAGGTAAGAGCCAAATGAAGGACAAATGTCCACTTAACTGATTTGTCAGGTTTTTCAAGTGTGTTTTGTTGGGTTTGGTATTCTCACCTACACAAGTGTGTATTGAATGGTCAATAATAAGATGAGTTATATGTGTCTTACACAAGTTTCATATGAGCTTCATATATACTTGCTATTTGGACACACAAAGTCTTTATTATTGATAATGATAATATCTGCAGCATATTCATCGTATTAAAAACGAGTTGTGCACTGTGGTGTCTGAGGCTCTGCATCTATTAAATATGCTATCCATAGATTAGGTATTTATTTCACCCAGTATGTAAATGTAAACCCAATGAGATTACAGATGAGTGCAAACTGACACTGAGGAACATCTGTTGTTCTGCTTGCCTTGCAGTCCTGTCCAACCCCAAATCCATCCTGTCGTATTTCTTTTGAACACATTTCACACAAAGGCACGTAGGTATCACTCAGAGTATACATGATGTGGCCTGGTAGAAAATACTGATGTGTGTGTTGTTTAGCTGGCCATAATCAGAGCAGAGACAAAGAGATAGATGTACCTGTAGGGAAGGATATTTATAAAAGCATGCTTCTTCTGACCGGGACTATCTGCTGTTCCCACCCGGCACAGTGTCAAATCTGCAGGATTGCAACACTGTATACAGCTGTTGTGTGCATGCATCATCAAATATAATACATACTTGTAGAATCACACACACACACACACACACACACACACACACACACACACACACACACACACACACACACACACACACAAACAGCCGGCGTTGCGTTTTATTGTTTTGAAACAAGAGGTAGATCAATTAACATCACTCTCGCCTGCGCCCCCAGCCTCACTCATGGAGGGTTACGGCTCCAGAGAGCTGCTGCAGAGCACAGCCAGCTAAGCAGAGCAGAGCCTGAATGCAGGAGAGATCACCTCTACTCAGGGGCTGCAGTAAAGAACATTCCCTCCAGCCATCCAGACATCCAATGAATATTTAAACGCTCCAGTTGGGAGGGAGGAAGGGAGAGAGGGTCTGTGTGAGATGGCTGTGTGAAGAATGCACTATGTCCAGGCCTCTCTGACCACCCTTTGCAGAACTTTTAGTAGTATGTTTTATTGTCTAACTTTTAAGCATTTGTATGCACTTTATGTCTAACATGGAATGTGCATTTGATGGCAGGGAAACGTAGCGGCTAGGTTATTAATAATGGGAGCTGCCGTGTTCACGCAGGCCCAAGCCAGCTGTGTTGAGAGAGGTGATGAGGAGCGTTTGTGACGTGAACTCAGCCTGGCAGCTCGCGCTCTGTCACTCTCTCTCCCTCTCGGCATGGCTCTGGCCCTCAGGTTTGGGCACATCTGCCATAGCCACATGTAGGTGAGCCTTTCCTGCCAAGCACGGTGTAGCTATGGTGAGAGCCAAGCCTGGTTGAGCCGAGCGGTTAGTCTGACTTCTCAGAGAGTAGTACGGTAAGGCACTGTACGGCACGGTACGGCAGTGTGCCGCCGCCACCGCCGCCCACTCATGTGCTCATGCAGGGAGAGAGTCACGAGGGCAGTTCGTTCATGCGAAGCTGCCTGCGGTGGAGTCTTACGTAAACACCCCCCCTCACCACCACCACCACCACTCAACCCAGAGGGGGCGTGGGGACAGATCCAGCCAGTCGTATTCCTCTGTTTTACACGGACACTTAAAACATACATTTAGTCACATGTCATTCTAGCGTGTCCTGTAACATCAGAGGAATGTGTGTGTGCATGTGTGACTGCATGACACGTGCATTACATGTGTATCTGTGTATGTGAAAGACTCGTTCTCCCTCATCTTTGCAGATGAGTGCATTTCTGGAGCAAAAAATGAAAGCAAAATGTGCACGTTCAAAAATCAATTATTGCAAACACAGGAAAATCAATCCGGAGGCACTAACAGTACAGGCAAAGCAACAACAGAAAGGCAAAGAGTGCGACAGGCCTGGGATGAGTAGTTGTCTGCTTAATACAAACAGCGATGATCCATTTGAAAGCACGTTGATCTTCACACAATCAAGGCAGCATTGTTATTCATCGCACAGCATGAGTGGTGCGATTCATCACGTCTCTGTTTCACCTGAAGCAAGGTTGCACACATTGCCTCAAGTCCCTACATGAACCCACTGTTTGCACTTTGCAAAGTCTCACATTTAAGGAAAATGGCAGTGAGCTCTGGGATGAAATTTCAACCTTGACTGGGGAAAGAGAGGCTCTAACATCTGTTCTCATCAGCGACTAGGAGCTCTCTGGAGAATTCCGTCTGTTTATTTTTTATTTTTGTATCTTTTCTTATAAATGGATCGAGCAGAGCACTGACAGTCCTATGGTTGGAGCCTGTAGAAAGGCCAGCACCTTGCCTCCCATGCAACCCAAACCTCTTTCTTCACACCAACACTCCCAAACACACGGGCACACACACAAACACACACTGAGGGAGGACAAGAAAAATGAAGGATGGAGGGACACTACTTCTGCTCACCAGAGTAGATATTAAATTATTTTCCAAACAGCCTGGAGGGGCAAAAGGGTGAAGCAAAGGATAAAGGAGAATGCAGAGCAGTAGTGGAGGAGGAGAAGTGGAGGAGGAGAGGTGGAGGATGAACCCAGAAAAATGTATAAGAAGAAAGGGAAGGGATTGAACAGCATTTCCATTCTTGTGCTTGACAAAGATGGAGAGTGTGTGTGAGAGAGGGAAAAGAGAGAGGTTTGCAGGCTAGGTATTCCCTGGGGCTCCCTTGCTAAACTCATCACACAGTGGCAGCCTGAGCCGCAGATGTGTCCAGTTTGATTAAGAGCCTTATTACCTGGTTAGCAGTGGTGACTTGGGGCAGAAATGTATTCTGATGCCTGGAGAGGCATGTCGTAATTGAAGCGGGCGTTGGGTTTTTGCCGCTTATCGCTTCACACAAAAGCGCTCAGGGTTGGATGAACGCCTCCGAAATCTGAGTTCAAATATAAGGGCCGCTCTGGATGACTTGGATGCTGTTGAGGCCGAGATTCTCAAGTCAGGATTGACAGTTCCCCCACAGTGACTCACAGAGCAGTGAAGATGTGCTTACAATGGAGCTAGTCCATGCAGAAAATCACCATCTCTGCTCGTTGAGGCATTGTCTGAAACCTCAATGAGCTACTGACAGGTCTCAGAAAGCCCTAAGCAAACAGCCACACTCCAAAAACAACAGTAGCAAGAAGAACACCACTTACACGACTGCCATGCTTGATCAAAGAGAATTTGATTAGATCTCCTTAGCCCCTAAAGGATATGAACTTCACAGCACAGTGTGTGGTATTTACAGCTGTTTGTAGTATCTACGTACATGTATTGTCCAAATATTGTGAAAGATTCAGAAAAGAGTTCTTCTAGGTGAAGTGTTCGGTAGAAATCAGGCACGTTAGGCATTGGCGATAATCCCCTTGACCATAAACTCACCGATGGGAGTGCACCTTGTGGTGTGGACAGCTAATGCCATTAAAACAGAGCGCATTGATTGAGCTGAGCGCGCGGAACTCCCAGCAGGTTGATGGAGATGAAGTGGTGTAATAATAGCGGGCAGGTTTTTTTCTGAGGCTTCAGAGGCTTAGACTGAGCGCCTCTCAGAGACGTGGCGAGTGTAACCTTTACCCAGGGCTCATTCATATAATTTGTTTGATCAATCATTCATGACTTTGTACTTCAAGTATTTTGTTTTTCTGAGAAGTCGAGTTACATAATTGAACTAATTGTTATGCTCTTGGTGACACAGGATGGAGTTGATTTCGTTTTTGTACCCCCCCCCACCCCCCGTCCAGTAATTGATGTCTTGGTGGCAAATGCTTGGTTCATAAAATTAATTTAATGACAAATTTTACGAATTACAATCAATTATGGTTCTCAGAATAAGGTTGCTCATGCATGCAATGTACAAATTATGTCATAAAAAACACAACTGTGATAATGAATTGAAATCCATTCAGAGTGGTTTACCTTTAATACAGTTGCTTTTCTGTCACATAAACCTTCCATTTCTCTCTTCTTTGTTTCTCCTTATCTGCCTCTTTACCTGTTCCTCTCCATTGTCTCCCTCCTTCTATGTCTCTTTCTTTGTCTCACTCTCTCCATCATTGTGTCCATCTGTCTTTCTCATTTCCTGCATTTCTTCCACTCCGCCTACATCTTTCCCTCTCTGCTCTGCCTCCCTCACCTTCTTCCTGGTTATCCTTTTCCTTGTCCCTTTCTCTATTTATGTCTGTCCCATCTCTCGGTCTCTCTCTTGGTCTCTCTCTCTCTCTGTTTGTCTTGGTCTTCCTCTCTCTCTCTCTGTCTCTCTCTCTCTGTTTGTCTTTGTCTTCCTCTCTCTCTCTCTGTCTCTCTCTCTCTGTTTGTCTTGGTCTTCCACTCTCTCTCTCTCTCTCTCTCTCTCTGCTGTCTTGGTATTCCTCTCTCTCTCTCTTTCTCTCTTTCTGTTTGCCTTGGTCTTCTTCTCTCTCACTGCATCTCTGTCTGTTTCTGACTTCTGTCCCACCCCTCAGACTGAGCAACACTAAGAAGCAGGCGGTGCACACGGTGATGGGCATCTGGATGGTCTCCTTCATCCTGTCCACGCTGCCGGCTGTGGGCTGGCACGACACCACCGAGCGCTTCTACACGCACGACTGCCGCTTCATCGTCACGGAGATCGGCCTGGGCTTTGGCGTGTGCTTCCTGCTCCTGATCGGTGGCAGTGTGGTGATGGGTGTGGTCTGCATCGGCATCGCCCTTTTCCAGACCTTCTCGCTGCAGGCGGGCCACTGCGCCGACAAGAACAAGTTCAACGTGCCCACCATCGTGGTGGAGGACGCGCAGGGCAAGCGACGCTCGTCCATCGACGGCTCGGAGCCCGTCAAGACCTCGCTGCAGATTACCTACCTGATCAGCGGCATCGTCTTCATCTATGACTTCCTCACTGGCTTCCCCATACTGGTAAACAGGCCTCTGGGCTTTGCTTTGACTCTGATTCACTGATTGGCTTTCGATGCTTCCCATTTTGATTCAGTCTATGTGTGTTCTTTACCATACCTTTAATTACTAGTACATTAGATTAGTAAGTAGCGCTGGTGGGAATACAGTTGGCCTGGAGCTATTTCAGCCTGGAGAGTTTAGTGCTAATCATTACCCTCTCCACAAACAAATACATGAGAGGCTGGTGCAAGTATGCACACACATTGACACACACACACACACCCATAAATGCACACTCCCCCAACCTGAAGCATGCACACACACACACAAACACACACACACACAGACACCTGCTCATGTACACAAACTCATATTCCAGCAGTCCACAGACAGGCACAAGCTCACACCACAGCTCCATGTGGACATGCGCGGGCTGCACAGTCTGGTGAGCTCCAGCTGCGGCCGCTACCCAGATGTAGGCTGGGGAGAGAGTCGGGGGCGGAGGGCGCTGGAAAGCGGGGCTTGTCCTTAAATTTTAATGCTGCGTTGGATGTTTGTCCTCGGCCAGCTGGCGGTGCTGGAAGTTCCTCTGACATCAGCGTGGCGTGGGTGGGGGCCAGCCACAGACAGGCTTTTTGAGTCAGCATGGGGGATGGAGGAGGTGGGGGGGGGGGGGGGGGGGCAGAGTGGAGAGGGGATCACATGCTTTACCCCAAATACTCTCTCTCTGTCTTTCACTCACTCTGTTTTTCCCTCTATCTCTCTCCCTCTCTCTCCCTGGGGAGGAGGGCTGGATGTGAGGAGCCACTGGAACAAGCATAATGGGAAAAAGGAGAAAGTGCTCATCATTCTTAATTAGAGAACTAATGTTTCCCAAAGAGAGCAGAAATGCTTTTGCCACTGTATTATTTACATCAAGCTTTGCACTTAACCTCAGCCAGGCATGGAAGTAGGTCACAAGATGTGTTTTTCTGCGTGTGCCTGTGTGTGTCTGCATTTGTGTTGCATGTTTGTATGTGTGCGTGTGTGTGTGTGTGTGTGTGTGTGTGTCTGTTGATGCTTTGCTCAGATGCTTTGTGCAGACATACAGGGTTTGGGAACTATAGTCATGTGTGTTGTCTGTCTCTCGTGTGTCGCCATGTTTGTTTGGGTTGTGCCTAGCAATAGCAGCCAGCCCGATCTGGTGCCCTTGAAGGGCCTTTCAAACAGCACACAGAAACCAACAGATATGAAAAACCTCCATCGCAAACATTGGCACTACATGTTGCCCGTGTATACAAATCAAGAGCCGATGCTCAGGGCAAAGCTTAAATAATGCCCACTGTTGCCTACGAAGAATGGGCTTGGAGTTTACCTGTCAGGATGTTCTCTCAAGGAGAAGCTAGGACGAGCTGCCTTAGGGCTGTGCTTAAAAAAATACTGGCTTTTCTTTCCCATTTCCATTTTCTTTGTGGATCACAAAGCTGATGTCATGTTCTGTCAATGACACTACAAGTAGATGTACATCTGTAAACATTTTGCCAAAACATCATAACTGATTGCTTAACATCAGGCTGCTGGTTCCATAGCATAGGCTTGTGGATCTGAGTCTTTACATGTTCTTGGGGAAGGGCTGAAAGGCTGAACAAGAAAATACGTTATTTTTGGGGACTGTTTGCTGTTGAACTGTAACACACTTTTTGAAAGACATCCCGAGGAAGGCTCTGATACCAGGTCAGTGAATGTTATTGGCTGGCTGTTCAATAGTCATTCAGGCCTGCGCCATGACTAAAGTGGACGAGCTGGATGTGAGAAGATGAGATGGTGGCCAGCTCTATAGCTCCATGCCATGATGACACAGTGAGATCTCTGAATTGCGCTCAGTGTTTAGCCAGCTCCATTCCCTATGACATCTATAGTTTGCTTTCTGAACCACTCCTGCATTGCAACGAACTGTCAATACACTCTTTTCATGAATTGCCCAGACAGTGCTAGTGTGTGTTGCACCGCTTGTGTGTGTAGCACCGCTAGTGCGTGTAGCAGTGCTAGTGTGTGTAGCACCGCTAGTGTGTGTAGCAGTGCTAGCGTGTGTAGCACCTCTAGTGTGTGTAGCAGTGCTAGTGTGTGGAGCACCACTAGCGCTAGAGTCTCTCTCTGTGAGATGCACGAGACCACCCCACGCTGGTGTCAGCCACCAATCACCCAGAGACCCCCAGGAGCTCTCCCAGCCTGCCTAACACGTTCCTCTCGCAGCTGAGGCTCGGATGTAGCTCATCTCACCGATTGTCTTTCAGCTGCCGGGAATCATGTCAGCACAGACTGCTTTGGACAACACTCTCTCACGCTCTCTCTCTCTCCTCCCCTCTATCCCCTACCTTGAATATATGTCTGTAATTATATGGGGGTGGTTGTCCACTGGGATTTACAGCATTGCATCGTTGGTTTTATTGATTCTTGCACCACACATAGAGTCCAGTGGAAGTAAGGTCAGCAGATAGTAGAGGTGGTAGAGGCGCTGAGATTTGCTGCAGTCCATAGGCACTGGGGAAACCACGAGCTCTCTCTACTTTTGAAGAAAGGCTCAGGTTTCTCAGAGCTGTGCTGCTGGCGTGCATTTCCAGCAGACGTCTACGTGCCCTTCTCTTGGTCTGTTTGTTTGCCCATCAGGCCATCTGGGGCTTTTGGTTGGTGTGTCTGTCTATTTATGCCTGGTCTTTCTTTCTGTCTGTCTTTCTTTCCATTTTTTTTTTCTTGCTTTTTTCTTGCTTTATTTTCATGCCTCCGACCCAACATGAGAATAAAATGAGTGCCTGGTGGTAGAGAAAAACCTATGAAAACAAGTGAATTTCGCTACATAAAATTCATTGACCACAGGCCATCTGTGTCCTTTTGTCTCCTTCTGTGTGTTTTATTTCCCTCCTTTCTTTCTTTCTTTCCTTTTTCCTCTTTCTTTTTAATCTCTGGCTAGAATGAGAAAGAAATTGAATAGAAAACAACAAATTCCTCTGCAGCTGTTGTTTAGGGGCACGCTGGTAAACATAGTATGATTGATTGGACTAGTAAGTAAAGTAAGTAAAATGTATTTATAAAGCACATTTCACACAGCTTTCACTGACCAAAGTGCTGTACATAAAAATAGTGATATAAATAAAATAAAGTAAAAAATAAGTAAACAAATAATTACAATATGAGATGAGCAACAGTAGACAGACAGATCAACAGAAACAATGACAACAGGAACAGAGACGGCAATGACAACAAGAGACATATACAGAGTTACAGATGGGGCAACAGACGGAGGGTTAGGAAGCTGGGAAGGATAGAGTGAAAAGGTGAGTTTTGAGCCTAGACTTAAAAACAAAGATGGACGGAGCATTTTTAATGTCCAGGGGCAGTTGGTTCCACAGCCGTGGCGCTGCAACTGCAAAGGCTCTGTCACCTTTTCGCTTGAGCCTTGACCGAGGCACATGGAGGAGAGCATTGCCGGATGATCTGAGAGACCTGGGGGCTTGGTGTGGAGTGATAAGGTCAGAAATGTAACTAGGGGCCTGTCCATTAAGAGCTTTAAAAACAATCAGTAAAACCTTAAAATGAATTCTAAAATTAACAGGAAGCCAATGCAAGGAGGCAAGAACTGGTGTGATGTGGTCATGTCATGACTACGCCACTTATTTCACTCTGTCTCTCCCCCACCGCCTCTCTGTATGGCCTCATGCAGTGGAGTCATTTGCCGGTCTCCATCTCTGACATTCATGCATTTTTTAGCATCTGATCTTGATTCATTATGCAGTCACAGGCCACTATAGAGCTGGTCCGTCTCTCCTCTCTCATGCCACCGTCACCATCTAGCAGCCACCTGGGGAGTGAGGCTAGCGGCTGATCAGCCCTGCTATTTAGCTACGGTTAAAAATGAATAACTGCCTTCAATATTTTAGTGCGTTTGGGGGATTGCTTGCTCAAATTGGGTCCAATTCCAACCCCTTACTACATGACTTGTATACCCAGTGGGTTTTGTGCAAGACACATACTGGACAGACAGGACAGATACTGCTGTTGTTTGATTGCAATGGGGCTCACCTTCATCGTTAGGTATTCTTGCCATTTAAGTATTTCCCTAGTCCTCATTTGTGCAATACTGGGAGTCTGGAAATACATTTTAAGTGCACTGCTGCAATTTCTACAGTTTTTCAACCGCATCTTTAATTGTCCATCTGCAGCATCCACTCACAAGCTCCTCTCCAGCCCTGTCTCCATATTTTGAAAAACTGCAGGGGTTTATCTTCAACTCCAACAATAGCCACATATTTAGCACAAGTAGGTTCAATTAAGTGGAGGCTTTTTTATTCAAAGTGACTCAGGCCTACAATACAGAGATACATTTTGATCAGTATTTGTGCTCGCTTATGAACTGACAACCTTGGTGTCTGTATCACCAGTTAACCTACTAGTTGAGCTGTTTCACATCAGCTGAAGCAGCATTAAGGTGATTTTGTCTTAAACAAGTAAGCTAAGAAAATAGTGTTTAATGAGATAAAAAAATATATACAGCCGCGGAAAAAATTAAGAGACCACTTCAAAATTATCAGTTTCTCTGGTTTTACTATTTATTGGTATGTGTTAAAGTAAAATGTACATTTTTGTTTTATTCTATAACCTACTGGCAACATTCCTACCAAATTTCAAATAAAAATATTGTCATTTAGATCATTTATTTGCAGAAAAATGACAATTGGTCAAAATAGCAAAAATGATGCAGTGTCTTCAGATCTCGAGTAATGCAAAGAAAACAAGCTCATATTCATTTTTAAACTACACAATACTAATGCTTACACTTAGGAAGAGTTCAGAAATCAATATTTGGTGGAATAACCTTGATTTAAAATCACAACTTTCATGTGTCTTGGCATGCTCTCCACCAGTCTTTCACATTGCCGTTGGGTGACTTTATGCTACTCCTGGCGCAAGAATTCAAGCAGCTCGGCTTCTTTTCATGGCTTTTGACCATCCATCTTCCTCTTGATCACATTTCAGAGGTTTTTTATGGGATTCAGGTCTCGAAATTGGGCTGGCCATGACAGGGTCCTGATCTGGTGGTACTCCATCCACACCTTTACTGGCCTGGCTGTGTGGCATGGAGCATTGCCCTGCTGGAAAAAACACTTCTCAGAGTTGGGGAACATTGTCAGAGCTAAAGGAAGCAAGTTTTTCTTCCGGGACAACGTTGTACTTTGCCTGGCTGAGGTTTGTAAAAGACCATAAGGGTTGAAAAAGCGGACTGGATGTTCTTCTAAGTTCGTCTTCTCTGATGAGTCCGATTTCACAGTAGGTGCAAGACTCTCTGGCTTGTAGGCCTCTCCAGGTCTCCGTCTAACCATCAGACGACCATGTGTTAGGCAAAGCTGAAAATTGGACTCATCAGAGAAGACGAACTAGAAGACCCTCCAGTCCGCTTTTTTCAATCCTTATGGTCTTTTACAAACCTCTGCCAGGCAAAGTACAACGTTGTCCCGGAAGAAAAACTTGCTTCCTTTAGCTCTGACAATGTTCCCCAACTCTGAGAAATGTTTTTTCCAGCAGGGCAATGCTCCATGCCACACAGCCAGGCCAGTAAAGGTGTGGATGGAGTACCACCAGATCAGGACCCTGTCATGGCCAGCCCAATTTCGAGACCTGAATCCCATAAAAAAACCTCTGAAATGTGATCAAGAGGAAGATGGATGGTCACAAGCCATGAAAAGAAGCCGAGCTGCTTGAATTCTTGCGCCAGGAGTAGCATAAAGTCACCCAACGGCAATGTGAAAGACTGGTGGAGAGCATGCCAAGACACATGAACGTTGTGATTTTAAATCAAGGTTATTCCACCAAATATTGATTTCTGAACTCTTCCTAAGTGTAAGCATTAGTATTGTGTAGTTTAAAAATGAATATGAGCTTGTTTTCTTTGCATTATTCGAGATCTGAAGACACTGCATCTTTTTTGCTATTTTGACCAATTGTCATTTTTCTGCAAATAAATTATCTAAATGACAATATTTTTATTTGAAATTTGGTAGGAATGTTGCCAGTAGGTTATAGAATAAAACAAAAATGTACATTTTACTTTAACACATACCAATAAATAGTAAAACCAGAGAAACTGATAATTTTGAAGTGGTCTCTTAATTTTTTCCGCGGCTGTATATATATTACTTCATAGTACATGACAATAAATATATCACTTTCTTGGTCTTGGGGGCCTGAGACTCCTGATTCATGTAACGTAAGAACTGAACAGGGTTTGAATTCATCCTCGCCAGCCAAGTATACTGCCTGTGATGGCATATTGAAAAGGCTGGGTGTTGGTCCATAATGGACCTTGTGGTCCATTAAGCCTGACTGTTAATATTGCATATAGCAGTTTTAAGACTGTTTGACTCCCAATCAACCCACAAAGTCAACAGAGTGGAAAAAAGCAGGGGATGGCATTGATGAAGGAGGGATAGACAAGAAACGTAAGAATAGAAGGAGAGAAAGAGAGAGTGTGCGTGTGTGTGCATCTGTACATCAATGAATATGTCCCACTGTGTGAAATCGAGGCTTCAAACTGTGGCATGACCCATTGATTTTCACCAGTGGCACCAGTGACTCATTTAGAACCCCACCCATTTCTGTGCTGCCCTTAAATGCCTTAAGCTTCAATCGGATCAATAGATGATTGAACATATGCATGTACACTCACACACAAACTCACAAACATGCGTGGACAGAGACTTTTTTAAGACCAACATGTATCCATCTTACTGTACACACACACGCACACACACAAACACAGACACACAGAGCCATTACACATGCTTCAATACACACTAACAACCCAAACTACTTTCTGCAGCGATGAGAATCTTCTCCACTTCCTAAATCACATCATTATGAAAATGTGGAGATCATGTAAAGTTCTCTTCCTCTCCTCTCCATTCCTCTCCTCTCCTCTCCTCTTCTCTCCTCTCCTCTCCTCTCCTCTCCTCTCCCCTCCTCTCCTCTCATCTGTGCTCTGATGTTTCTCCGTCTCAAACTGCTTGTGAAACAGCCCGAGTGCATCAGAGGGGAGGCGGCACTGCCAATCACTGCTGAGGAGAAACAGAAGCAGAGCCCCCTCAGTGTGGGGAGAATGAGCTATTTAAATGCATTGCTCTCGGTAGTCCAGTATCAGACCTGTCTTTCCCCTCACATAAGGGCGCATTTACCAAAAATTCCTGCCTATCTGAGGCTGTTTACAATATGTTGTGTGTGTAAGTGTGTGTATATGAGTTTTTGTTGGTGTGTGTGTGTGTGTGTGTGTGTGTGTGTGTGTGTGTGTGTGTACCTGTGCTAATGGACCACAGCGGCTTCTCTTTGTATGATGAACATTACCACGATGGAGTTTAATTAGATAATCAGAGGTCATGACCAGGTTCAGCAGTGTGTGTGCCTCAGTTTGTGTGTGTGTGTGTGTGTGTTTGTGTGTGTGTGTGTGTGTGTGTGTGTGTGTGTGTCTGGAGACCTCACAGTGTTTAGGACAGAAGGACACAGAGCTGGGCAGGTATCAGGGAACATGGGCTGCCATCTGTCTGGTTTTGCCTAAGGTGTGCAGTCACAGTGTTTGTGTGCTGTGTGTGGGCCAAAAAAAACTTTGCCAGTGCACTGAATGGAAGTCACTCAGGAGACATGGCATAGAAACATTCGCCCACATGAGCAATTCAACTTTTTTTTATTTCTTTATTACCGGTATTTATTTCAGTCAAATGCCTTACTGATACATGTGAAATGTAATTTTCCTGCCAGCACCACAAAGGCAAGTATTCTAAACATTAGACATCTACTACTACCCGAGAGCAAAAAGAAATCCTCTGAGTGGGCTCTCATTGTCCCTCTGCTTTGTGTGGTGTCCCACACATTGTGTGGTATACAGTACAATACTGACAATCAAGTCCATAGCACAGTAGTTCATCAACCGTCTCTCTGGATTCTCTTTCAGACCCTCCATATTTGTACTGTCCAGCTTATATTACAAATAAAAAGGTGTGTCATTCAGCTTCATTCTTGACAAATATTGTCTGCACCTTCAACATGCTGTTTTTGCTCGTGAGTAAACTCTCAGCTAGATTGTCTGTGAAGCAAAACAAAGAGCTGAGATGTGTTGGCACTCATAACACCACACCACACCACACCACACTATACTATGCTATACTATACTATACTATTTTATACTATACTATACAATACTACGTTAATATAATCTAATATACTATACTATAACTACACTACACTACACTACACTACACTACACTACACTACACTACACTACACTACACTACACTACACTACACTACACTGCACTTCACGACACTGCATAAACAGATTGTCTTAAGGTGCCGTTCTCAGCCTTACTTATACTAGTGGGACCAGAGCATAGCCAAAGACAGCCTCAGCCCTGCGGCTCAATCGTTATTAATAACATGCCTCGTTGCTGCATTCTGCACTGCTTTGTACATTTCTGCTGAAGGACAATCAATTCTTCAATGCCTTTTCTTCTTTTCGTCAGACCATCACTCTGCCCTTGTTTTTCTCTCTTTCTCTTTTCCCCTTTGCCGCGGTCTCTCCCTGACCCTGATCTGAGTCTCTGCCTCCTCTCCCCCTCTCTCGCCCTGTCTGCTTTATATCTGTCTGTCACTTTCTTTTATCCGTCACTCTTCACCTGAATACACATCCCTCCTGATTATTGACTTTCTTTCCCCCTGCTTCTCTCTTTCTCACTTTCTTTACCTCTCTGGTCCTCTTTTTTTCTTCAACTGCCTTTGTTTGAATCCACTTCCCTCTTTGTTGTTGACTTTCGCTCTCTCTCTTTCTCTCTCTCTCTTTTCTCATTCCTTTCCTCCCTCTCTCTGTCCCTCTCTTTTAAGTGTCTTAACCTGAATACACTTCTGACGTCTGATTGTGGACTTTTCTTTCTCCCTCTCTCTCCATTTCCTTGTCAGGTGGTGAGCTTTGCGAGTCTGAAGTACGACCGCTCGTACACGTGGATGGTGCTGTGCGTGCTCTGGTGCTCCATTGCCCAGTCCATCCTGCTGCCCATGTTCCTGTGGGCCTGCGACCGCTACCGCGCCGACGTCAAGATGGTGTGGGAGAAGTGCGTGGCCATCATGTCCAATGACGACGTGGACGAAGGTAAAGGCTCCCGTGTTGGCCCGCCCTGCATGGGGAAACACCTGGGGAGGGAAGGGGGTGGATGGAGGGAAGAGGAGGAAGGATGGCTGTCAAGTGTCACAGGCTTTGGTTTCAATTAGGTTAGTCCTCCCGAGTCAATTGATGTCAAATCGATAATAGGAAGAAGAGAAGAAATGGGCCCAGTGGTAATTTCAGCCATATTTGAATTAGGCGGTGAGGCTTTTTCCTTCTTGGCTCGAAATGTGTCAGACCTAATCTCTCAGGGTGGACCAGTGATGATTATGAGAGGCTGGGAGTCTCATTGGATTTATCATGTGACCTACTTCTCTGTCTGGAAAGGTATTCAGCTAAAAAATAATGAACACTATCTCAGCTGATTGTCTCGGCTCTGGGGACAATGCCAAGGAGCCCTATAGGAAAGTCACCACGAGTAATTTACAAAGCACAGTTGCTCAGAGTACTGGAAGACCGTATCTGTGAAAATATTATCTGTGTGACACAGGGTATAATGTCATGTAATGTGTCAGTTTAAAAAAATGGCTGTCATAATGTTCTACTTAAGAGCACTGGCCGGTTATTATATAATGATTTTTCTGTCTGATCGTAAGACCTGATGTCCCCTGATCATAAATGTGCTATTTCCTCATTTATTACAACCAAATAATAGATGAGATGTCATTTTATATTCAGGCAGGATAGGGCATATGAAATTAACCAAAGCCATTTTAATCAGAGACATCCTTCCCTCTCTCCAAGTGAGCTGGTGTTGTACTGTGATGTAGTAGTAATTCTTTGTAGATTAAAAAAGTGTGTGTGTGTGTGTGTGTATGTGTGTGTGTGTGTGTGTGTGTGTGTGTGTGTGTGTGTGTGTGTGTGTGTGTGTGTGTGTGTAGGGGGTTAGGTTGGGTGTTAGTTGTGTGACAGTTTTGATTTGTGCTGTTAATGTTACCAGTTCTCTACTCTTCTTTGCAGAAGGGTTGCCTTGTATAACCCAGCTGAGTTGTATGTATAAGGGTCGTTTCTTGTTCTCCAAAAGCTACTGACCTGCATGCTAAGCTAATGCCTGTGCTAATCTCATCTCTCATCTTGCACCTGGCCCACACTTGCCCGAGACCAGCATTTTACACTGTACTTCAAGGCTCATGCCTCCAGCTCCTCACTAAAACTTGCCAAATGAAACCTTGTGGGTCAACACAGGCCCATTCATTAAAAAAAAAAAAAAAAAAAAACATAATGTAGAAATGACATTTATATTTTGTATTACTTAACAATATTGCACACCAGGATGTGCTTCATCCTAGGCCCAACTTCTCCAGAGAGGGTTTTTTGTTTTGTTTGTTTTGTTTTGATTTCATCTGCACACAGGTGTACAGCACCACCTGTGTGCCAAAGGCCACCAGCTATGAATTTCAGACAGATGCTTTTTCTAAGAATAAGGCTGAAAAATATTGACCAAATATAATCAATATTGATTGATTTGTCTTCACCTAAAAAGAAAAAGCCACCCTAACACCAAATTTCAGTTTAGAAATCATCTAAGAAGAGACGTGGAAAAAAAGAAGATGAACTTGTCTTTTTTATCTATTCGTCTGTCTGTCTGTCTGTCTGTGTATCTGAGTCCATTTCATTTTGAATTCTGATATATATGCTTTCTGCATTTGCAGAAAACAGCCAGGATGGAGCCTTTCATCCGGACTTAATTTATGACAGACCGTATGACTATAGCCCGGGGCCCGATATCATGACGATAGACCGTATGGCCAAGTACGAATTCTCGACCTTAGAAAGGGGTGTGCCCCAGGGTTATCCATTGAGGGAACATCAGGAAGATAAAATGCAGTACTTGCAGGTATATTTCCATTGATCTTTTTTAATTTCATAAAATTGATATATTTTGCAGTGAACCTTCGTATGGTGAAACTACATATGAAGATTTTCTCAGTTGTGCATGCTGCAGTCGGCCCTCTCCACGAGAGTTGTTATATGATTGTCTTATCCCTTCAGGAAACTTTTTTTTTTTTTTTTGCATTTCAGAGAAAGAAAAATCCCTAAAAAAACTATTACTCACATGCTCTTTGACATATCCAGACATGACGTTAGAGACATATGAGTCAAAACAATAGTCTGGCTGACTAATATTTGGCAAACAAGACCAACAAAGCCGCTCACCTCATCTTTAGACACATATTCCTTATCTCTCTCTGAGCAGAACCCTGCGTGACAATGCTGCCTGCTGCCTGCACCAAAGCCTAACTCACGCAGCCTCCTGAGCACAACAGAACACCAATTAGAGAGACCGTCATTTCTTGCGCATTTGCATTCAATTCCTCCCTAACAAACGCTTTTATCCAAAGCGACTCGCCGTGGTAAGGGTGCTTGCGTTCTTAATCTTGCGTGCGACTGTCTGGGAGTTGAGCCCACCATTAAAGCCATGCATGCTCCACTGGGCTACAGGGACATTACCTGAAAACGTTTTTATTTTTTAATTTTATTTTTACAAGACATGCATTTAGAAATCGCCTCCGCAAGCTGTTCGAGCTACTAAGTAAGAAACTGTGCTTCAGCAGCCTGGCTTATTTAAAGGCACTGGCACAGAAAAACCATCATCCGTAGAAACCAAGTGCAGTAAATCTCATTGTGGCCCCCCACATGGAAGCCAGTTAGCAGTAGAGCTGTGAAATGCTCCTCTTTCACCTTGAAGTTGTCTCTGACCATACAGTCTTCAAGCACTGATGGTCTAACCGTCTAGCCTCATTTGCCACCACAGTAACCCTGTTTGGCCTGACACTAATTGTCAGGTTTCTTCTAAAATAGATCTGCCGGACTACGGCTTTGATAAGGACACACACAGTGCTTGACGGCTGGATGCAGAGACCGTCGCCTGAAAATAGAGAACCCGATTCCAAACACAACCCCCCCCCCCCCCCCCCCCCCCCACCATACCCCACCCCCACCCCAAGCTCTCTTTTCCACACCCAGACATCACAGTGCCATCTCTGTGCCTTTTCATTGCAAAATGTCACCCAAATTGAGCACTTGCCAGTTGTTTGTAATTGCAAGAGAACAAGGGCCCCCTCCCCTTAGGCCTGAACAGCCGTGCCGAGTGAACGCAGTTGCAATGACATTCTGCAATAAAATGCTGATGCGCTGTGATCCACTACAATACCATGTAACTGTATGCACCCCCCATCCTCCTGCATTGCGTAGAGTTGAGTAATGCCCGAATGCCACCTCTCATGCCTAATTCACCACAGCAGATATACAGTACAGTAGATCAGTGCCAGCCTCCGGCCTCTCGCGAAAATCACGTGTTGCCAGCTTTGAAAAATCGGGCCCTGTTCCCCCTGGATGAATATCTCATACAAAAGGTAGTTTTGTGGCCATGTATGGTAGTTTGCATTTGCAAGGCTACAGTTTATTTCTGAGATATGAGGGATACAGCTTGTGTATTTACAGCAGAAACAGAGGCTCTGCTAATTTCAGTAGTCCCACTGCCTGTGCTGTTTCTTACTGCCAGTTTTTGTCAAGAATGCGGAGATGACTACATCCATCCCTCTGTGTAGCTTTTTCCGCTGTGCAAAAATAACTGGTCCATTATTACTCACCAGCAGGCCATTCTCTTTATATAAAATGTCGGCCAGAGTTATGCCTCTGCTCCTGATCGGCCTGTTTAAAGTCCTGCTGGCTTTGATCCAGCATTTGATCTTTGCATCCGGGTGAGGCGCTGCTATTATACCTCATCACTCCTGCTACTCCCCTCTCCTCTCTCTCTCTCATTCAATGCTAATGCTCTGCTTCCCCCTGCTGGTCAAAGCTCACACTCTCACTCTCAGGCTACTGTATAGTCTGCTGCCCTCCCCCCCATGCACTGAGAAATGAATGCTGCACAAAGAGGTGCTCTGGTGCTTAAGGCAATGAGATGTATGCTTTGGGATGTTAGCTGTATGAAACAGTGATTTGATACGATACAAAATCTGACATTATGTCTTTCCTGCTTAGTTCTCAGAACAATGTGGAATGTGAGTATTAACTTGTGGATTTGTCTTAAATTCTGGTAGTCCCCCCAGATCACAAAAAAATGCCTTTTGTTGGTTTTGTTTATGTGAGTTGTGTAATGACTTGTTCTCATCAGAAAAGTGGCAACAATGTAATTCTCATAGTTTAACAGTACACTATCACAAACATGTTAGTCACATACACACAAGAGCATAAACAGTTAAACACATCAGTAAAGCAAAGGGTAAAAGTCTTCAGTAAAGTTCCCTTTGTATGCTGTAAATAAAACCACTGACATTTCCATAGCCCTTGAAATCAGAAGTCTGCATGTCTTTGTGAGAGTCTCACTCTTTGTCTTAAACATATCTCCTATGTTTGACGAGTGAACGCTGATATGACGTCCCTCTGTTTTTGCGGCAGGTGCCCCCTACAAGAAGATACTCCCACGACGACACCGACATGTGGACCAGCGGCCAGATCCCCTCTTACCTGCACCGCTGGAGCTCCACGGAGGACATCATTGGGATCCAGCAGTACAGCTCGTCACGCCACCACGATCGCCGGAGAGGCAGCTTGGTGTCCTACCATGAGGAGGGTGGCCCCTACCGCAAGCGCCGGCGCTCGGAGGACAGCGGCTACGCGCTCCGGGGCCTGCCGCGCGTGGCCGTCCTGTCCGGCAGCGGTGGGGGAATGTGCAGCGAGCGGCACGAGGACGACTTCCTCAAGTGTTTCGGACGTGACGAGGTCATCAGCTTCATCGATGAGACGCCGCTGGCCAGCCCAATGAAGAGCTCGCGCCGCGCCTCGGCCATCTCGCTGCTGCCTGAGGGTTTTGAGGCGCCACGTGGGAGCAGCCAGCATGCCGTCATCCTCTACCCACACTTCCCCCTCACCAACTTCGAGCGCGAACCGCAGGCGCTGCGTCGCCTCTCGGACCACGGCAGAATCTGCGCTCTCACTGAGCTCCCCCAGGACCACGGTGGCAGGGGCACTGGAGGAGGGGGAGGAGGAGGAAAGGGAAGTGGTAGCCGGCGGAGCAGCAGGGTGGAGGGAAGTGCCGGCGGGACCTCTGGGGCTGGGAACGGAAGTGCCGGATCTCCGGGTGGAACCGGGACCTGTGGCTCGGGGAAGGGCTGCTCCCTGAGAGACCTGAAGTGTGTGGCCCAGGACGCAGGCCCTCACGGGGGCGGCCAGCAGCCCGAACAGGCACTCGCACCCCCCAGCCAGAGGCACAGGACCGGCCCGGGGGACGGCGGGGGCGGCTGGGAGGCTGAGCATAAACTCCTGATGAAAATGGAGAGCAAAGGAAGCACAAATAGTTTTATAAGCTCACCCTCTGCCTCCTCGTCGGGCTACGTCACCTTCCACTCCGACTCCGTCGGCTCTACTACCTAGGTGCGGGTGTAAAGCTTTTCACTCTTGCTGTTCGTTTTACTCTGACTATTATTGCTTTTACTGATACCGCTGTTATGATTCAAGTGGAATGTTTTTGTATTATGAGCACAGTTAAAAGCTGAGAGAGTGAGGAGGACATACAGAGTTTACAGAGTTTCTCCTGTGTTAGAATCAGCAGACCATGCTCCGGGGTCTCTCGAACATCAGCCAGGTCCAAAAAGGAGTAAAGCAGTACTGACCTTAGTGCTTTGTGTGTGTCATTTAGACATTTACTTTAAATCCTTTAAAGACCATGCACAGTATAAAGATGGAAAAGAAGTTTATAGAGAAGATTGTTGCCAGTCAACTCTCCATTCTCTCTCTCTTTCTGTTTTGCTCAGTTCCAACTTCATTTTTACTGGGCCACAGTTCCACTGTTTTAGCTGTGTGTTTCTCTTGGACAGGGAGGTCTTGTTTTTTGCCAGTGTTGTGATATTAATTTGATAATTGAATAAATGTCCAAGAAATTCTGAAATATGTGTTTTTTCACATAGTGGTTCAGTTTTAAAGTGTTCGCAATGTTTTTCTTCTTTCTGCAAGTTGTTGCAGAAAACAACTGCCCATAGTTGTTAAATGTCCCAGACTGCCCTTGTTGGCTTATTTCTTGTCCCTTATATGTTGGGTCATAATGTCAAAAATTTAAATGTAAATGTGTTGTAATTATTTAATACGAGATCATTTCCCCCCTTGTATTCATGTTAAAAGTAGACATTGTTGGTATTGGATTGTCAATAAGGATTTTCATATTGCACTCTCATAGTGTCACTATGATTTGACCTCTGATGTGTAGAGAGGGAAAGGGTGAGAAGAACCTACAGATCCTGCTGTGTGTCTGAAATTAGGGGCATTGACCAAGGACTTTATTGACCCTGAAGAGGTCAAGGCTGATAGCTTAATTTCCCTACAGTAAGTTGGTTTATTATTTACAATTGCCCAGATATTTCAGGTCACAATCGAATGGCTTTCTGCTATATAAAAAAATATATTGTATGTAAAAGTTAAAGATGTGACATTTGCATCTGATGGCATGGTGTATTGTTATTATGATTTCATTATTCAGGATGTTAGGATTCTCTGACGTCCATCTTTAGAAACTGTTAATTAAGAGTTGGGAGCTATGACTCCTAGCTGGGCATCAGCTGCCAGCATGCACGGGTGTACATATAGGCTATACTCTGCCAAATACTGTTGTGAAACTCACCAATGGTGCTCAATGCAAGTGCAGCTGAGTTGAACTGATCTTACGGGCATTGAAGATTTGCTTTTGAATTCCACACTCTGCCATCTACCACTGTTTGACTAACCAGAGTCTTCCTCATTCTGTAACGATTACCAAGTCTTATCAAACATTTACGACTAAACTGGGCAATATTATAGGCATTGCAACTTTCCATCGGGATTTAGAAAATGAGTCAAGTAATCTACCAGAATAATGAGTATTATCGTTAAATGAATGTATTTACAATGATATTCTGTTTGGGCAAGACAATGATTCACGAGAGAAAATAAGGTAGAACAACAAAATCAATACTGCCTGCAACTTGAAAAGGACCCAGAGTAACCTGTTGGTAGCCTTATGTTGTCTGTGGGAACATTTCTTCTTTACTCTTGGCATTGTTCAAATGATGATGATACAATGATGTAGCACTGTCAGATTTTGTTAAGCACTTTGACATGTAAAATGAAACATTTGGCCATATCGTTTTTTGTTTTGTTTGTTAGTTTGTTTGTTTCAGCTGAGGTCTGAGGTTTTGTGAGATCTGTGCGTTCCAGTTTACATTTTTCCGTACACCACACTTTGATTACATAATGCACATATATAAACACTTCTATTTTTAAAAATCTATACGTTTGAAAATTATGATTTGAAATTAGAATTCGTTTGTTTTGTTAAAAATATCAGAGCGTAATTTTGTAACATATCCTCTGTTAAAAAATACTTTTGTCAAACTAATGGACGATGTTTGATGTTATGTTGCTGAAATTATGACTTTGCTTGGAGTAATTACATTTACATGAAGAGAAACTCGACTTTTGTTCAATTGTTTGCAGTGTGTTTGCGTTTGTACAATGGAAATAATCAATCCTGGCGTTTTGCCTAATTCTGAGACAAGTGTACATCAGGAAAATGAAAACGGAAGTGTACATCAACCGTTTATGAGAATATTCGCCTCTCGTTTTTAATGATGCCAACACTTTTTGAAATACTACCGAAAAAAATCTGTAAGGTAAGACAAATAAAATAAATCTTTCAAGAAATCGTGACTGTTTATTGATCGTCTTAAACGAGATGTACTATCTTGCAGACAGCAAAAGAGAGAACTATCTTGCATATCATTAGTGAGATAAGGGATTATTCATGGTACCTTTTTTTTCATAATTAATTATCTTGCATACTGTTGGTGTAGCCTGAGACACACACAATAGAGATGATTCGAAGAACCTTCCTTTTCGTGAGCCTGACCCTGCCCTGCACACCTGTTGGCAAGACTAACAAAAACTTTATGTCCACCTAGGCAATAACAAAATGGCACTGGCTGACTAGGTTCATCTTTTGTTCTGAACTCCTAAAACAAGTGCATTCGAACCCTGGCACATTTTGCAGCTAGGCAAGTCTGGCTTTTAGAGCGCTCCACTGGACACAGTCTAATGCAAATTTGATACTCTTACCCTTTTCTTGTCTTTTCAGCTGTGCTACTATTGTAGCCCCACCCTGACTAGGTTGCTTAAACAACGCAAAGAGTCCACAGGAATTCTTTGAGCGTTTCATTGAGTGCGTGCTTGGCAGCGTGATGGTGCGTTTACAAACTAAAACTAGGGGAAAACATACAACAAAGGTACGCATTTCCAGTGCAAGTAAGTGTCATTTAGAACGCTGTTGACGTTTCCATTTAACAGCGTCAATAAATCGATCGGCCCTTCCTTGCACAGGCAAAAGGCGGATCGCTAAATATTCAGAGGTCTTTGCTCACGACTCAAAACCCCACGGTTTGCCGCGGAAGTAGAGAAGGGCATGGAGACGCGCTTTGCACATTAAAACCTGAAGCAGGATCTTCCGAGTTGGGTCGCATAGCTCGAGAGGCACCCTCTTCCTTCGCTGGTCCATGCTCCCTTTCACCGCCCCCAGCGTGCCGCAGTCCTGAATGCCTAGTGAAAAGCGTAGGGCGTGTCAACGATTCTCCTCGCCGCAAGGTGCCATCCTCTCAAAGTTCCCACCCAGACGCAGCTGATTTTATGACATAAGAACCAAATCCTTGAATACTAGAACTCGTTTCAGCCAATTTAACTGAAGATAACTACGACAATGTTTACCAATCCGCACTTGATAAAGATGTAGCCTATTCAAGTTGTAAAAATAATCATATAGGACACCTAAATATTTAGTTTAGCCATGCACTAACGCGTTCATCGCCATCAATGTCAAATATGTCCACATTCATTTGAAAAGTGCCTGCTATTGATATACAGGTAAATCTGATTTACCTACATCCACACACCCGAAGATGACCCCACAAGTGACTCTAACCCCTGCAATCAGGGATTTATTATGGATTAGCTGAGGAGTAGGCCTATGGGTTTTCACACAATTATTCAATGTGAGTTTTGAGCATTAGAATAGGAAATTCTGAGTCTCCTGACAGTCTTGTAAATCCAATAACAAACGTATTCGCTGGAAGGGGTGGATTAACTCATATGAATCGCATCGGGTAAAATGTGAGGGAGACGGATTTATTCGCATCATCACGACATTTGATGCGATTTTATTACGTGTTTAAGTTAAAGTTGCTCTAGGCAACCAGAACTTGTGAACCTTCAGTGCCTGCTCACAACTATTCATGTGATGAATGGTCTTTGTATGTTCGAAAACCAGCTGATGGTATGTTGGAAACGCATGCGCATTTCCTTTGGCCAATTTTCATGACTGCGCTTTTAAAAATCTCCCAAAAAGGCATGTAACCCTGCACCAACCTCATACACTAACACCAGCAGCACAGTTGCTGGCATGCTAACTCATGTCTTCTTACGATAAAGTTGGTGATGTCATGCTTGTGAAAGCTTTATTTTTTTTTAACATTTCTCTTTTCTAGGCCTAGACAGTGTGTTTACATATCATATGATGAAAATTAATTTGAATATAATAACACTACTAGTTGCCTATAAAAACGTGCTTTAAAAGTTGCAAATTGTTGCATACTGTCTCATTAAAACACGAAGAAGAATTAGATGGAAACCAGTGACTGCCCATTCTCTTAGAAATTGTTATCAATTATTTGGCAAGTCAAACTCAAACCATTACAATGTGTACTCTATTCAATCGATTTAGTGCTTTCCGGTTCACTCTTAGCTACAGAAGCTGGGCCAACTAGGCAATGTCTCTCAGTTGGAATGGTGAAAATGATCGTAAATCTATGTGAACGCTCTCGCGGACGTATAGCCTACTTACCCAACCAAGTCAAGTGTTCTTATCATTATGGCTTTGGGAGCAGTAGTAAATAAGTTGTTGGATCACCAACTATCCATCCATCATTGCACTCATACTACAATGGTTCAGTCACCCTAGTCATTTTTGGAAGATGGTACCTCAGACTGGTAAGTAGATATTTCGCCAGTGAATACAACTTCTGAATAACATGAGAAACAAAATACAGACTGTGCTTGAGATGGTGGCACTCTGACTCATGCATGATGAGCTGCAAAGAGCTCATTAACGTCATGATGCAAAAGCAATTGAGATTCAACAGAGTCAACATTTCAATTTAGTTTATTTAAAAAAAATAGACATCATACAAAAAATACACTGCGTTGCATATAATATAATCTACATAGTGCAAATGATATAATAAAGTATCTCTCTAAAACTATCTGTTTGTGTATACAAATATTGGACTTGACATGTCACCAAGGCCGCCAGTAAGAGTCAGAGGGGGCCATAACATATTTGTCCTTATGCTGTCCGTCAGTTGAATTACTGCTTCTGGATGAATAACCAGTACTGCCGTTTTTCTTCTGTTCTCTTGCAGAAATCCCTCCAATCTCGGGAACTCCAGAAAAACTGACTTTGCCTGTGAACTCTGTCGTTTTCACTGCGTTTCTATGTTTTCTTTTTATGCTTGCCGGACCTCTAACGCAGTTAGACACGGCGACAGGACTCTCTTGTAGAGCCATATTTGCCGCCAGTCTTTGTTGAATAAGATCTGTTGACTGGCCATTCTTCGGGTCGCTGTCCGCGGTGCTGGAACTTTTATCACGCGCATCTGGGCGAAGAAGACGGCTGGAGAGCTGCGTAAGCATGTCGGATTGGTTGCTCCTGCCCATGTCTGCCTTCAACAAATATTGATTCACCCCAGCCAGGCAACTACGAAAGCCTGCTTGGTACTCTGAGAAGTCGGAGTTCATAAGGGGACCTATAGAATACGGAGAGATTTGTAAGTTTACTAAATAATTTGCACTTAGTGTTAGACAATATTTGTGTACTTTGGACGTAATCAATTATATATATAGCCTATAAATATTTTTTAAACTTACCACTATGATTTTTCTGCAAATGTCTCAGATGCCGGACCGTAAGCTCCAGTATGTCGGCCTTCTCAAGCTTCCTTTTTCGAATCTATGAAAAGAAGCCAAGAAATTAGATTAATTTTGCGAACTGGATATTAACATGCAAAGACATGCTTTTTAGCCCAGTAGTCAGCATTAAATACTCACGCTATTTGAGTAGCAGGTTTCCAACAAGGTCTTCAACTGATCAAGACATTTGTTGATACGAGCTCTTCGCTTCTTCTCCATCAGTGGCTTGGAAACCTGGGAATACAAACAATACAAAAAGTGAATAATAAGAAACTGTATGTTATCGAGTCGTGCATCCCTAACAGTCAATGTATGTAGCTTCGGACATATTAAAAACTGTAACAATATGAGACTGCCCACCTTCTTTCCACTGAAGACTTTGGTCTTCTCTGAGTCTGCTGCAGCAACCATGGCAAAGTTCAAAATGCTCCTTGCTTGAAGACTGATGTGCTCTCTGACTAGTCCTCGGCAAGAGTGATGGAATTCGGTCTGGCTGTGGTATTTATGGCGAGGGTCACTTTACATTTCAATGCGGGGCGCGCCAAACAGAGGACCCGGACACTTTTTTCTTCTTGATAGAAACTGCTACTGCCAAACATCACGTAGATCAGAAGCGAACAGAATAGTCTTTACATTAACGTATGTGTATTTGAATGCCAAATGTTTTATCTCTGTATGGGGTCAAGGTACATTTAATGTGAGTTCAAATACACATTTATCTCCCTTGTTACAGTAATGGACTTCCAATTATGCCACAATAAGCCTTTGATCTTATTTTCCTACTTCATTGTAAGTTCATTATTTATTTCTATCAAATGGGTTCAATCATGATAATAGATCAATGGAGATTTAGACTACTCGTGCTCTGAATTTAGGATTGTTCGTCGTTTCATTAATTAAAAAAATCCGTTGCCTCGGAATAATAATAAACCCCCCAAATTGTGTGTTTCTTAGAGTAAATATAAATGTACTTAATTTCGGACACTACCCTATAGCTACATGACAGTGATGGAAAAGCCAGAGCAACGTGTGAGGTGATAGTGTACATGGAAGAGGGAAGCGTACAGAATCTCCATAAAATGGGAAATAATGCTACAAATAGTCCGTTTCTCCGCTTGGGGACTTGTACCAGCCTTGCCTATTCATTCTTTTCTTTCTAGGTTTCACGCCACAGGCCCAAAGGCAGCACCGTGGTAATTTTGCACATGTCGTCACAGCCTTGCGATTTTCTGGCAATAAGGGCCTGGTAAGGACCCACCAGTCACCCAATTCTCACCCATTCGTACAGACTTTTATATGGATTTTACTTCATCCACATAACTCGATTTAAATAACTTAATTATTTTAATCAAAAGTGTGATTGTCGTGAAATACAGACACAGCTTAATTTTATCCGACTATCTCAAAAAATAGTCTAGGCTGCACCCTGGTCGAGCGCAGACCGAGGAGAATCGACGGAACGCCTCTTTCTGGGGCCCTTACTTCTCGATTTCATACTTTTCTATCAAAAGACTCCATCCTGGGAAAGTCCTACCAAATGGCCACCAGAGAAGTTTGTCCTGTGCGCATTGCAACTAACGTCTCAATAAGAACGTATAAATCCACATCTGTTGTTAACTGGCATTAAACTGATGAACGCAAAACTCACTATCATTTGGCTTCTTTGTTCCAAAAGACCAGAGTGAAACTGCGGCTGGAAATGAAATGACTAAAATGCCGAACACCTTGCAGGCAACCCACTATACTTGTACAGTTAGGAAAATTGAGAGGGGCATGGCTATTCGTTTGTCATTTATATTAGAGAGAGCTGACACGCGACAGGCCGGATGTCCTTCAGTGGGCCACGTTTAAAGTCCCTTAAGGCTTGAGTTGGAAAACACACACAATGAGCCTGTTTAGATAGGCGCAGTGGTTTGCCGCGCAAATGGCGTGGAAAAGAGCGTGAGTGGCTTTCACATTTACATCTGAGAGTGTTCACTGAGGAGTCCACATTGGGAAGAAAAGCCCATAGTATATATGCTCAAAGACTGGTCATTGATCCACTTCTCTGCCCTTTCATGTGCCTCACAAAAAATAGGCAAATCAAAGATTTAGGCCTTTTGAAGCTCCAAGCAGTATTGTTGTGGACTGCTTTGTCGAAAAGAGAATCCTTGAGAGAGAAGAGATTTTGTATCTTGATAGAATGCATATTGGGTGACAAACATGAAAGAATATTGGCTAACAAAAAATATAAATAAAGTTAAACAGGAGGGCATTGCCAAATGGGCCAGTTTGATTTAATAAGGTAGATTTTGTTAAACATATTTCAAAGCAAGTTGCAAAATTCAGTGAAATATTAATATATAAGGTACGCTCGCAATAAAAATCCCATCCACACGACTTGAAAGATAGCCACAATGCACCAATGAGCCGTAGAATTGCAACATAATTTGTTAATTTGCTGTTACTCCACCGCCCCTTTTTTTAAAAGAATCAGTCAGATGTAGATTATATAATTTACGGTTTCATTTAACCCATATTTCTTATAATGGCTATGTTTGGGGGGGAAAACACTACTCACACCTCTATTCCAATTAAGCATGCAGATTTGTTAACATGGCACGCTAATTAGGGTACTCCACGCTGTCTTTTAGGCTTCTACTATACAAAATTGCATGTAATGCACCGCAAAATTGGTGAAACGCAAAACTTCACAGTATGAAATCGGACAGAGGTCCTGGGCTGCGTGAAGGCTGTTGCCTCTTTTGTTGCTGGCATTATGAGCCCGTTTTCACGCTCAAATGTAACACGTTCTACCGTGTTAGCCTGCCTGCTTTCAGCATGGAGACTTCTGAACACACAAAAAAAACACTCAATGTTTCAAGCATCTCATTTTACACTTTAGGTTTTTTGTATTTAAAAATAGTTATTTAATTGCTTTAAAGTTATCCGTGAGCTTATGGACATTTCAAATGTAACGTTCATTTTCGGGCTATGGCCTTAATGTGTTTCCTCTTTATTCAAATAACCTCCATTTACACAAATACAAGGGCTAAAGGAGCTAAGTTGACATGATAATAACGCGCAACCAAAAAACAAGTGGAGAGTATGTTTATCAAAAGCCTTGTCGGTCTTTTCTTTCCACTTTCACTTTCTTCTCCTTGGGTAACTCATTAACCGCAGTGCGTCTTTGTCATGGATGCTCAGCAAAGGAGATTCCGAATGGGGTGCTGTAATAATTAGGTTATTCTACGACTTGTTAACAACAATTAGTGAGTCAATTATACAATTACCTGCAATAAACTTCTTCTTTTTATTCAGGACAAATCTGGTACATATTATCAAGTGAATGGCGTAAACAACAGGCAGGTGAACATGGATCATGTGGAGCAGACCGTGCGCAAAAATATGCTGTCAGTGTAACCCACAATAATAAAATGGTGTAAGCCTTATAATATGCGTCAATAAATAAAAGACAGTTCAGTCGATGGAAGAAATTTCGTTGTAGCCTTTGCAATGGTGCAGTTTACCACTGCACTTTAAATTAAAAAAAAAAACTGTTCACCAGAAATCCAAAGTTAGTTAAGCAAATCTAAGAAAACAGCGTATAAGTTGTGGGAAATAGCCTACCAAACTGTTAAAGAAGACTACTTAATGAGGGGACCGTTCTCTGAAAGACCCAACTAATAGGGTGAGAGGGAATAGGTCACCCGAGAGCGAAACAAATCGGAGAACCGCCTCAAAATTATTCGGTGGCGTAACCAAAAAGGTACACATTGACTGAGATTGTGACCAGAAATGTTCGCAGAAATATTACTGTCATAAAATGGACGCCTTAACTGACAGATTTATTTTTTTAATTTACTAGAGGAGAGGTAAAGCCACGCGACGGCCCTATTGGTATAGCCCTGATCAAACATGCTCTATCATGAATTTCTATAGACTAGTCTACTGCTTATTTAAGGGACTTTACTTATGTCCGGGAGTACAATGGGCCGTGTTTGGCCATGTGCAGTGGGGTTACGAGCTGAAAGGCTCAGAGGTCCACATTAACATCGCTTTGAGTTTTCTCAAGGCCCGAAATGAACTCGAGGAAAGTAACTTTATAAGTGGCTGAAGGATGGTTCTTTTGTTGCCCACTTCACTGGAAGACACAAGCGCCTTACAAGAGAGCCCCCGCATTGTCTCACAAGAATTGCGCTTCAGCATTGATGCGCCTTGAATTGCAAAACATCTGCCATTTACCCCGCCCAACTTCAAAAGCATTTGTGTAAGAAAGAAAACGCTACTTTTGTACACCATCTTTCGGCTACAACTAAAATAGCAGTTAAGGCTCAGAGAACGACACATGGAGAGTGCCAAGCCATATTTCAGCCAGGGCTGTGAAGCTTCACAAAGTTTAGCAGTATGCCTATACTTATTAAGACTGTAATGGTTATATGGTAAATGATAAGTCTTTAAAGATATGCTTCTATGCAAAATACTTACAAGCTATTAATGACTCACTGGTCGTTTGTTTGCATTTGAGCGTCCCACTCCAAACACACGATACACAGGTTATGTACATTTTGGCTAAACCTTCTGAAAGGTAGATCTTCCAAACTTTATGCCAGTGACGAGATGACTTTTCTAAATTCCAGATTGACTCAAAATCATTAAACGACGTTGGGAGCTAAGCATAAGAATAGCCCCATTTGTGTGCAACTGCCGCAGCAGGTTTCCCATGGCATTTCTTTTATACCCCAAAGTGGAAAATTGGAGTGTACATCTCAAAAGCCAGGAGGCGTGCCACCGATTTGCCTCGCTCCATATTTTTGGGCTCTAGAAATATGCCAACCGTCTAAGACTGAATGTGCTTGCTGGTGCCTATAGTTCAATGTACAAAGAAGCAAGTCACAGCTTTCACAGGAGACAGCAGATGTAAGCCAAAATAAGAGAATGGGACTTTACGTGAAATAAGAATATATATTTGTTAAAGGCAAAATGGTTTAAAAATGCACAAAGTGCTTGCATAATCCCAAACTCTTAGGTTGGTCAATAGCTCTTGACGAGCCCTGAATTGGGCAACAGCGATTAAAAAATAATAATAAATAAATAAATACATGCGTAAAATAATGAATGCATGATCAGGCAGCCATGCCAAGGTACACTTTGCTCTTTAGACTGTTCTGGGGGTATGGGGTAGCTTGTCAAGCCCTACGTGTGTGGCAAGTGTGGTGTATAGCTACCTTAAAATTGGTATGAAATCGACAATTTGTTGGTGTCAGCATGTAGTTGGCAATCGGCCCCATATGCCACGCTGAGTCGAGCCAGTTAAACAATTCGTTTAGTTTCACGGTCCGTCCTCCTCCTCTCCATGGGAGCGAACTCAATGGCCTAACAAAGTAGCAATTTAGCCCGTCAAGAACACCAAACACCCCCCACGGTTACCTTTTCGGTCACCATGACATCTGGCTCAGCCAAATATAAAAAAGAAAAGCTTTTTCTAAGTTGGAGCCTGATAGTTGGCAGAGAGAATACACTTTATTCTTGTTCACTAGTTTCAACTTGTGAGTCAAAAGATACAATTTAAATGGTTCACAATTTTTTCACTAATGTTTTTCCTCACATCCAAGATAAATTAAACAATGACCACATAACCTCTTACAGTACCTCAAACTGCATTTGACAAGACCCACAGACATTTTCAAAATTATATCTGTTATATGGACATGGATGATGTGTTATTTATACTTGATTAAAGAACAATAACATGTACAAATGTATCAGTATATCACTGTGGATCCGACTGCATGACCAGTGTGACTTTGTCATACAGTGTGACGAATTTTCCTGACGTGGGGTCAGTATGACCCGGGTCAAAGGTCACGCCTGGACCCTAGCGGATGAGATTGGACGGGATGATGGGTTATGGCTCCACCACTGGGTCGAAAGCCATGTTTTGCCTCTGTGGTTTCTTGGTTGTCTTCTTGGTTGTTCTTAAAAATACACCTGCAGATGGTGCTCTAACTTCGCAGGAGGCATGTAAAGCATGATTTGAGGACACATTTTGCCAGTAACTTAAACATTAACATATGAAAACAGTATATAGTTAAAGTGACTGTTAAACCGTGAGAACTTATTCTGTCAGATCAGTTCATTATTCATTATGCTTAATATCTAGATATTTTCATTAATAATATTGTTAGTGTGAGTGGCTATTTGTCAATCATATTATTTTATGTTTTATGACATTTCTATTATTTTATTAAGTGTTGTTTCTCATTTTTGTATTTCCTCTTAAAAACCGAATTACCTCTGGAAAAAAAACAACAACTCATTAATTAAAAAACTCAACTGCTAACATTGTAAACATTTCACATATAGTTGAAAAATTGTTGTGAACAAAAATTGCAAAAACATGCATACTAATCCCTCAAAACGTGAGACTGTGGCCAAAGCGCGCCACAGGAAGGAACCATTAGTAGCCCATCTGCCTTTGACTGGCTGCTCTTTACCCAGTCTCACAAATCATTTCTCCTGATTTACTCTTTCTCTTTTATGAACTGTTGGTCGGTATTCTTCTGCACGTCCTCCATCTTTTTTCACTGTCCTAAGTTATCCTGCATTATGGAACTACATCTGTTGGTTTGCCTTCTTCCCACCCCCTCATCTCTTGCTTTGTTATTGTTATCTTTACCCCTCTGAATCTCAACCCTCAGTTATGATGGGCACAATGTCATCATCTTCATGAGCACTTATTTGAACCCAGGAATATAATATAATAAATAATAAACAAAACTGTATGTTTCGGTGCTTATCAATGTTATCAACATAATGTTCATTTTGATACACATTCCTGATAAATAACTGGATGGAATGGTGTTTAGTGTAATGTTATGACTAAAACTTCTTTGTACTTTGTGCTCCAAGAACTGCTTGTGATAGGGTGGTCAATTATTTATTTATTTTTAAATCCTTCTTGAGATGATTCTGGAGATAAAGCGCAAGTATGATGAGTAGAGACATTGTGTTGCCTTAGTCAAAAGGCAGAGTAGAGTTACACAGGCAGTGTTTACCTCTTCAGTAGGAACAAGTGACAGTATGTCGGGCCTGCATTGTGTAATTAGGTACCAACTCATCTGTTATGGTAAAGTATTGATATCTTAGTAATATATAACAACTGTGTATGCTTTAAATCTCACAATATCAGAACCACAGTGTGAACCTTTCTTTTTTTTGCTTCTAGAATCACTCTGCCTTCCTCCTCTTGCAGGTAGTGTGTTGTATTCCATTCCTGAAAGCTGAAAGTGTGCACAGTGGCAGCACTCAAGTGCCACAGCTATAGCGATAAGACACAACACATCAAATAGCATAGGTCTTTTACAATTAGATGTGTGATCATCTTTTTTGTTTAAAACAGACATAAAAAAAGATATACAAAACTTTAAAACCCCACCCAAACTCCCTTCCTAAGTTGGTCCACCTTTATCAATGTATCACTTCAAACAAAATATCTGTATGCAACCGTACAACTGGTACTGGCACTTTATCTCTAAGTAGTAGGGGTCGTAGCTACATTATCAAAATATGAGAGGAGAGGCTGCCATGTAGTGCAGAATTTCCCAGTCGACCCTGTAAGTGAGAATTTGATCTTTTCCAGCTTAAGGAATGACATTAGATCAGTTTCCGAAGACTTATCTGCTGGGGGTTTTGGTGACTTCCAGTGTAGAAGGATACATCTGCGGCCAATCAGAGAGGAAAATGCTAAAACATTTAAATTCTGTCTACTAAATCGAGAGTGCTTCAGGGGTACTCCAAATATGGCAATCAATGGACAGGGAGTGATATCTGTTTCTAAAACCTCAGATATAATCTTGCAGAAGTTCTTCGGAAATTAAGAATTAAGAGGCGACACCCAAGCGTGCTTTGGTAGGCTACTGTGCCACAAACCTCTTATATGGTCCTTGATCTGCAGCGCTTCCTGTTTTATAACTGTCATATCCTTTGTGAACTGAGATAGCCTTAGAGTCATTTCTACATATCGCCTAGCTTCTACAGCAACATTCAGACTTTCCAGAAATTACTGTGCTGTCACTGGTAAGCACCTTTTTGTTGAAAATGGATGGGGCAAAATAAAGCTGCAGCATCTCATTTTATGCTTATAATTGACTTGTCTTGGTAAATAAGAGAAATAAGACCTGGAATATATTCAGCTTATATCTTGACAAACTGCCTTTTCACACCAAATATCCCATTGTAGCTAGCATTATGTTTTATATGTCAGCAGATTGTTGTTGATAAAAGACAATAGCACATCAGCAGACCAAGCTATAAGCATAAGTTTCAAAATATTACATTTATACCGGCATTGTTTTCCACATTTTGCATTTCAGATTGCATCTTATATATTGAATAGGTTATGTACTAAGCTAAATATTTATATTGCCGGGCTTGATCTCGGAGATGCATAAATCACAATCAATACTCACCAATGAGATCCTATTGATTATTTGCCTTAAATTCTTAAAATCAGTCACAGCTGTACATACTGCGCATTTTTGTGTATGGTGTGCGATGATTGTTTGTCTTTCAAATGTGTTCTACTAATATACATTCTCTACTAATATATATTATGATATATATTATTATATTTCTAATATATGTTCTAACTCTGACAGCCAGGAAAATGTTCGCAAGGGAAAACAGAAACCTCGTTCTTGCTGTATACTTCATCACTTTCATCTTTGGGCTGCCAGCCAACATCATTGCCCTCTATACCTTCATCAAAAAGGTACAGCGGGATGCCACGCCTGTGGATGTCCTGCTGATAGGCCTCCCCATCTCGGACCTGCTTTTCCTGGTCTTCCTTCCCTTCTGGATGAAGGGGGCCATCGACCACATGCAGTGGTACCTGCCCAACTTCCTGTGCTCTTTGTCTGGTCTCATCTTCTATGGCACCATCTACAACAGTACCCTGTACCTCACCGCCATAAGTGTAGAGCGTTACCTGGGAGTTGCCTATCCCATCAAGTACAAACTAAAGAGAAAGCCTCTGTATGCGGTGGTGGGCAGTGTCTTCATCTGGGTCATCTCCATGACTGAGTGCAGCATCGTCTACATCATGCAGTACTACCACCAAGACAATGAGACCACTGACGTGAACAACAGCACAGTCTGTTATCAAGAGTTAACCTCAAAACGGCTAGAAATACTGCTGCCGTTTCGCCTGCAGCTGTTCGTCCTCCTCTTCTGCTTGCCACTTCTCATCTGCTGCTTCTGTTACATCAACTTCATCCGCATCCTCTCCAGGCTGCCCAACATCTGCCCCTGGCGACGTTACAGATCCATCGGACTAGCCTTCAGCACCATCGTAGTCTTTGTTGTGTGCTTCGGGCCCCATAATGTGGGTTACATCAACGGTGAGAGCACCATATGGCGCAGGCATGCCGTGCTCACCAGCATCTTTAACACCTTCCTTGACCCCTTCATCTACTACTTCTCCTCGTCTGAGATGAGGGCCACGTTCAACGGCATCCTCAGCAGGGTGTCAGCGAGGCTGCAGCTACAGTGTTGCTCCAGCAGGGGGTGCCAGAGCACTGACCCATGCCTGGCCCTAGAATTGCGCACACAAAGCACGGGCTAGGCATGCCAAGGTTCCGTGTAAAGAGCTTCCCTCTTTCTATGCGTCCTTTACATAAGAGGATGTGTAGCATATACTTCTTCTCGAATGCCTCTTTCTTTTCCAGTAAATGTGTTAATAGAAATATCCTTACGGGCTGGCCTTTCGATTTCAGACGGCCCTAATGATCTTTAAAAAATATTATTGAATGAGGTTTCCAGACGGCCCTAGAAATTATCTTTACAGATTATTATTGAATTTTAAAATATTCTGTGACCGTGATCCTACAATGCAGCAGCGGTGGAGGTCAAATGAACACATATAGCATACTGTATGTAGCTAATGCTTTTTTGTTTATATACTATGGGGATAACTAATATCACTTTCTAATGTATCTTTACTGTTAAACTTAATACATGAAATAAAATATTTAAATAATCATCAGTGTGTCTAGAACTCATACAGGATGAATTTAGATCACATAGTGTATTCCCAGAATGCGTGATGAGAGAGGTCAGACGTTTCAAATAAACTCTATTATTTGTGAAAGAGATGGAAGAGAAGAACACAAGTGATTACAGTCTTTAGAACTGTTCTAAAGAGTACAAACAACCGATGTTTTTCTTCCAAAAACCGCGGATAATAGCGATCGCAAAAGAACACCTTTTTGTCCTGTGGAAGCCCAGCCATGACTACAAAATGAATTAACGTAATTTTGAATGGGCAAGTTGAATGTATTTGACACGGCGTTTCACAAGACTGTTCTTTTGCGTTCGCTTTTATCCGCGGTTTTTGGAAGAAAAACATCGGTTGTTTGTACTCTTTAGAACAGTTCTAAAGACTGTAATCACTTGTGTTCTTCTCTTCCATCTCTTTCACAAATAATGAAATCGTAGTATAGTATTTTTCTCTGCGTTTGTTTAGGCGAACTGCTTTCCTTTCCGATCAAGCGAGTGGTGCGTCAAGGGGGTGCATCTTCTGACGGGGTGCTGAATCGGGTACAACACCTGCATGTGACTCCGCTAAACAAAATCTGAAAAATTATTTTCACAGCACGAACGATGAGACTAATCAGTCGAAAGAACAACGAGCAGAGACGTTAACAAAACTGACTTGCCAACTGCATTTAGAATATTCACAGCAGCCTACCAAGAAACCGTCGTGAAAATACCTGGGAACATCAGCGTTATCAAGACCTGAACAGATTGGTTGGACCTTGTATATAGCCACCGCGCACGCATTTGAAAACTCTAATTAGCCTACTGAAAGGTGGGGGGATAAGAGACAAATGGAAAAGGAAAAACCATATGAGTAACCCCTCACAGATTTTTGAGTGTCAACCTCACAACTAAAAAGAAGCCTGGCGGGGGAAAAGTGAGTGTGTAGGCTATGAGAGAAAGAAGTTGCATTGATTTGAAAAAGCCTGGGAAATGAAAACGTGCCCCTGGCGCCAGTGTTGCCGGGTTCTTCGAAAATGTCTAGCCTAACCTCGGGAACATGAGGTTTGTTTATTTGCTTCTCAAGCTGGTCATACAAAATAATATGGTCCTCTCTTGAAAATATCTATGCCTAACACAGTGGGTAATAAGCCAACGAGTCTTCGACATGTTCAACACACACTGCATTAGCCTGATGATGGCAGAAACGTATCGATGCATTCCAACATAACGTAACACCTAGGTGACTGGTTTAATACGACAATATGACGACACAATCAGTCACTAGCGTACGATGTCACAATAACATCAGAACGATCATCCCTTGAAAATGAATTCACAGCGTTGAGATCACTGTATGGTTTTTGAGCATCTTCTCTCTTTTAAAAGAAGCTATTTCTATTGCAGTGGTATGTTTTTCTCATCTAAATGATAAAGCTTTAGGACTATAATTTTATAGAGAGTAGGGCTCCTAGTCATTTAGCATTTTATTTTTAGAAACAGTTGTAAAATAGGATTGAAGTTTATTCATTGATTCTAAATTGGTTCAATACTTTTTAAAAATCCCTCTTTATCTGTGCATGTAGTCTGCTTTTGTCTTTAATCAAATTCCTCATTTAAATTGGACCTGAGTTAGAGCAGCAGATTTAACCAATACCCTTGTACCATCACCACCTAGAGTGTTTCAAAGAAGATCATGAAACGAATCTCTAAAAGCAAGAATGTCCATCCTGCCACGGTAAGTAATGATGAACTTTCTGCCAAAACAAACTACGACAACAAAAAATATGGATACTCTGATGAGTTAATAATAAAAGCAGAGCCAGTAATGTTAATTATGTTTATCGTATTTCAATGTGTTTGTTAGGAGAATGAGGGAAAGGACAGTAAACCTATACTCTCTGCCAGACAGCACTGCGAAGTAAGTAAGCCCCCCTTTAATTCTGATGATTGGTGGCAAACTGTAAGAAATTAATATCAAGGGTGAATAATCCTTCTAGGCATGAAGTGAGTTTTATATAGTGTCCATAAATGGTCTGGAAACATTCCCTTCTTATTCTCCCTCATAGACATTAGCATAACGTCGGCTTCCTGATGAAACCTGCTATCCACCATTTTGGCCAAAATGAGATTAAACATCAGAGTGGACCAAAATAGGACAGGGCATATCCTGATAAAACCTGCAATGTCAATCTTAATTTTGTGGGGTAGCTACGACACAATAAGAAAAAGGCTTAATCCTTTCTTCTGATATATGCTGTGATGAAAACTGCTATATCCCACTTTGGTTAAATGTTGGTTACACCTTTGACCCAAGTTGTCGCAATGAAGCCTGTCATGTTATAAAGAGTTATAAAAAGTGATCTGATTGGCTCATACTGAAGTTATGATGAGATCTGGCATTTTACAAGCCCTTTAAAACATGCTATATCCACAAAATATATGTTTATATAGCCTACAGAATAAAAACCTGCTATCTCCCCTAACTCTGTCCCAAAATGCAACATTTTGATAAAAGTTGCATTTGTTGATTAAATCCAGCACACATCTCTAAATTAAATACAATATTGATGGTACAAGTCACATTTCTCCATTGCCTTAGATTGCCTCCATTGACTCTCTATTAAATCAGTTTTTTGGCTTTCCTGAAAAAAGGTATAATTGCACATAGCAGGTTTCATCAGGAAGCCGACGATAAGTAGTTTTACCCTCTCCCCACTTGCCATTAGTGTCTGTCTTGTGTAGTTCTAGTTCTGTGTGGGGTTTTGATGTGTAGTTTGATCAAATGTAATGACACTGCAGCATAATCTCATTGCATTTATTTATTTCTCAACAAGGAGTTGCTCCAAACACTAATTGAACTGGGCAGCGGTTCTTATGAGGGGCACTCGATAAGTGTCCTGAGAGAGAGCGTGGTCTCTCTTTTGATAGCCATATTAGAGGAGGAGAGGAAAGAGAGGGAGGTCATGAGGAACCAGGAGGTCAACCTCGAGAGGATTTACAATACCTTGTTGAAGTACATGAAAGATCGTGAGAACCAGCTGAAGGACATACTAGCAGAGTTTCAGGGGTTGCCTGTGCCTTTCAAGAAGGTACAAAATGCTTTATTTTCTGTTGTACTACATTCTAGTTTCATGAAGATAGACATAAAATGTATCCTTCCATTTAATTATATCTGTACATTTTTAAAAACTCATAATCGTCATTATAAATAATGTACAAAATATTGCTAAATACTCAATGGATTGGATGGATTCCATAATACTACAACCAAAATACTTTCTGTAATGATCGGTTTCTGTTGACCTATTTCAATTCTGGATTCTGTTTCATCTGTCTCTCAACCCTCTCTTCCCCATACTACTAGGTCCTTGTGAAATCCCTGCAGCAACTCAATGCAGGCCTGCCACGACTTTTTGTCTCTTCCTCCCTTCCACTCCCCAGTGGAGCCAAGTCTGCAGCTGGCAGCTATAGCTATGTCTTTGCCAGAGACCTGGATGTTTCCTCACTGGGTTCGAGTAACAAATATATGGACTTTGATGATGAGGTCAACGTTCCCGCTCCTGCACCCTCTCCTCTATCCTATAGTCTTTCTTCCTTGAGTGTGTCTTCGGAGGAAAACCTGGAAACCCTCTCTGCTAGTGAGGCCTCTCTTACTTGGTTTGATGTGACTGACAGCAGCTCTGCTTCCTCCAGCGTAGTTGGCCATAAGCTTGTGGCCGGAGAGGAAATTATAGCCGGGATCCAGAGAAGGGCAGAGAAAGAAGAAGACGTTAGTGATGAGGGAAATGCCAAGAAAGCAGAAAAAGAGATGCAGCTGAAGGAGAAGAAGGAGAAAAAGATGTGTCAGTTCCTCAACAAAAGAAAACAAGAGCATGTGAAACGTCAGGAGGAGAGCTGGAAAGATGAGCAGAAAAGGGAGAAGAGGATTCTTGATGAGACACCCGAAGAAGAAGAAGCTAAACTCAAGAAAAAAATTAAGGATGAGAAGATGAAACTGGAGGCAAGGAAAAAATGGGAAAAAGGTGTGATGAAGACGGCACACGAGCACCGTAAGTGGAGGGAAACACAGAATAAAATACAAGTTGAGGAACAGAGAAAGCAATTGAAGCGTTCCATGAAAGACCAAGAAATTGCGGAGAAGAAACAACAAAAGGAGCAGAAGAAACAAAAAAAGGAGCAGAAAGAGAGGGAGGAACGAGAACTAAAACAACAGAGGAAAGCTGCAAAGCAAGAAAAATGCATCGCTGAGAAGCAGAAAAAACAAGAACGATTTGAACAGCTGTACTATAGGCTCTTAGCAAATCAGAATGCTCGAAAAGAGATGAATGCTTCTAAAGAAAGACCAACCAAAAATGCTTCTAAAGAAAAACCAAAAATGAGGATAACTATGGCAAAGAAGCCATGCTTTATATGGAATCTCTTTGGGAGGAAAAAGAAGGAAGAGAGAAAACTGGAGGAGAAGGAACTGCAGAAGGAGGCAGCAGGAGAGTCTGATAGTGCAGAAGAAGAGGTAGATGAAAGCTTGATAGCTACTGAGAGGGACGTAAGCAGACGTCGATATGACAGCGTGGATATGCCAGGAGGACAATCACCAATATCGATCGCTGACTTGGTAAACTGAGTTGAATAGCACACGGGGTAACAGGTTACCCATTACAAAAGATAATGTACAAGACAGAATATGCAATGCAAGTGGGCATCAGTGTCCAATATTAATTTTAGTTTATTTATTTTTCTTTCTCATACTGTAGATGTTTCTCATCAACTTGCTTAACATTTATCTGTCATCTTAACCTGAGGACTTTGTGACATTATCTGCATGGTTTTGAAAAGTTTTTCCTTCCATCATTCTAGTTGAGCAGTTTCCTGTGAATGCTCATTCCTGGCCACTCTGATCCAGTCCCTTCTACAGTCTCCAGCCAACACTTCTCTCATGTCTCACATCTGCTAAGCTGGCTTGTGCTTTCCTTCAACCCTCATCTCTGCACAGGCCTTCTCCCTTCTATACCTCCACATCTCAAAACCACAGCCAGCCAGAAGCAGATGGGCTCCCCCTATTAAGGTGTCTCTGGCCAGTATCGCCATATGACTTGCTTTTATGGGGTTCAGGCTGCCATAGTTTTCTACAATAAAAAAATCACAACATCGAACATCAAAATGAAAAATAAAGACATTGAAAAATGTAATGTAATTTAATTCATGCCTGAAGTCATTCTTTGTTGGATTTCATTGAATTGTGGAGGTAATGCTTTGTGCCAACAATCACATTCATAAACGTGACTGATTGGAAACAAATCTCAGTAGCCTACATCAATCCAAAAGGGAAGAATATTGTGAATATTATGTTTCTGCTAGATTTGTCTTGAGTGAAAGAGAGTAAAATCCAGGCCTTGTTTTTTCTTTTTAAATATATGTACAATTCAAAATATAAATCCGTCAAATGTCTGAACCTGCAGTTCCTCTCGTACTGAGCAGGATTACCATTGCAACAACACATCATCTCACGACGGTCTAAACCCAGCTCACGTTAGCTATGGGTGAACAATCCAACGCTTGGTGAATTCTGCTTCACAATGATAGGAAGAGCCGACATCGAAGGCTGTCGTTATAACAGGTAAAAAATAGTGATGAGTGAGTTCACATTTACTGACTGTTTTCACTCCAAAGAAGCCTATCTAACTTATTCTGGATAAGTTAGACTAACTGAACTAAAGTCCTGAGCCATAAATCTCCTCATGTAAGAGCCTTGGTTGAAGCCAAGCCATGGAGCATCTGTTTTACTCTTGAATCACTGACTGTAGAATACAGTCTAGCCTCTACAGTCAACGCTCTGAGTTCACTTATCTGGGTTAGTCACTTACCACTAACCACGTACATTTACCGAAATCTTAAAGGCACCCAGTGCAACTTTCGAGGCTTAAAAATAAACATTCAACTTCTAGTCTTTTTTACACGTAGTAAGTTTCAATAACTGCATACCATTACATACCGACATTCAAGCAGCAAAGATGAGACGTCGTTGTGTGGTGAGAACTGATAGAAAATCGATAACAACAACAATCGCCGCCATTTTCTTTATTTTTTGTAACCTACAATAAATAAAGCAGGCTTCCAGTCAATGGAAAAATGGCTTCTCCCCACCGGCGATTGTTGTTGTTTACGATTTTCTATCAGTTCTCACCACACAATGACGTCTCATCTTTGCTCCTTGAATGTCGATATGTAATGGTATGGAGTTATTGAAACTTACTACGTGTAAAAAAGACTAGAAATTGAATGTTTATTTTTCATTGAATGTTTACATGAAGTTGCACTGGGTGCCTTTAATATTCCGAAAAATAGTCCGAAATATCTTTAATAATTATATTTAGATAGTAGCCTAATCGCAGGGCAGCATTTGAGTTAAACTCAGATGTAGGCTGTTCACCTGTTTTAATCGATGCAAATTGATTGAAAGCCTTCCTGTTCACACAACGAATATGAAAATTATGTGGCAGTCGTTTCAAATGGAGGAGGGCGGGGCAGAAATCGCCTACCGGGAAATGGGAAATAGTAAGCGAAATGCAACACAATTATGTCAAATGCCAGCAGCAGCGCGACGGTGAAACGATATCCTGGCTACATTGTGTGGTAAGTAACCATATTTGGGGATCTGGCAGGTTAAAGAGAATAATAATAGAGAGGCAAAGAGATAGAAATAAGTTGTTTACATCCGCCAATCAATATTTTAATATGGGTAGGCTACAATCTTTTAAATGGCGGCTAATCTAGCTAATATGACACTATAATATATGGGTTTGCAACAGCAAGTGTTCTGAAATCGCCTACTTGAACCAATTTTCTTAAAGGTTTACAGCTTTGAATTAGTCTGACCGCAGGATTATGATATGGTACAGCCAAGATCTGTCACCATCCTGGCAATCCTACTCAAAATGTTGGTGAAAAGGCCGTTACAGTCGGTACGACTATACCTGACGAAAATGTTCTCACAGGCTACCTTCAACTGACTGTAGTTCTTATAGCGCTTGCAAAACGTCTCATGAATGTCAAAGAAGTGTTGATTATTATTGTAATCGAATTCCTACACTAACGTCGAGTATCCGTTTAATCACGTCATGCTTGTGTTAGAACTTTTATGTCCGTTTCTAAACATTGTTCATCATTGGTATTAACTACGTTTCCCACAATGCTTTGTTTGTAGGCGATGAGTTGATAGGCTGCTTTATTTGAAGCAGATTCTGGCGGTATTTGAGAAGAAGCGTTGATACATTCAAGAGTGTTTCTATGGTGGTGATTTTGTTTCTGAGCTACTTTTGTGTTCACTCGCAATACATTCATTTTGTATTAGCGTTGCAGGGGAATTCAAAAGTATGGCAAGGGAATGAAAAAATAGCTCCGAAAACAACAACAAAAAAATCTCACCATCACCCTCAGGGTCTATGTTTTGGATGGCCCTGGATAAATAAAGCGTTTCAGTTCTGAACAGGTAGGTCTCTGAAATTATTTCCCAGGCCTACACATCCCAAGGATTAACATTTGTACACCGGTCTCACAAGCAGTTTTCAGTTAAAGCCCTTGGTAAACAAGAGGAACGATGGTCAGGGGCGGTTTTAGCAAATTGGAGGCCCTGGGCAAAGAACAATGTTGAGCCCCCCCCCCCCAATTAAACAGTTGTAAATTATTACAGTGCATGAAATGCCCTGTATTGTTATTCCTAGGCATTTTCTTCTTCTCCTTCTTCTTCTTCTTACCTTTTTCTGCGATTAATTCAGCCCGAACCGCTTAAGGCGAGACACTACAGGTGAATAGGGTAAAAATCTTAAATAATAGGTATCACCATGAAACTTTCTCAGTTGATTACTCATGTTTAGATGAGAAAAAAATGTATTACAAGTTTTTTGTATTTTGATGTTTGAATATGCAAATTAGGCATTATCTCATTAAATATGTGCTAATTTGCATAATGTTTAAAAGAAAAAATCTGATCATGGGTTAAAGCCAGGTCAAAAATGACTTTTCCCTTTTGTTGGCATATTAGATGGGAAAAAAATTACAGAGGGATTTATGGATATCTACTTTTGTTTTCCTGTAAATCTGAAAAGACTGTCAATAGCCTTAAACAATCGATTTTCGCCATGTTTTTGGGGATATAATGTTATATAATTCAGGCTAGGAATAATATATTTACAAATCCCTCTGTAAATGTCTTCATAATATAGTTGGGTACAAGACTGGAAAGTTTGGTATATATAGGTTGAACTGAAGTGGAGATTTTTTCCTTGGAGTATGACAAAAAACTAATTTTGAGAAAATCGCATTTAAAGATTCCAGGAAGTAGCAAGCCATACCACGTGATGCGTCTGAACGAATCACGTTATCAGAAACCACCGCAAACCAATGAAATTGCGTCTTTAGTTTTAAAGCCCCGTTTTTGCTAACATCATTGGTTAGGCTACTGCTGGAAAGGAAATTACCATAGCGAGTACATAGCGTTATGTGGAAGAAACATAGCTTTTCAACCATACCAAACATGTCAGGTATCAGAAAGCCGATATACTGCACGTTACGTTAGAATGCTAACTTTCCAGGAAACCATAGGAGAATGCTGACGCCACGAACAGACAAAATGTGAATAAATATACACATTAATGTATAATAAGGATATTTTCTTTATGCTAGTATGAAAGATTACATGTTTAGGGAGTGAACTAGCTCAAAATCTCAAAATTGACCACTGCTGAAAAAAACGATGTTTTTGCCTGCCGTGTCTCGCCTTAACGTAGAAACTTCATTCAAACTTTGTCGTGTAGGTCTTGTAAAGGACACTTATGCTATGTATTTTTCACTTTTCTAAACTTTATACTTTTTAAGATATTAAAAAAAAACTAATCTAAATTTTCCCATTGACTTACATTGGGCCTTTATGACATCATAATAGGGTCTTTAAACTGGCTTGCACCTGTGCTTCACTGACAGCTGCGCCAAATCAAAGGAACCTCTTCTCTGTCCCTCTCAATTTAACTGTAACTAGGAACATTAAGACACCTTCCATTCTCTACTTTTTTTTCTCTCCATCTCTCCATCTTTCTCTCTATCCCTCTCAGTCTACTTTCTCTCACACTCAATCTCTCTTCTTCACTCCATTTTTATCTCCTTTTTTCAATATTTTCACTCTCTTTTTCTCTTCCACTCTTCTTTCCTTTCTTCTTTCCTTCTTCCACTCTTCTTTCCTTCTTTCACTTTTCTTTCCTTTCTTCACTCTCCTTTCTTCTTTCCTTCTTTCACTCTTCTTTCCTTTCTTCTTTCCTTCTTCAACTATTATTTCCTTCTTTCACTCTTCTTTCCTTTCTTCACTCTTCTTTCTTTTCTTCTTCCACTCTTCTTTCCTTTCTTCACTCTTCACTCTTCTTTCTTTTCTTCTTTCCTTCTTTCACTCTTCTTTCCTTCATCCTCTCTTCTCTTCTTTCCTTTCTTCTTTCCTTCTTCCACTCTTCTTTCCTTTCTTCTTTCCTTCTTTCACTCTTCTTTCTTTTCTTCTTCCTTTCCTAACTTTTGCATTTCATGCACTGGTATTTCCTTCAGGAAATGCATTTTCTAGTTTTAATTATGAGGTTTTGAGTGCAGTGTTTTAGTAGTGTAACTTTTATTTCTTAATCAAAACAATGTGTTACTTGTTACATTTGATCAATGCTTTATAGTTCTGTTTCTGAATGCTTTCAACTGAAACTTCCAAATATGTACAGGTACTGTTTTAACCATTTCAATTCTGTCTTTATCTGTTAATTTGTCACGCCATAGGGGTCTTCACTAATCACTGTATCTCCACCATTGATGTACTCACATTGTTGACACCACCGCTGTCGTTATCAGCCAGCTGTGCTTGAGCTGTGTTCATGACCATGGCAGTATCATGCGTGTCGTCAGTGCGGGTGTGACAGTGTCTCGGATATGGGCAGCTGTGGTACATGATGGCTCACCGTTTGTAGAAGCAAAGCAGGCAGAGCTTGTTGGTGTCACTACAAGCTGTTTGTCTGCTGCTGCTGCAAGCAATCGCTAAACTTGGCTTAGCCGCACTTGAAACATTATCAGATGAACTCGACACATTATCAGATATTTCTTCCACTTCCACGGACAAATTCCTTGATAGGAAATTGTGTGTTACCTTAGGTAATTTCTCCCTGAACTTCTCACACACACGAACAATTGTCAGTGACAGAAAAGTCACGTGACCTGGAATAATTTGTTCCATGATGGAATTAAGATACATTTTAAGCTGATACTGAAAAGAAAATAATCGTTTTTTCATCCTTATTATGAATTGTCATTATTTTGCAATGCCAAGTGATTTATTTTAATTAGCAAAAAAAATAAATTATCGGAAATACGATGAGGCCCCCCTGGTTGCCGAGGCCCTGGGCAACTGCCCAGTTTGCCCGTTCGTCTGGTCCGCCCCTGACGATGGTGACAAGTTCTTTGAGTAGCCTACTCGGTCCTTATCAAATAAACGTGCAGCGTGCACGTATTTCTCAACGATGGCTCAACAAACATCGAGGTGGTCATTTGATAGCCTAGCCCACTACACAAAAAGTGATATGTCGTTCGTGAACGATTCGTTAATTTTGGACGAGTCCTCTCAAAAAGAGATTTGTTATTTTTCTCATGGCCGCGCATCAGGACTGTTGCATAGGCTAAGCCAAGGAAACAGAAATGATTAGTTGAATGCAGGTCACGTGAAAAATGATCCAAAGACTCGTATCCGAAGACCCAGTCGGAAAATGAACGAATCATTTCTGTTTCCTCTAGCTACCAGTACTGAGCCTATGCAGGTCACGTGGAAAAGGATCCAAAGACCCGTATCCGGCAGATGAACGAATCATAGATTCAAAGACTTGGTTGGCAGAAGAACGAAACATTGATCGGAGGACTCGGTTGGCAGAAGAACGAGCGTTGATCCTAAGACTCGGTTGGCAGAAGAACGAAACATTGATCCAAAGACACGATCGGGGAGTCTTTGGTTAGCGATTCGTTCTAGGGATGCAAATTATCGATTAATTCATTAATCATTAGTTGATAATCTTATCGATCGACTTTCGATTAATTGATAAGCGGCGTTTTTCACCTGAGTTTCAGTGCTTCAATAGGGCCTTTACAAATATCAGCTAAATAGTTGAGTTATTCTATTACATTACATTATGATAATTATATTCTATTCTATTCTATTATACATTCCTCAAGTAATTATGCATTAGGAAAAGAAAGCAGAAAAGTTTTTTTTATGGTATAACAAAATACATTCTTTAATTTAAAACAAAGAAATAAATTATGGACTGGCTCAGTTCTTGCATTTGAAACAGACATAAAAAAAAAAAAGAATAGAAGAAATGAAATAGAGAGCCAAACAGAATATTATTGAGCCTATCTTGTAACTATATATGTAATATTGTATCTAACTTGTGGATAGATTATGAAGAAACTGCATCTAGGCTATTACAAGCTAAATTTAACTCGCGCTCACGTTAGTGAGGGATAGAGTAGTTACATTCTTAATGGCAAGCCATCAGGCAAAGGTAAGCTAGCCCGCTAACGAGCTAGGTATCTAATATCATTAAGCCTGAGTGAGCTAGTCCGCTATCAAGCTAAATAGCCAACTCAACTCTTACTTACTTACTAACTCTCATGAGCCAAACTCGCGGGCACACGTTAGCGCGGGAGTAGACAGAGCTATTCATATTCATAGCAAGGTGAGCTAGCCCGCTAACGAGCTAGGTAGCTAACTCTATGAAGTCTAGGTGAGCTAGCCCGCTAACGAACTAATAGCTAACTTGAGTTTTAAGACTACAGTCTTAACTCGCGGCAGTAACCAGGTGAACTGGTGGTGCCATGCAGGACAGCAGCATGCACAGTGTTCAAATGATAACTGAGTGAGCTAGTGGAACTATTGTATTTCATTACCGCATTACACAGAGAACATTTGACTTCTTTGCCTGAATTAACAATGTTGAAGTGGTCCCACACCGCACTTCTTCTCGCTCGCTTCATTTTGTTTTCAACCGGTCTCTCGCGCTAGCGCCCTCTAGCGATTAACCGTGATTAATACATTTTGATCGAGCAACCTCTTAATCGACAATTAATCTAAAGTCGATTAATCATTTGCATCCCTAATTCGTTCATCTGCCAGGTATAAGTCTTTGGATCATTTTTCTAGTTACCTGTATAGCAGGGGTCGGCAATAGGCGGACCGCGGTCCGGGTCCGGACCCAACTGACGTTGTCTCCGGACCGAGACACAATTGCAAAAAAATAAAAATAATAATTTGACCAAGCGGTTTTAACAGCTGATGTGTGACTTTTACAAACACGTTAAATGCATTACATTAACCATAACTTTATGGTAGGCTATGCTTTTGTTTAAACTTTATAATGCCAGTAGCCAATCAGATGATAGCATACTCTACGCAGCACGGGCTCGCTTTTACAGTAAAGCTAGCTGCGAGCTGTGGGACTGGTGCACGCACGAACTGCAGACAAATTGACTGAAGAAAATTGTGCGTGACAGTTGAGAGGGAAATATTCATTGCAGTTCGCGGTTGAAGAGAAAGATGGCATGCAGGGCCGCTGACAGGTTTGGCTGGGCCCGGGACAAAATCCCCCCCCCCCCCCCCCCCCCCAAAAAAAAACACACACACCTCTACTTTCTCAGTCCCTACCCTTAGATGACGGAAATTCAAAAAAATTACAACTTTAATTGGATAGGCTATGGATATGGACTGAGTGAAGTTACAGTATGGCTTTCAGAATCATACCCAAGGGCGTAGGTTTGGTGTCAGCATTGGTAGGGACACTGCCCGGCAGACACCCCCACCCCTAACATAAATTAGAAAATGTAGTTGATGTTATATTTAACAGGCAAACTTTATTAGAATATATTAACATTTGTGTACTAACTTGTGGAACTTGGAACTGATTTAAACATAATAAGAATAATAAACCCTTAGTTTAAATACAAAACTAAACGTTCTCCACATTTCTTGATATCACATGTTTTTGTTGTCCTTTTTGGATATCCCAAACATGAGTAAGACCTCATCTGAAGCCCTGATGGTCCAGCTGCTTCTTCCTCAACCTGCACTACATATGCACTGGATTTCTTAGTTTCCTGAATGCATTTCCAAATCTTGCCTTAATGAACAAAATTACCTAATGAGAAGTACATGCAGTGCATTTGTTTGTTCTGAAATTCATTTGTAATATGTAGGTAATTGGTTCAGGTTTTATGGAGCTGTACTAAGCCTACATCATCTGGATTGCAGTGCAATGAAATAATGTATTCATGAATAATATGCTGCATACATTTGGGGATCCCAATTTATTGCACCTTTTTACTACCTTCAAGTATAACATGTATTCTCAAAATAGCCAGCGTGATTGATTACATTCATGGGTAAAATTGTCTGAACATCCCTTTAAAAAACAGCATTTGAATGCAATCTTTACCAAAATGGACAATTCAACGTCTCATCTGAACCCCTTATGCTGATTAATCATCACCATGCTCTACATCTGTAGCTTCAGGCTGCTGTTTTTCCTGCACAACAATTCATCAATTCAATAGACACTAACCATGCTTAGTTGACTGCTGACATTGGTCGACACATTACAGGGACGGAGTCTGAGATAGTTTTATTACTATCCTAGGGATCATATAGGCCTACCAGTTTATAGGGTGACCAGATTTGAGTTTGTGAAAAAGAGGACACTTCAACTCCTCTCCCGCAACGGAATTGGAAATGGCGTATCTTATCAGACTCAAAATGATCGTATTTGGAGGATGATTATCCTATCTGACAACACTGGGAAAGCGGTCCACCAAATGACAGTTCTCTACAGTCAGAGCTCGCGGAAGAAGGGAGATACACTTTCCAAAACTTTTAAGGACGTAATAACTAGATTGTTATTAAGGCAAAATCCCGGACGTTTTTAGAATCCCGGCCGGACTCATTTCTCATTTACTCTGCCACTTCAGCCAATTAAATGACAGCATCTTGTCTCACAGGCTCGAGGGCGCATTGGAAAACTTAGAAATGTAGCCTATTTATAACTCTTCTGGGCGACGAACATTGTATTGATAATAATACGAATGAGTTTGCAAATATATTGTGCAAAATCATTTTTTCTCAAATTAACAAAATATTGGTAGGGACTTTTTTGTCTTTCCCAAACTTTGGTCGTGACTAGTCCCTACCAACCCAATGCAAACCTACGCCCTTGGCTCGCGCACTGACCACTAATGGAATGATGTCGTCTTTTTTCTTCTCCAAAGACCAAACCATTTTGGCATGGGGTGATAGGGGGTTATTGGCCGTTTTTTCAAGGGCAATGAAGGCAAACAATCTAGGAGTCATTAATTGAATGCAAATAAAGCACTTTTCTTCTCTAAATCAACACATTTTGAAGTATACATACAATAATTAATCCCAACTTCATGGGGGTCCAGTTTTGGCCCCCCCCCCCCCCGTTTCAGGGCCAGTCCAGGGCCCGGGACAACGTACCCGTTTGTCCCCCCCGTCGGCGGGGCTGAAGGCATGCTCTAAGACGAGAAAGGTAGACAGCGAGAACCAAGCTTTAAAAGAGGAGTGGACAGACGTGTACATGTTCATTCTGCCTGCGCGCAGCTGTAAGCCTGTGTGCCTGATATGCTCTGAGACGGTCGCACTCATCAACGTGAAACGCCACTACGATATGAAGCACAAAGAATTTGATCAAAATAACCCTCTCAAATCCGAACTGCGAGCACAGAAAATACATGATCTTAAAGCCCAGTATGCCCGATCTACCATCATCCTGACTAATTCATTCACTGCCCAACAACGAGTGCATGAGTGCTGTAGCTGAAACTTTGCTAGGGAATATGCTGGACACTATGTTTAATGTTAATAATATGGAAAAACACAATAAACACTGTTGAAATATTATTGAAATGTAGACCTTCATTTGATCTGATAGTCAGTTGTTGATCGAACAGATAGGCTTCTACATAGCACCTATACAGTACTTATATTGGCTAAATATGCCCCTGAATCATAATGCACGCCTTGACTGTTGGTACATAATACACATGCAGTCCTATATCAGTGAAATCAACGGTCCTAAAAAATGTGTGATAGACCTCCGGACCCAAGCTTGAGGAACATTTTTAAAACTGGACCCCTTAGAATTTTAATTGGATACCCCTGCTGTATAGGCTCAGCATTGGAAGCTAGAGAAAACAGAAATGATTAGTTCACTTTGACTGGGTCTTCGGATATGGGTCTTTACGTGTTTAGGCCAGGGAATTGGCTATAAAATGTTGAGCAACACCCCCGCTATCCTAACCCTAACCCTGAAGTACAATTACTGCATTAGGCCACTTTAAAGTGCATGCCTTGTGTTTGTACTTGACTTTGTTTAAATTACTTAAATGCACAGTGGCAAAGCCACCGATTTGTTTCTATAATGAGCAGTTACATACAAATGTAAAATGTGGGAAAGAATATTTCACACTCAATGTATCTTATACTGTGTTGGTCATATTTAAATCATTCAGTACGTTTTGTTGGGAAAAAAAGAGGATAAAATGATATTTTGGGGAAAAATCGCAATTAAATGATTTTCCCAAATCGTTCAACCCTAAAAGTAATGTTGTTTAAAAAGTATAGGTATATGAATCATTTCAAATTATAATCGGAAGTGCTTACTAATGATTACCAGGTTTTACCGGATTTACAAAAAACTGCTTTACAATGTTGGTTAAAGGTTAAAATATTATCGGTGTCATTACCGAACCATTACATAAGGTAAGACCAAGAGTTCATATTCATATCATATACAGTAGTTCCTTTTACGCTTTGCTCTATGTGCTGAAACAACCCCCATCATAGTACTATCATAGCACGAATACTGCTCATGCAACCCCTCTGTGAAAGAAGATGGTCTCTCAATTCCAAACCTTCATGGTTTAAAGCATTAACTCTGCCCTGGACTTTCACCGTGCCAAATGTTAATATTTGACTGTTAAGGATAGTATGTATAGTGTCCAAGAAAGTAATTGTGTCTTTCATATTCATATACATTTCAACGTTCTTGGGTAAATCATGAAAAAATGTTCTATATGTAGCCTATCTTATGTGTCCTCAGATGTAATGCGAAGATACAGTGCAAGTGCAAGACAGAACTGAATGCACTCAGCTGCCTTTCGACTGAGACTTCCACTATTTTATCCCAACTGAAATAAGTGCTGAAATGGCTAACCTTCACCAGAGGTAAGTTCTTGGTTGTGGTTTTAAGACGCTGCTAAGGCAGTCCTCCTTATAACCATGTTCATCTATCATGGGCCACCTCTATAATATCAAGTTTAGCCTTTAACTAATGTGGTGTTAGTTTGTTGTGGTTTTAAATAGGTGAACTGAATGTCATTTAACTATATCATCAGTGTACTATTTGGTTGAGGACAGGGTAGTTTTGTTGGATTTGATGTGACTTAACAGTGAGTCAACTCTTTTAAAGTACTGGTAATGATTTGCAGTGAAAGCTAACACTTTCACTCCTTCCTCAACACATACACAAATTGACAGAGCACACATGGTTGTTGGTCAGTTTGAATATGTACTGCTACCTTGAGTGCAGCTTTCATGAGGCTTTAGATTGGTTTGGAATGGTTCAAAAGCACAAGCACGTGACATTTAATGTTTTTTGTCCTTTTTAAACGATCAAAATACGGGCAATAGCCTGCATGGATGTTGCATACTTACCTTTCATGCTCATGGTCAGATGTATCAGAGTATCATCAGACTGTGACTCAAGGTGAATTTACGGTGAATCATGCAAGGTCATGGTGCAAGGTCTCCAGGTTTTTCTGTAATTTTCATAATGTCTGATTAAGAGTGAGGTTGACAGTGTCACCACAACCACTCAACTACAACTGTCACTGAGAGTTTTCCTGAATGTAATACAATAAATGATGCCATGACTATAAACATGCTTCCGGCATGGGTCTTTCAAATGGGCACCTGCTTTTCTCAGGGTTTCACTGAATTAGGCCCACAATATCTTGACATTTCAGATGTCCCACACTGTGCATAGTAATTTTGGTAATTTTCACGATTACCTATAGACAAATGGTTGAGTTTTTGTTTTCATACAGATCAGAATCTCCTACTCCCAGCCTTCTTTCTGTGAAGACTGATAACTCTATGAGGGAACCTCCAAAAATGAGTTGTGGGTCATCAGACTCTGACTTAAGGTAAACCCAATAGGTGCTGATCCAAGGTTTCCAGGCGATGTTGTTTCTGATGAAGAGTGAGATTGATAGTATCCAACGGTGGTACATAGTATGGTTAGAGAAGACTAACTAACCAAGATAGTCAAAAATGGTTGAATTTTGTTTGTTTGTTTTCTAACAGATCAGAATCTCCTACTCCCAGTCTTCTTTCTGTGAAGACTGATAGCTCTATGAGAGAACCTCCAACATTTAGTTGTGAGTCATCAGACTCTGACTCAAGGTAACTCCAAAAGTATGGTTACAGAAGACTAACTAACCAAGAAGGTCAACCAGAAGGTTTTTCTTTGCTATGTGATTTTTCACTGTATTACATTGGTAAAAAATCATTCTTATTTCCAGACAATTCAAACAAAAATTCAGTTAAAAACTGGAACAAAGTGTGAAAGCTGTCTTAAAGTAGTTGTCAGCTGTAATTGAACATATTTGTTCCACTCATTTTCTATCCAGAGGTGTATTAGGGCAAACTTTACAGGACCACATCATTCACAGCTCTATGGAGCTTTGTGGAGAGGGCATGCCGCCAACATCAGAAGACTCCTCCTATCCCAAATATGGAAAGAGAAGCAGGACCTATTCAGCACAGCATCAACAGAAAATGACGACCGCTGATGATTTCCCCAAACATATAGGTGAGGTGTCACTTTGTTTTCTGAAAACGTTTTTTTTTTTTTTTCATGTTTGTTACTGAATATGAATGCACTATTTACAGGTCAGAAGTAGGGATGCATACCTAAACCCACGTTCAGGTTCAGGTCCGAATTCGAATCCAGAGGTTTAGGTTCAGGTCCGGACCTAATAAGTCCGGACCCGAACCCATGGCATAATTGAATATATGAACTGTTTAAAGTATACTATTAATATAAATACATACAAAACATTTGGCTTCAAACTACAGCTCTTTTTTTTTTTTTACTTCAAACTATGAACATTATATTAACTGTAAACAACAGTTTATAGTTTACTTAAATAAATATAAATAAGTACAAAAAACACACACACACTCTGCACACACTACAGCTTCAAACTTATTTTGCAAAAATATGAGCATATTTGCCTTTGGAGTCAAAAATGTATTATTTTGTTTGTATTGTATTATTTATTTCATGGAATTTCACCATTTCTGATACCTATCTTTTCTATCTGTTTATAGTTAATCTTTTTACTTGAACACACTGAGTACGAGAAAATGTGCACTTCCCCTTTAAGAGACTAGGATACGTTTTGCTGTGATCTCCGTTTATTTGTCAGTCTGAGGTTGCTGATTTGCTGTTGACCTTCTCCCCTCTTTTGCATTTGCTGCACGTCGCGATGTTTGAATCTTTTTGTGCAAAATACAGCCACACTTTTGACCGTTTACCTTTCGGTATTTTCTCTGTTAAAAGGTTTATGGCTAGCTCTGTTTGTTCTTGTTCTGTGAAATGCTGCCTGCTCTTCATTGTCATAAGACTGTTGCTATGAAAACACCAATGAGCAACACAGGACAAAGTTTATATTGGGAGCTAGGGCAGTTGTGATAGTGCCCCACGAAATCTGCCTGGCAAAAAAATACAAAATAATTCATATAGATCATAGTGACACCACTAACGTTACTGCTAGTTAGCGATCGCTAGTTTTCTACTGTTTTGGAAGCAGCCCCTGTGTTTCATGTTGCAGCCTGAAATAATTCCTGTTTATAAGACAACATTTTACATAAGTTTTCAAGATTTAGCTGCATGATTTGTTCCTGTTATTTATTTAAATCGGCTCAGGAACCGAAATCTGCGTGACATTTCGGTCTGGGTGCGTAACGGTATAGGAATGACTTTTTCCACCGCGAATTCCGCGACCTATGGAAGGTTTAAGATGGTCTTGAACGAAAAGGATATAGTATGTGAGTGCTAGATTTTTTTACAAGTCCAGTACCGAATCACTGGGGTTTCGGTTTTTCTGGACCTGGACCTAAACGTTTTTACAAGTCCAGAACCGGTCCGGCGTACCGGTACGCATCCCTAGTCAGAAGAAATGCTGCTAAGCTCAGCTGTATGCCAGCTGAATGAATCTCCATTTAGTAGGGAATCTGATTTTGTTATGTTTGTATGTTAACAGATGACTCCTCAAGAGGAGTTTTAATAAGTCATAAAGCCACTATGAAGGGGACATTTGAACATGTTTCGGAAGGGATCATCAAGCCCGGGCCTCCAACATGCCTCAACAAGATCTACACTGACCTGTACATCACAGAGGGAGAGAGCAGAGGAGTGAATACTGAACATGAGGTTTGGCAGATAGAGCCAGCGTTCTCAGCCCCAAAGACTGAAAACACATTTATCGGCTGCAATGACATTTTAGAGGCCCTATCTGGAAAGCAGAGATCCAGTGGGACTGTGCTCACCAAGGGTATCGCTGGCATCGGGAAATCATGCTTAGTTCAAAAGTTCATTCTTGACTGGACAGAAGGGAAGGCAAATGAGGGTCTAGATATCATTTTTGCGCTTCCTTTCAGGGCGCTGAATTTGGTCAAAGATGAGATGTACAGCCTCCAGGAGCTTCTGCTTGTCTTCCATCCAGAGCTTGAGAAGCTTTTGGGTACTGAAAAATACCAAAACTTCCGTATGTTGTTCATCTTAGATGGTTTGGATGAGAGTCGTCTTGCACTCAATTTCGACGGGAAAGCATTGGTCCACAATGACAGACAAAAATCAACAGTGGACATGCTTATATCAAGCCTCATTTGCAGAGCTCTCCTACCCTCTGCCTTTATCTGGATAACTTCACGACCAGCAGCAGCCAGTCAGATCCCTCCGCAGCACATCAATCTTGTTACAGAAGTACAAGGGTTTAATGACTCACAAAAGGAAGAATACTTCAAGAAGAGAATTGATGACCCAATTCAAGCGGACAAGATCCTGACACACATTAAAGACTACAGGAGCCTCCACATCATGTGCCATATGCCAGTCTTCTGTTGGATTGCAGCAATCGTTCTTCAGCAAATACTGGTGGTCAAGGATGATGGAAAAGGACCCAAAACTTTGACTGAGATGTTCACACACTTTCTGCTGATTCAAACCAACATGAAAAACCACAAGTACCACAATGGAATTGAGACCGATAGTCAGGCACTCCTGAAGGCTCACAAAGAAATCATCTTGCAATTGGCTGAACTGGCTTTTAAACATCTAGAGAAGTGTAATCTCATGTTTTACGAAGATGATCTGACGGAATGTGGCATTGATGTCGATACCTCTCTTTGCACTGGGATGTGTACTGTGATCTTTAAGGAGGAGTCTGCAATCTTCAAGAAGAAGGTATACTGCTTTGTACATCTGAGCGTTCAGGAGTTCTTAGCTGCCCTCCATGTCTTCTGCTGCTATGTATTCAAGGACACAGAGAAACTGAAACCTTTCCTCAAAGAGAAGTCTACATCTATGCCTGATTTATTCCTGGATGAGTTCCTGAAGATTGCCACGAATAAAGCTTTAGAAAGTCGTAATGGACACCTTGATCTATTTGTCCGCTTTCTTCATGGTTTTTCCCTCGAGTCAAATCTGAAGCTCCTTCAAGGCATACTGCCAAACCCAACCTGTCACTCTAACAGCATTAAAAAAGCCATCCAAAATCTGAAACGCATGCAGAGGCCCAACATCTCTCCCGAAAGATGCATCAACCTTTTACATTGCTTGATTGAAATGAACGATCGCTCTATTCAAGAAGATATCCAACGATTGCTGAAGTCAGGGAAAGGAGTCAATAAACCGCTCACACTTGCACACTGCTCAGCGCTGGCATACATGCTTCTAGGGTCTGAGGAGGTACTGGAAGAGTTTGACCTCAGTGAATACAAGACTTCAGAGGAGGGTCGGAGGAGGCTGGTTCCAGCAGTGAGGAGCTGCAGAAAGGCTTTGTGAGTTTCTAATGGAGTTCAGTGCGAACGCATTGCAGTATGGGATTTTGTTTACAGTAATTTCAAAGAAGTGTAACATTTAAATAATACAGTAAAGGTCTGAGTGTGAGTTGGGGTGGGGCAAGAGATTGCTTGTAGGCTGGTCCACACTTGCATGAGGCTCAGTAGGGGTAACTAGCTGAAATGCAATAGTGTAAAAACATACTTTACTGTTCGTTCTTTGTAACTGATTTTGATCATTTTAGAATTATATACCCATTGCTGCATTGTTATCCCCTCTGTTGTTCATTTTTACAGACTTGCTGGTTGTAAATTGACAGAGAGTTCCTACGAAAGTGTGGCCTCTGCTCTCCAGCTTCCTAATGCACTGAAAGAGCTTGACCTGAGAAGGAATGACCTAAGTGTTTCTGGAGAAACCTTAATCTGTGTCTCTCTCAAGAGTTCAAACTGTAACCTGGAGACACTGAGGTGATTTTTCTTTTGAAAGAATTTTTTTTTGATAGCATTGTATAGAATGTGCAATATTTCGGCATTTTTCAAGGAAAAAGTACACGTAAGCTAAGTACACATAAGCCATTACAGTTTGTTGACTCTGAAATGGTCAACAAATTAGTAAACTGGTGATGAGGAAAAGAAGCAAAGCAGTAGTATTTATTAACCTATTCATCTTAAACATTTTTCTGTATACCATTTCTCCAGACTTGCTGGCTGCAAACTGTCAAAGAAATCCTGTGTTTTTTTGGCCTCGGCTCTTCAGTCACCAAATTCACACTTGAGGGAGTTGGATCTAAGCAACAACGACCTGAAGAGCTCCATAAAGGATGTGGTCAGTGATGGACTAATGAGTGAGCATTGTAGACTAAAGGTGTTAAGGTAAAGACATTTTCACAGATCGTGACATAAATACCTGTTTGTATTTATTATGTACTTCATAAAAAACTGAGGACTGAAAGTAAATACTTTAAAAGTAGTTCAGGTGTTAACCTTTTTCAGAAGAAATCTGTGAAGTCAAAAGCTCTATTTTGGGAACACAGATGGCCAGTTGGTACAGTAGAAATTTGAAGAGATGGAATGGTTTAAGCTAAACATATCTCAGGCTTCGGTGTCAATAAACAAAGCCTTATGGGCAGGTCTTAAAACTTGGCTGCCATCTCAGTAATGCCGCGGAGCATTTATTTCAGTCATGCAAGACTGGGTTCCTATCAAAACGTATAGAGAGACCCATAACTCCACCGTGGATGGATAGACAGAGATCTGTCAAATTGGATAACCATTTACCGAGTTAGGACTGTGCATGATCAGTGGAGTTTCCCATATACAGAGTTAGGACTGTGCATTATCAGTGAAGTTTCCATAAACCGAGTTAGGACTTTGCATTATCAGTGGAGTTTTTTTTCTTTTATTCAGATCTTCCAAGTTTAGAAATGTAGATTACCTCTTTCATTTATCACAAACTGATTTGCCTCCTGTATTCCTCCTATCCCTAGTCAAACTTCCTCACACCTCAGGTTTACCAGAGCGTTTCTGAAAGAAGGAGAACTAGGTGCTGACTAAATTATGAATTTAGGCACAGTTCTGAAAGGTTCTTAGGTGTTTCCTGTAGTTCTAAATGAATCATTGAAAGACATTTTGCTTACTTGAACGTGCTTGTTACCTCCGCCAAGGAGGTTATGTTTTCGCCCCTGTATGTTTGTTTGTGAGCAGGATTACGCAGAAACGCATGGACCGATTTCCCTCAAACTTTTCGGGGAGATTGGTTAATATAATGGCACTAATTGATTAGATTTTCAGATGTAAAGGTCAAAGGTCAAGGTCACAAGGCGGAGGTTTGCATTCTCTGAATGCTCCCATTCTTGTAATAATACTGAATTGGTATGTGATGACATATTTACTTGTCCTTTTCATTTCTGTCATTTTCATTGTTTGTTTATCTCAGAGTGTCTGGCTGCAACCTTACAGAGGGTTCCTGTGACATACTAGCCACTCTCCTGTGCATGAGCTCCCACTTGATGGAGCTGGACATCAGTCACAATGATCTGCAGGATGCCGGTGTAGACCTACTTTGCCCTGGTTTACAGAGTCCACATTGTAATGTAGAGATACTAAGGTCAGTAGAAGTGATCTATATCATTGTTCGTTTTGCAGATGTTTATTGATCCTACTTTTCAATAGATGATCTTCTGACTTGTTTGTTACAACAGGAGTTGTGTCCTTAAATACATGTTGTGTTTCATCATCAATACATGTTGTGTTATTGAACAGCTCAAAATGTGGTGGTTATTGACCTGTCCATTATGGTATTTACTGTGTTGTACATAGATCAACGTGTAAAAATCCCTGAGGTAATGATAAGGCGGCCTCGCAGAATGAACAGACCTCTTTACTGACATGTTTATCCCTATACCAAAACAAACAAGATTTTTTCTTAACTGATCAAAGCATTCCACAGACATACAGTATAGACAAGTTGCTTGTTGAGAAGGACAAATTGGACCACCATACCCTAATATTTGTATTCAAACTTGTCTGGCCCTTATATGGATTCCTCTATAAATTGCTATTTGAAATTGTTCATGTATCGTGTGATGAACATTGTGCCCCAAACATCCAGCCATGTACTGTCGTACTTCACCAGGAAGTCAGGAAGCTGTCAATGTCAGTCATGTAAATATTTTCTCCCCTTTCTTACTGTGTCCCTTGTGTCCTTTCCCCCTCTGTCATTCAGGCTCTCTGCCTGTCTCATCTCAGAGAAAGGCTGTTTCTCTCTGGCATCTTTTGTTGAATCTCAGCCTCAACTCAGAGAACTGGACCTTCAGAATAATAATCTTGGATATGCTGGGATGGAGCTTCTTAAAGCAAAACAGAGTGATCCAAACTGCAAACTGGAGAAACTAAAGTGTGTTTTGTTAAAAGTGTTACTGATTGTCTTATTTATAAATACATAGAAATTAGACTTTACAAAATTCACCAAATTAATTCATTTATTATTCCCTTTCTTCCCTGTCTGTCTCTTGCCACAATTTTTTATTTTTTTTTACAGCATCAAGAATTGTTCAGAGCATTGGTTGAAACCAGGACCACAAAAATGTAAGCAGCAGATTTACATGGCAAACTTATAGTAGCTGCAAAGTAGCCAGCATTGACATCTAGAAGCTTGTGTTGAGTTGTTTTTCGACCAAATTCGTAAGCACAGAATAATTGGTCTGCTATAGAGTTCCTTCCTCTTTAATATCTTTATCTCTTCTGCAGATGCCTGTGAGCTCACGTTGGACTCAGACACAGCAAACAGACATCTTTCCCTGTCAATGAGGAATCAGGAGGCGACCTACAAGAAGAAACCGCAGCAATATCCTGACCACCCAGATAGGTTTACAGACGTTCCAATGGTGTTGTGTAGAGAGGGTCTCAGCGGAAGGCATTACTGGGAGGTGGATTGGAAAGGTAATGGGGTCCGTGTAGGGGCCACTTATAAAAGCATCCCAAGGAAAGGAGCAAACCGGATGGATGACAGTGCGACAGCCTGGTGTGTGGAGTGCTGCGAAGAGAGATTCACTGTCCAGCACAACAACTCGACAATGAACTTTGCATGCAGATCTGGGTCTCTTTTTAGAAGAGTAGGAGTGTATCTGGACTGGCTAGCCGGCACTCTGTCATTCTTCAGCGTCTGCTCTGGCACACTCAAACACCTACACACGTTTGACACCATATTTGCAGAGCCCTTACATCCAGTGTTTTACATCGCTTCTGAGTCGTCAGTAAAACTGTGCTGAGGCTGTTGATGCATGGTTAAGTAATGTAGAAGTAGTGTAGTAGGAAATATTTGTTGTTTCATACACTTACATTAAGTCATTTAGCAGACGCTGTTATGTAAAGCGACGTAGAAGGAAGAGAAAAATCAAGCTACGAGCAATAGAGACCTAGTGTAACAGTAAATACTATTTAACATAAGAAATAGACAAAAAGTGCAGGAATGTAACTGCTCTTAGTTAGGAAGGGAGGTGTTATCTGAAGACTTTTTTTTTAAGGTAGAGGGGGACGCCCCTGCTCTGGTAGTGCTAGGCAGTTGTTCCACGAACGTGGAATTACGAATGAGAATAATCTAGATTACCGTGCTTGCACAGACGGCAGTGATAAAACAGCACTCATTAGACGAGCGCAGCATCCTGGGGGTAACATTTGCCCTTACAAGAACATTTAAGTAGGTGGGAGCAGAACAAGCAATCTGTAAGCAAGCATTAGTGACTTGAATGCTTATTACTGTTGGACATGTGGTAATTTGTACATGAATAATATCTATAACTATGCATCTGAGTAAGGTGCACCATCATGTGTTTTCTTTTCTGACAGATTTGACACAATTAAAAAGATTACAAAGAAATGCTTATTGGTGTAGTTGTCCATTTCTAACTGAAAAAAGTAATGGTATGATGTATATATGGCTTACTGGTTGTGATGATGGTATCTCTATCAATGATGTTTATTTCTTGGTAACTACCCACTCCTATAAAGGTACCCATTCAAATGTAGGGTGCTCATTCCCTTTCGGTTTTGATAGATCACATTTAGTCTAGAAGTAGTCGTAATTGTATTAGATAGATAAATAGATAGATACAAACTGTATTAATCCCCTGGGGAAATTCTGGAATCTTGCAGCTCATATTTACAATTATTACAAACAATATATAGGCTACAGACAATATGATACAATACAAACAATCCAATTCAGCTATGTACAGTGTAGGATGAAGGATGTATGGTGTAACGTGCATAATAATTCAAGTTTAATGGCAGCTGGGACAAATAACCTCCTATGACGCTCAGTCCTTGAGTAGGCTACTTCTATTCTATTGTAAAACAAACGAAACACATCCCTTACGCTTAACGAGCTGTTTCAGCCGCTGCTCTTACAAATGTGCTTGCTCTCTGTTCGCCTGCAACATCTTAACTGTAATCCACACCTCAGAATTGTCTAGTTATAGCGCTGTATTACTATGTGTGCAGACGTTTCCCAAATTGACTTTGATAGCGTCTCAAAATGTAAACGGCCGTGGTCTAATTTCGCAGTAACCAAAAAAATCTTCCAAACGGACATGGCGTAATCTTTTCTTTCTTTCTATTTAAATCTAAAGTAGGCCTATCCTATTTTTGCGAGAACACCGTAGCGTCATTGTTGCTCACGCAAATTTCCATAGCCTAATCCAGAGAACAACCGGTTTATTTGGTTCTCAAGTACGCTACAGAAAATAATAGGTTGGTGTCTAGTCCTTTCTTAAACATCTGTATCGAGACATAATAAGCCCATGAGTCCTCACATTATTTGAATGTGAAAGCCATAGCTTATGGCACTTGTAGGAATGGTAACTAAACAAGGAATTACCAGCAATATAGAATGTATTCGGCTATGCACTTGGACATAATACAAAACGACGTCACAATTATGCAGCACGTGTCATTATGACATCATGACATTCTCGAAGGCTGCATAGCTTCAGACTGATAATTAGTTAAAACATATTTCAGTATAGTTTACACAGCATTGGGATCACCTTATGATTTTGAGCAATTATTTTTACTCCTCGTGAAGACATCATTCATATTTCTGTGGTATGTATTCCAATTTTAGTAACAAAGATTATTTGAGTACTTACCATAGTTAAATGATTGGTGTTGCTTTATGTTATTACATTACACTTTTTAACAATTATGAGCTAGGCTTGATGTTATTCACTTATCTAGAACATTTCAGTTTTCACTTATTGACTTATTAAGTTTTTAACTTTAATATGTATAACTTCTCTGCCAGTAGAAAATTTAGGCATAGAATCCAATGAAAACTAAACGTTTAGTTAGTTATAACCGTTAGTTATAGTTGACATATGAGACCATTCAGCTGTGTATTACATGAGCTATATAAACCTTTCTAAATGAAAACATTTCTATGAACTTGGTTTCTAGGCAATTTGGCTTCAACTGAACTGCAGACTTGTCTCAGTGGTGGTAGAAGGCTTACTCTGTACATCACCTGGAGCAATTAAGGAAAGGAAAATGAAAGGAAAGAGAATTAAACGACTCTTGACCCGTCAGAAAGTTCATCCTATCATGGTGAGTAAAGATGACATTTCTGCCAATACAAAAATACAGCCAGTAGTATAAATATGTTAATTGTATTTCTATGGGTCTGTTAGGAGAATGCAGGAGAAGACAATACACCTCTTCTCTCTGACAGCCAGCACTGTGTGGTAAGTTCCACTATATTTCTGATGATTGGTAGAAAACTGCAATAAATTGGTGTGAAGGGAAGTTATTTGAATCAATAATTGAAAAGATGTGTATGGTGTACTAAAATGGTCTGAAAACATCCGCTTCTTTTGCATCTATTTATCTCTCAACCAGGAGTTGCTCAAAACACTGAATGGACTGGACAACAGTTCTTATGAGGGGCACACAGTAAGGGTCCTGGGAGAGAACATGGTCGCTCCTTTGGAGGTCGTGTTAGAGAAGGAGAGGAAAGAGATGGAGCTAATGAAGAACCAGAAGGTCGACCTTGAGAGTATTTCCAATACCTTGTTGCAGTTCATGAAAGATTGTGAGAACCAGCTGAATGCCATACGAGCAAAGTTTCAAAGGCTACCGGTGCCTTTCAAGGAGGTACAAAATGCTTAATTTTCTGTTGTACTACATTCTAGTTTCATGCTGTTGACATAAAATGTATCCTCCCTACAATTATATCTATACATTTTACAAGCGCATTTTCTGTTGACCTGTTTCTATTCTGGATTCTGTTTAATTTGTCTCTCAACGCTCTCTTTCCTATACTACTAGGTCCTTGATAAATCCCAGCAGACGCCCACTGCCGGAGATGACCAGACTATCCAGAGTAGGGCAGAGATGGAGGAAGAAGCTAGAGATGAGGGAAATGCCAAGAAAGCAGAAAAAGAGATGCGGCTGAAGGAGAAGGAGGAGAAAAAGCTGTCTCAGTTCCTTGACAAAAGAAAACAAGAGCATGTGAAACGTCAGGAGAAGACCAGAAAGGATGAGTGCAAGAAGATAAAGAGGATTCTTGATGAGATACCCAAACAAGAAGAAGCTGAACTAAAGAAAAAAATGAAGGATGACAAGATGAAACTGGAGGCCAAGAAAAAATGGGAAAAAGGTGTGATGAAGACGGCAGACGAGCACCGCAAGTGGAGGGAAACACAGAATAAAATACAAGTTGAGGAACAGAGAAAGCAATTGAAGCGTTCCATGAAAGACCAAGAAAAGGCGCAGAAGAAACAAGAAAAGGAGCAGAAAAAACAAGAAAAAGAGAAGAAAGAGAGGGAGGAACGTGAACTAAAAAAACAGAAGACAGCTGCCAAGCAAGAAAAATTGAGAGTTGAACGGCAGAAAAAACAAGAACATTTTGAAGAGACTTACTACAGACTCTTGGCAAAACAGACTGCTCGGAAAGAAATGGTGCTAGCCAAAGCAAAAGAAAGAGAGAAACTGAAAAAGCTGACTCAGAAACCAAAAATGAGGATAACTATTGTTAAGAAGCCATGCTTTATATGGAATCTCTTTGGGGGGGAAAAGAAGAAAGAGGGAAAATATGAACCAGAAGAAGAGGTGGATGAAACATTGGCTACTGAGAGGGACGTATGCAGACGTGGATATGGCAGCGTGGATATGACAAGAGGACAATCACCAGTGTCCTTCACAGACATAGGAAACTGAGTGTAAAATCACACATGGTAATAGGCTACCCATTACAAAGATAATGTACAATACAGAATATCCAAGGCAAGTGGATTTGTGGATGCAAATGCTCATTCCTGGCCACTCTGATCCAGTCGCATCTTGAGTCTCCAGCCAACACTCTCATGTCTCACATCTGCTAAGCTGGCTTGTGCTTTCCTTCAACACTCATCTCTGCACACAGGCCTTCTCCCTTCTAAACCTCCACATCTCAAAAGCACAGCCAGCCAGAAGCAGATTGGCTCCCCCTATTAAGTCAGGTTCTGCTCATGGTTTCTCCCTTAAAAGAAGAGAGTTCCCCCTTGCCACTGTCACCGTATGGCTTGCTTATAGGGGGTTCATGCTGCCACTTTTCTTCTGAAATAATAATAAAAGCTTTTTGCACTGTATTTGTTTTTTATTTTAAGAATTTCATTTCATTTTAGAGGTAGCATCCAGCCCTTTGTTGTTTTTTGCTTTATCAAGCCCTGACTGTGCCTTGCTAGAGATGAGCTATATAAGTGAAGTTCTAGGCATATTTTTTTGTTTCAGGTAGGCTATCAAGTTTGCAAGTATTGCCCTGTCAAGAGTCTACATGATGTAAATAACTGCAGTGCCTATCATTATTATATTGCACTATTGCGAGTCCCCCAGTTTTAGCATAGTCACAAAACATACCAGAAACGTTTGTAAATATACTCATAACGATACTTTCAGGAAGTATAAACTCAGTTAACAATATGAAACAGACAAAAACTGTATATTTACTAAACCATAAGCACACTGACAAAAAACAACATTGACAACGGTATAACTACATGTCAAAGAGAATAGGAAATGTCCTTTGAATTTCAGCATTCAAAATTGTCATGCAAAGTGCACAGAGGCATTTGGTGGTTACACTCCATTGTCCACCTGGATGGAATAAGGCCTCTGATGATGATCCTCCTGTAATATTCTCCTGTGATTCACCTGGTGAAGTCAGGCATAAGCAATGCTATAAATCTTCAAGGTAACAAACTACTGTTGAGAAATAAAAAAAAAAACATTAATCAAATATAGCATATTTAGTGAATAAAACTTTGACTTGACATGCAACACTGCATGGCATTAAACAATTTGAACTCTAGATGGCACTGTTGCATTGAATTGTCATAGTTGGCAGTCTGTAGTCGCTGATGAGGCTTAGATGAAGAACTAGGGTATCCATTTTTACTGAGATGTCATAGCTATCACGTAAATCAAAGCACTGAGAGCAGAAATGCAGTGAATGTAGAATGTATGTTTATTTGAAGAAAACTGTTTAAATATATTAAATCAATGATTGTACCTTCAATCAAACACCAAATACTTTTAGTTACACACAGATATTAATAATGAAAGTAGGCAGATTAAATGTTAAATCATACCACAGAACGGAATAAAGTGATTTAAATAAATGAATCAGCTACATACAATGGAAGTCTTCTGTATTTCATGGCCTTCATGGCCTTTCATGGACTGTGGATCACACTGAAGGCTGTACGGAAAACACGCCTTAACCAGCATGTGTGGTGGTGACTTCCCCTTCTCAGGTACAATTAACACTTTCCTAACCTGTCATTGTCCTGCACAAGTAAAATGATAGCTATATAGGTTAATTTGATCCATCTTGTTCGTCGGTAGCTGCTGCCATACCATAGTTTAACGTAGCCCTCTGTGTGCTCCACTTGGTCCCCTTTCAGCCCCCAGGCCCTGTGCACGTTACCCTGAGCCAGGCTGCACTCAGTGGAGGGAGGTTGGGAGAGGTTGGGCAGATTCCAAACACCTACTGGGGGTTTGGGCTTTTTTGCCAGCCTGTTGTCTAGGATGTACTTCCTGACCTCCCTCTAAGGGTGGCGCCGCACTGTGGTGTTGCTCACCAGCTCATGGGCAGGAGGAGGAGAGTAGGACACCATCTCTGGGTTCTCCTTGATGCTTCCTAGCCACCAAGTGCAGAACTCATCCGTGTCGTTTTGGGTCAAGGGAAACTCACTCGGCCAACTGTTTCCACCTTGGTAGCAGATATCTTGTTAAAAGAAGACAAGCAAGTGTGGATGGACATTACCCTTTTAAACTTCCCTCCAAGATGCGCCTGCTGGATGTAGTGAGTGTAGTAGATTTTGATAAAGAATTGGTAGAAGTAGGGAGTGTCTTTGGAACTTTTTTTTGGGAGAGACTAAACGTGTCGATGGACTCCTCTGGACTCAGAGGAGGTGCACTGGGGGCACGGTATCTGTACAAAAGCAGAGATTTGAGAGAGATCCTCACAGGACCACACAATAACCAAAGACACTAGAGAAACTGTAAATCTGTACCAGTCTGAGCACTGACTGGTAACAGGTAAGCTGATGGGAGGTGAACACAGTCTTGTCAACTATTTGTCTGGAGGAGGAGGCAATCTTGGGCTTGGCAGACTGACTATCTGCCAGCTGTAGGTTAGCATCTCCAGGCACTGCTTTGCCCACCTTCCAGTCATACTCCATGGATGAGGATGAGCTTTAAAACAGAGAGCTAGGGGGGCACTGTGGTGTGAGCCAAGAAACCCCCCATTTACAGGCTACAATGCCCGTTGGGACACAGGTTCGATTCCGGCCTGCTGTCGTTTCCTGATCCTCTCCCCACATCTTCACTCACTCCCTGTCCAAAATACTTCACTGTACAGTACTTTCCAAATTAAGGCTTAAAAGCTCATAAATAAATCTATATGAAAAAAAATATATATACAAAAGAGGCAGAGTAAAGTCATGTTACCCATGTTGCTGAAGTAGGCTAATTACACATCATGTGTTTTCTTTTTTGACAGATTACAAAAAAATGCTTATTGGTGTATTTGTCCATTTCTATCTGAAAAAGGTAATGGTGTGATAAACAGCCGCAGAAAAAATTAAGAGACCACTTCAGAATTATCAGTTTCTCTGGTTTTACTATGTATTGGTATGAGTTAAAGTGAAATGAACAGTTTCGTTTTATTCTATAAACTACTGACAACATTTCTACAAAATGTCAAATAAAAATGTTGTCATTTAGAGCATTTATTTGCAGAAAATGACAATTGTTCAAAATAGCAAAAAAAGATGCAGTGTTTTCAGATCTCGTATAATGCAAAGAAATCAAGTTCGTATTCATTTTTAAACTACACAATACTAATGCTTTAACTTAGGAAGAGTTCAGAAATCAATATTTGGTGGAATAACCTTGATTTACAATCACAGCTTTCATGTGTTTTGGCATGCTCTCCACCAGGGGCGGAGTGGGACACAAAAATCCACCGGGACAATTCTGACTGCACCGGCCCACCACCGGCCCACAACGTGCCCACAACGTGCCCAAAATTGGCCCAACCCGCATCCCCTCCACCTCCCATATATCAACTACAGAAACAAACGGGCGGCTTTTGATCATTATTGTTAGATTTAGAGTTGATGTGTGGGTGACAGACATGACAGTGACAGTGACAGTGTATTTGTATATGTACATTTATGGAAATACGGAACAAATCGACTCCCGTATTGGCTCAAATGTTATGCTAATTCGCAACAATGTGTCCTGTCAACTCACTCGCATCTAGTTGACGGCTGGTTGAATAAATCCGTAATTCTTGTACATTTTGATGCACTTTCCTCCTGCATCCGCCTCTTTTTCAGTCTGGCCTTTTTGCCCCCTCCTTTCTCCTTTCTCTTATGTCCCTCCATCAGGTCCGCTTCACCTGCTCTCTCTCCCTGATAGCCGCTAATTTATCTCCCTAGGTTCACTTGATAAAGGCAGAACGATACGCATTTCCCATGATGCTTTGCTCGACCATTCTACATTCAACAAAAAAACGAATTAAATCGCTGGCCAATTTATATTTGTGGTCATGAAAGTAATGGAGCGTCTGAATAAAAAGAATTACATCAATATAGGAGGCTAAACAAAAATCAGAAGGTTGGATTAATGGGAGTGAGTTTGACAAACACCATAGGTGTGATGTACAGAGACAAATAGTGCTATATTCAGTGATTGGACTGCCCACACATGTAGCTCTCGGAGAATTTAGAGATTTTCACAGGACCATGATTTGACGTACTTGTGAATTCGATGGGCCGCTCATGGCTTTGACTCAACGGCTGCGAAGGCCGCCCTGCAGGCTAGTTCTCGAGAGATAATTGGCCGACAGGCCCACCGGGAAAAATCCCGGTGCTCCCGATGGCCACTCCGCCCCTGCTCTCCACCAGTCTTTCACATTGCCGTTGGGTTACTTTATGCAACTCCTGTCGCAAATATTCAAGCAGCTCGGCTCCTTTTCATGGCCTGTGACCATCCATCATCCTCTTGATCACATTCAGAGGTTTTTAATTGGATTCAGGTCTGGGAATTGGGATGGCCATGACAGGGTCCTGATCTGGTGGTCCTTCATCCACACCTTTATTGGCCTGGCTGCGTGGAATGGAGCATTGCCCTGCTGTAAAATCACTCCTCAGAGTTGGGCAACATTGTCAGAGCAAAAGGAAGCACGTTTTTCTTCCAGGACAACGTTGTACTTTGCCTGGCTGAGGTTTGTAAAAGACCATAAGGATTGAACCAAAGCGGACTGGAGGTAATCTGCTAAATTCATCATCTCTGATGAGTCCAATTTTCAGCTTTGCCCAACACATGGCCATCTGATGGTTAGACGGAGACCTGGAGAGGCCAACAAGCCACAGAGTCTTGCACCTACTGTGAAACTTGGTGGAGGATCAGTGATGATCTGGGGGTGCTTCAGCAAGGCTAGAATCGGGCAGATTTGTCTTTGTGAAGGACGCATGAATCAAGCGAGGTACAAAGTTTTCCTGGAAGAAACCTTGCTTCCTTTTGCTTTGACAATGTTCCCCAACTCTGAGGAGTCTTTTTTCCAGCAGACAATGCTCCATGCCACACAGCCAGGTCAGTGAAGGTGTTGATGAAGGACCACCACATCAGCACCCTGTCATGGCTATTCCAATTTCCAGACCTGAATCCCATTTAAAAGCGGTGGAATGTGATCAAGAGGAAGATGGAAGGTCATAAGCCATCAAACAAAGCTGAGCTGCTTACATTTTTGCGCCAGGAGTAGTATAAAGTCACCCAACGGCAATGTGAAGGACTTTTCCGCGGCTGTATATGGCTTACCGGTTGTGATGATGATGATGGTATCTCTATAAATGATGATTTTGAATCTGTTGTTAATTTCTTGGTAACTACCCACTCCTATAAAGGTACCCATTCAAATGTAGGGTGCTCATTACCTTTCGGTTTTGATAGATCACATTTTGTCTAGAAGTAATCGGAATTGTATTAGATAGATAAGATAGATAAATAGATAGATAAATACTTTATTAATCCCCTGGGGAAATTCTGGAATCTTGCAGCTCATATTTACAATAATTACAAACAATATATAGGCTTCAGACAATATGATACAATACAAACAATCCAATTCAGCTATGTACAGTGTAGGATGAAGGATGTAACGTGCATAATAATTCAAGTTTAATGGCAGCTGGGACAAATTACCTCCTATGTCGCTCAGTCCTTGAGTACTTCTATTCTATTGTAAAACAAACGAAAAACATCCCTTGCGTTTAACAAGCTGTTTCAGCCGCTGCTCATCAAATGCGCTTGCTCTCTGTTCGCCTGCAACATCTTAACTCTAATCCACACCTCAGAATTGTCTAGTTACAGCGCTGTATTACTATGTGTGCAGACGTTTCCCAAATTGACTTTGATAGCGTCTCAAAATGTAAACGACCGTGGTCTAATTTCGCAGTAACCAAAATAATCTTCCAAACGGACATGGCGTAGTCTTTTCTTTCTTTCTTTTTAAATCTAAATTAGGCCTATCCTATTTTTGCGAGAACACCGTAGCGTCATTGTTGCTCACGCAAATTCCTAGCCTAATCCAGAGAACAACCGGTTTATTTGGTTCTCAAGTATAATAGGTTGGTGTCTAGTCCTTTCTTAAACATCTGTATACAGGACATAATAAGCCCATGAGTCCTCACATTATTTGAATGAGAAAGCCATAGTTTATGGAACTTGTAGGAATGGTAGGCCTAACTAAGCAAGGAATTACCAGCAATAGAGAATGTATTCGGCTATGCACTTGGGCATAATACAAAACGACGTCACAATTATGCAGCAAGTGTCATCATGACATCATGACATTCTCGAAGGCTGTATAGCTTCAGACTGATAATTAGTTAATACATATTTCAGTACAGTTTACACAGCTTTGGGATCACCTTATGATTTTGAGCAATCATTTTGACTCCTCGTGAAGACGTCATTCATATTTCTGTGGTATGTCTTTCAATTTAAGTAACAAAGACTATTTGAGCACTTACCACGTTTAAATTATTGGTGTTGGTTTCCTATGTTTTACATAACATTTTCTTAACAATTTTGAACTAGGCTTGATGCTAGACTTGTCTCAGTGGTAGTAGACGGATTACTCTGTACATCGCATTACACCTGGAGCAATTTAGAAAAGGAAAATGAAAGGAAAGAAAATTAAACGATTCTTGACCCGTCAGAAAATTCTTCCTATCATGGTGAGTAATTATGACATTTATGCAATACAAACTGTAATACATTGAAATATGAGATGAGTTAATAAAAATAGAGCCAGTAGTATAAATATGTTAATTGTATTTCTATGGGTCTGTTAGGAGAATGCAGGAGAGGACCATACACCTCTTCTCTCTGACAGCCAGCACTGTGTGGTGAGTTCCACTTTATTTCTGATGATTGGTAGAAAACTGCAATAAATTGGTGGGAAGGGAAGTTATTTGAATCAATACTTAAAAATATTTGTATGGTGTACTAAAATGGTCTGAAAACATCCGCTTCTTTTGCATCTATTTATCTCTTAACCAGGAGTTGCTCCAAACACTGAATGGACTGGACAACAGTTCTTATGAGGGGCACAAAGTAAGGGTCCTGGGAGAGAACATGGTCGCTCCTTTGGAGGTCGTGTTAGAGAAGGAGAGGAAAGAGATGGAGCTCATGAAGAACCAGGAGGTCGACCTTGAGAGTATTTCCAATACCTTGTTGCAGTTCATGAAAGGTTGTGAGAACCAGCTGAATGCCATACGAGCAACATTTCAAAGGCTACCGGTGCCTTACAAGGAGGTACCAAATGCTTAACTTTCTGTTGTACTACATTCTAGTTTCATCCTACAATTATATCTGTGCATTTTAAAACCTTGCTTTCTGTTGACCTGTTTCTATTCTGGATTCTGTTTCTTCTGTCTCTCAACGCTCTCTTCCCCATATTACAAGGTCCTTGAGAAATCCCAGCAGAAGCTCACTTCAGGAGCTGACCAGACGATCCAGAGAAGGGCAGAGATGGAGGAAGAAGCTAGAGAGCAGGGAAATGCCAAGAAAGCAGAAAAAGAGATGCGGCTGAAGGAGAAGGAGGAGAAAAAGCTGTCTCAGTTCCTCGACAAAAGAAAACAAGAGCATGTGAAACGTCAGGAGAAGATCAGGAAGGATGAGTGCAAGAAGATAAAGAGGATTCTTGATGAGACACTCAAACAAGAAGAAGCTGAACTAAAGACAAAAATGATGGATGACAAGATGAAACTGGAGGCCAAGAAAAAATGGGAAAAAGGTGTGATGAAGACGGCAGACGAGCACCGCAAGTGGAGGGAAACACAGAATAAAATACAAGTTGAGGAACAGAGAAAGCAATTGAAGCGTTCCATGAAAGACCAAGAAAAGGCGCAGAAGAAACAAGAAAAGGAGCAGAAAAAACAAGAAAAAGAGAAGAAAGAGAGGGAGGAACGTGAACTAAAAAAACAGAAGACAGCTGCCATGCAAGAAAAATTGAGAGTTGAACGGCAGAAAAAACAAGAACATTTTGAAGAGACTTACTACAGACTCTTGGCAAAACAGACTGCTCGGAAAGAAATAGTGCTAGCCAAAGCAAAAGAAAGAGAGAAACTGAAAAAGCTGACTCAGAAACCAAAAATGAGGATAACTATTGTTAAGAAGCCATGCTTTATATGGAATCTCTTTGGGGGGGAAATGAAGAAAGAGGGAAAATATGAACAAGAGCAACTGTGGGAGGAGGCAGGAGAGTCTTACTGGGAAGAAAAAGAGGTGGATGAAAAACTGGCTATTGAGAGGGATGTAAGCAGACGTGGATATGGCAGCATGAATATGACAAGAGGACAATCACCAGTGTCCTTCACTGACATAGGAAACTGAGTTGAAATCACACACGGTAATAGGCTACCCGTAACAAAGATAATGTACAATACAGAATATCCAAGGCAAGTGGATTTGTGGATGCAAATGTTCCCATCGTTCTAGTGGAGAGGTTTCCTGTGAAAGCTCATTCCTGGCCGCCCTGATCCAGTCCCTTGAGTCTTCAGCCAACACTTCTCTCATGTCTCACATCTGCTAAGCTGGCTCGTGCTTTCCTTCAACCCTCATCTCTGCAAACAGTCCTTCTCCTTGTTATACCGCCACATCTCAAAACCACAGCCAGCTAGAAGCAGATGGGCTCCCTCTATTGAGTTTCCCCTTGCCACTGTCACCATATGACTTTCTTATAGGGGGTTCATGCAGCCACTTTTTTCTGAAATAATAATAAAAGCTTTTTGCACTGTATTTGTTTTTTATTTTAAGAATTTAATTTAATCTCAGAGGTAACAGCCAGCCCCCTGTGTTGTTTTCTGCTCTATCAAGTCCTAATTTATGAAGCCCTGATTATGTCCTGCTAGAGATTAACTATGTAAGTGGAATTCTAGACATTTTTTTTTGTTTCAGTTAGGCTACTGGATATTAACAAAAACTTTAGCAAAAAAGGTACTTAGCACACTGACAAAAAAAAACTTACACTGCATTGTCTACCTGGATGGAATTAGGCCTCTGATGATGATCCTCCTGTAATATTCTCCTGTGACTCACCTGGTGAAGTCAGGCATGAGCAATGCTATAGATAACAAACTACTGTTGAGAACTGTAAAAAAACGGGAAAAAAACATTGAAATATTGCATATTTATTTAGTGAATGAAATTTTGACTTGACATGCAACCCTGCATGACATTAAACATTTGAACTCTAGATGTCACTGTTGCATTAAATTGTCATAGTGGGCAGTCTGTAGTCACCAATGAGGCTTAGATGAAGAACTAGGGTATCCATTTTTAGTACCTCTTCAATAGCTATTACTGAAATCAAAGCACTAAGATCAGATATGCATTGAATGTAGAATGCATGTTTATTTGAAGAAAACTGTTTAAATATATTTAATCAATGATTGCACTTCAACACCAACGCCTTTTATTTACACACAGATAGTAATAATGAAAGTAGGCAGTAGGTACATGTTAAATTCTACCACAGAATGGGACATATTGATTTAAATAAATTAATCACCAACATAAAATGGAAGAATTCTGTGTTTCATGGCCTATAATGGACTGTGTGGATCACACTGATGGCTGTAGGAAAAACATGCCTTAACCAGCAAATGTGTGGTGACTTCCCCTTCTCAGATACAAATCACACCTTCCTAACCTGTCATTGTTTCGCACAAGCACAACGATAGCTTTATACGTAGGTTAATTTGATCCATCTTGTTCGTCGGTAGCTGCTGCCGTACCAGAGTTTAATGTAGCCCTCTGTGTGCTCCACTTGGTCCCCTTTCAGCCCCCAGGCCCTAAGCATGTTACCCTGAGCCAGCCTGTGTGTGTGCGCAGTGGGCTGAAATCAACGGAGGGAGGTTGGGAGAGGTTGGGTCGATTCCAGACACACGCTGGGGGTTTGGGCTTTTTTGGCAGCCCGTTGTCTAGGACGTACTTCCTGTCCTCCCTCTGAGGGTGACGCCTCACTGTGGTGTTGCTCACCAGCTCATGGGCAAGGAGGAGGAGAGTAGGACACCATCTCTGGGTGCAGAACTCATCCGAGTCATTTTGGGCCATGGAAAACTCACCCGGCCACCCGTTTCCACCTGGGTAGCAGATATCTTGTTAAAAGTAGACAAGCAAGTGTGGATGGATGTTACTCTTTTAAACTTCCTTCCAATATGCACCTGCTGGATGTAGTGAGTGTAGTAGATTTTGATAAAGAATTGGTAGAAGTAGGGAGTGTCTTTGGAACTTTTGTGTGAGAGAGACTCAACGTGTCGATGGACTCCTCTGGACTCAGAGGAGGTGCACTGGGGGCACGGTATCTGTACAAAAGCAGAGATTTGAGAGAGATCCTCACAGGACCACACAATAACCAAAGACACTAGAGAAACTGTAAATCTGTATCCAGTCTGAGCACTGACCGGTAACAGGTAAGCTGATGGGAGGTGAACACAGTCTTGTCAACTATTTGTCTGGAGGAGGCAATCTTGGGCTTGGCAGGCTGACTATCTGCCAGCTCTAGGTTAGCATCTCCAGGCATACACAGGCCCACCTTCCAGTCATACTCCATGGATGAGGATGAGCTTTAAAACAGAGAGCTAGGGGGGCACTGTGGTGCGAGCCAATAAGCCCCCCATTTACAGGCTGCAATGCCCGTGGGGACACAGGTTCGATTCCAGCCTGCTGTTGTTTCCCAATCCTCTCTTCACTTCTCCTAACTTCCTGTCCAAAATACTTCACTGACCTTTCCAAATTAAGGCTAAAAAGCCCATAAATACATTTCTATAAAAAAAAAAATCAAAAAACAGACAGTTAACAGAGGTGAGCACAGACCAGGAGAGATGTTAACTGCAAGTACTGAAGGCTCGCCAGGGAAGTTTCTACAGTTGGTTCCCCAAGAGAGGGTTTGTACGCAAGGTACAGGTGTTGGTGGGGGTAAGGAAGGTTTGCATGTTGATAACATAAGCACCTTTGTGTTGAAGCTTCACAACATGAAAACCCTCACCAACAAGACTGTGACTTGGAACAAAAGGGGCACTTTCACATTGCTCCGGAGTCCCTATTCTACAAGTCTGAATGGGACCCAGGTGAAGCAGTGACACCAAGAGGCAGAGTAAACTCATTTTACCCATGTTGCTGGAGTAGGCTAATAAAAAAAAACCAGAAGTATCAGTCCAATTACATTATAGTTAGATAGTGAAAAAAACATGCTTTGAATTTGAAATATAAAAAAAAGCACAATGTACAGCATTTAATTTGTTCTGTTATTGTATTGGATTGCAGAACACCCTTGTCTTATTGATCCTTCTTCACTGACAGACTGGCTTGTCTACATGGTCTACAATGTCGAGATGGGGTGGAACTTCCCGCTCCGATAAAAAATCATCAGTGATTGTATCGTGCGTGAATGTGTAAAACTATTGTCTCATCCATTATCAAAAATTACTTTTTGGTTACATGTCTCCTCAATGATGGATTTAGGTTCAAAGACGGCGACCCCCTCATCATCAACCTGGACTAATATCATGGTCAAGTTTTTTTTAGCTTGGAAGGTTACATTTTCTTCAACATTTAATTTGGTTCTGCAGGTGTGCACCCTATTGGTGATGGACCATGATATTTTGTTTTATATGAGCAATACACTTAAATGGGCAAGTTACACTCACACATGCTTCAACCACAATCTCTTATTTTTTCTTTCAAAAATCTCCTACTTGTCAATGGCAAAATGTCTCATGCCTTCCTGAAATTCTAGATAACTCTTTAACTTTTGCAGGGCTTTTTTTTTCATTTATTACTCCATCCACTGGTCTACGGTTTATGATTAATAACAAAATTAACCTCACCTGCATCATTCCATTGTTGTGTTCACTATTGTCAAAAAGCTGACCATTTGTGCATATGGTGCAAGTACAGTGTCTTTGATTAATATCCCGTCACTAGTTAGCCTAACCGAGGCCACAGCGACGAGGAGGTTGATTTACAGGGTAGGTCTAGCCATAGCATCTTCATTAATCATTTGCCAAGGCCCTTGTCGAGTTAGCATTCATCAGCGCAGCATTAGAATATTTGGATGATTCAATACGGGGCTGAGACTTGCGAGTAGAGGATTTGAAAAAGAGAGAGCAATAGAGAGAGAGAAAGAGAGAGAGAGCAGAGAGAGAGACAGAGAGAGAGCGAGAGAGAGTAAGAGAGAAAGAGAGAATAATGTGGTAAAAAAAAAAGAGAAATCAATGTGAGCGGGAATGGCTGTTCTCAGCAGTAAGATTCGTGCACTCCGGTAATAGAGTCTTTTCTGAGGTATGGCTGAATTAATGAGGCGGCTTTTTGCACGTTAGGCTTCAGGGCCCACAATCACCTTACAGAGGTCACAGAGCCCCAGAGCCCCCAGCAGGACAACAACACTACCGGCATCTAGGCATCTAAAGAATTACAGCGATACAATGGGTCAACTGACCCGGTCAACACACACAGTCACAGTCACAGACACAGACACACACACACACACACACACACACACACACACACAAACACACACACACACACACACACACACACACACACACACACACACACACACACACACACACACACACACATACATACACACACACACACACATACACACACATGTGCTCAAACACATGTGAAGAAAGACAAAGAGAGATGCACAAAGGGGGAAAACATGTTGAGTATTCCATTACAGTCATAACCTACCGATGGACAGACGTGCACACAGAGAAGAAGAGATAAAAAGACAAAAATAGCCCCTGGACTACTTCAGCATAGGCAGAACTGAAACTTTATATAGCTGGGTAATCATAAACGTGCACACACACACACACACACACACACACACACACACGTGCACATACACACAGACACACAGACACACAAACACATAAACACAAACACACACATCTGTAAGCCTTTCTTGTAGATTTATGCAAGGCAGTGAAGACCACTTTGATTATTGTTGTTGGGGAATAAAAAAGTGAATGGCTGAAACAACGCAAAATTACGATGCTGAGTTTACAAGGATCAGACTGTCTGGCTCTTTTTCCTGATGTGAAAGATGTGTGGTGATAAAAGGATAAAGGATTGCTTACTGGAACACAGTAAACACACACCAAATAGCCTGTCTAAGAGTCTAAGAGCATCTTAGCTGCGGCATGTCTGGGGAGTAAAAATTCTGAACTGTTATATGAATCGATCTGTGTGAGAATGATAGGAAAGGTTTATAAGCAGTTTTCTGTTTCATTCTTGTGTGAGCTTATATTTTTGCTGTAGTTTTTAGACATAACCAGTAGAGGTCAGACTGTAACATCTGAGTCATTTCTGCAGTGGCAATGAGTTACTCAGGAAGATGCTTGTTAAATGACTTTAGAATTCCACCCAATTACAACATGGCTCTCCAAGCAACTACAATGCAGTGCATACCTTCCTTATTGCTAACCAGGAGAATATTATTTAAAGACTGATCTTTGTGTAGGGTGGTGTCTGCTTTGTCATAATAGGCACAGGAAGATTCAGAGGAGAGGCTTATCTGGCTTCCCTCTGGTGGACAAATAGCACTGTCAGAATTCTTTAGAACGAACAAGCACAGGTTCATCATTAGTCAGCCTCAAAAGTTGCAGATTGAGACAGGAACCTTGTTAGGGTCACCTAGCCTTTTACATATACCCAGTGAACAAAGTTCTCTATGGAAACCAGAATGCCTTCAGTATACATGAGGTGCCCACACACAATTACGAACCTTCTTTATTATGGCTATGTCTGTAAATGGGTCCATGTGGGTCAATGTATAAAGAAGCAAAAAAGACCCGATGTTTTCCGATGTTGGCTGGGAGGTATTCAAGTGCATCCTGTGTTGTGGGCTGCCTTTCTCTCACCCTCCTGGTCGTTTGGAGGGAGGTTATCCTTAAACTTATTAGAGCGGGAGCAGTGCATTGAAAATCCATTCAGTGTTGCTGTCACAGCGATTCTGTTCCATTGAATTAAGTGGGGTCAATCCAACAAATCAGAAGATTACATTGAGGGAGAGAGAGCGGGATAAACACACACACAGACACACACAGACACACACAGACACACACAGACACACAGACACACAGACACACAGACACGCACACACGCACACACGCACACACGAGCGCACACACACAAACACACACACACACACACACACAAATGAACAATACTGGCAGGTGAACGAATGCTGCCCTCTCACACGCATGTGTTTGAATGACGAGAGAGGAATGCAATGTTTCTGTAGGATATGACCTTGCATGTGAATGCAGTGTAAACCTTATCTTGTGTTCATGCATATCAATGGTTAGATGTTTTGGATTGCAATTACAGGACAGCATGTTACCTTTAGCTTGTATCTCTCTGTCTGTCTCTCTCTCTCTTTCTCTCTCTTTCTCTCTCTCTGTCTGTGTGTTCATGTATGTGAGTGTGTGTCTGCTGAGTGAGACAGTGGTGTGTTTTGAGTTTGGGGACCTTGGCCCCTGTCTCTACCCCCCGAGGCCAGTTTTCCTATAATAATTAGGCAGTCCAGAGGAATCGATCCTATATGTTAATCCTACTTCATCCTCTCATATACATCCACCAGTGTCATGTCTAAAATAGCCATCTGATTGTGTATATTTCCCTCCCTCTCCTCTCTCTCTCTCTCTCTCTCTCTCTCTCTCTCTGTGTTGGGCATACAAGCAGGTTGCTATTGCATCTAGCCTTGTATTGTGTTGCCAGTTACCTCTTGAGAACATTTCAAATCATACCCACTCTGATTAGTCATACCATAATCTATAGAGTGCAGGGGTAGGTGAATACCCATGTACCTTTATGTTGTGAGCAACTAGACTTTAATACTAAATCAGTTACATACTTCAGATGTTGTTTCATTGTTAACTTTAACCGCTGAAGATACTCCCCCCATCTGACTGCTTTGAACGAATCTGTATTTCTCTACAAGGATCAATTTGAAGTGCTCAGATACCTGAGAGTTGGCATACATTCGGAATGATTTTGAGATTGCTACATGAGCTGAAAGATGTATACTGAATAGATTACTGTGCTTGTGTGTGTGTGTGTGTGTGTGTGTGTGTGTGTGTGTGTGTGTGTGTGTGAGAGAGAGAGAGTGAGAGATAACTAAGTGTCTCTCTGGCACAAGCAATTTGGATCTTATCCCAAAGAGTGTAAAATATTTCTGAATTAGCACCCAGTAGCTCTCCATCCTTCTCCTGCAGTCAGGCTCCTTTTATTCTCATTTAATTTAATTTTGTGTTTGTGCCTAAAATGTCTGCCTTTCTGTGTTCTATTTGGTTGGTACACTATCAAACTCTACTATGCATCAAAAACAATCGTACGTCACATCTTTACTAACCCTTTGGAATGTAATTTACTGCGGTAGCTAACATAAACACAATGTTTAACACAACAATGGAAATGTATCCATCATTGTTGGACCTAATGCTTCATTATGGTGAATAGCTGCATATAGGCTAAGTATTATAATTAAACCATGCCTGTAAATCATTACCAAGTCTTGTTTTACACTGCATCTGTGTAAAGCCTGTAGCTTGTGCCTCCAGAAAGTTAGGTATTCCAGATATCACTGACTCCTTTTCTTTGAGTTAATACCAGGATTATATCTTGTCCTGGTCTATGTTGCAACTTTAATTGAAGTTTGACATCTGGAATTTACACATCCTATATATGTTCAAATCAAATATGATAATCAAAATGGCTGCTTCCATATAGTCAGAGAAGGCAGCCATTTCAGAGCTTAGTTCTAGCCGGACAAACTTGACCCGGAACTGATCTGTGGCAAGCACGTAGAGGTGAGCGAGATAAAGAGGTCTGGCTAATTACAGAACACAGATTGGTGACCTGGACGTTTAGCGGAGTGATGGCCGCTGCCCAGAGAAAGATAAAGGGGAGATGTATGCACTGAGGGGGCTTGGGTGGGGGTAGGGGCATAAACTACTCAGAGACTGCAGTATAGAACAGGCAGGAAATGCCTTCCACAACTCATAGAACTGCTCCTGCCTTTGAGCAAATCCATCACTGTGAAGACAAGAGTGGCAGCTTAGTTACACCAGCTGTCAGGAGACACAATATGCTGTGCAGAAAACATTTGGATGTGGTAAAGTGGCTGTGTGTATATAAAAGCTTAATCTGCATCCACATTATAGCGTCTGCTTCGAGCGTGTATCTTGCTGAATGCAGAATGCGGTGGGAGTTTCTCAAACGAGAAATATCCCTTACGTCGGCACCATTCTCTATTTCGGCATTTATATTTACTGTCATGTTTTATTTTGGCTTAGTGATCGCCAAAGATGAGGTGTGTCCTGTGTGGGAAAGTGCGATGGCAGCAGCCGTTTGTAGCTGTGTGGAAGCCTCGCACAGACCGTTAGAAAGAGCAATGTTGTCGATAAAACCGCCTGACCTGCTCACCAGCCAGGCCATGACCTCTGCCAGGGCGATCAAGAAGAAAAGTGTTTTTAGTTCATATTGTGTTTTTCTTTTTCTTTTTTTTCCCCTTGACTTCCGTCCTGGAATTTATAGCTGACTGGCCCATTGGAATGGATTGGAATGGATGTCGTTGTGTGCTGTTTTGGTGGGGGAGCAAATAATGAAGTGGCTGTTGGGTGTAATGGGGTGGACAAGCCAGTGTGGAACCAGACTGTGTGCTTTAAGCTGTATCTCTCCCTCTCTCTCTCTCTCTCTCTCTCTCTCTCTCTCTCTCTCTCTCTCTCTCTCTCTCTCTCTCTCTCTTTCTGATGCCCATTTGTGCACATCTGTATGTGATCACATGTATGTATGTCAAAGGGTATCCGTGCCGAGAGTCTTTTAGGGAAGGCACAAAAGGCAGCAGGGAGACAAAACTCTATGGTTGGAAATGTGTTCGTCCTCCACCAGGCGTGTAATCCAAAATGTGAAAATATAATCAGAAATACTTTAGAATATAAATGAAATCAAAAAGATATTTACAAACCGCTGTATATGTAAAGACAGTATTACAGCTTAGTGCACTTCACTATATTGAGACAGTACACAAATATCAAATGTCACGCTTCTGAAGCTGATAGAGAAGAGCATAGACTAAAGGGAGAGTGTTCTGCCTTCCTTTAGAAATGCTCTAATTAAATGTAGTAGCTTTAGTAGCTGTAGCTAGATAAACACTGCCACCTTGTGGACAGTAGATGCGATGGAAGACTTTTTTATTGTTGAACTGATCTACCACGGGAGAAGACGTTAATGCACCCTCCTTGAAGAGCCATCGTTTGCGTTTGAACTTTGGACATTATTTGTCTGTGAGTAGATATTATGTGTTAGTACATTTAATGCCGTTTAGAGAATGTAAAAATTACTTCGAATTTATGTTTGTAAATGTTATAAGATAATTTGGTATTTAGCAGCTACGTTATGCTAGCTCTCGTGACAGCCATTTTTTCATGTCTCTCCCCCCCCCCCCCCCCCCCCCCAGGAATTACTCTCTAAAATGTTACCATGTATTGCCGAAATCATGTTCCTCGCGAACCTGCCCAAATCATAAAGTTGTCCAGGGACGGGAGCGTACATCCTAAGTAAACAAGGAAGATGCAACAGCGGAAAGGTAATTTTCCAAAATTGTCCATTGAACAAACATGGTATGTATATTGTGAAATGTTTGGCGTGGTGTTAGCGATAAGTGTGCACCCCTATGCTTCAACACACGCCAGCCAAGATTAACCAGTTCAGAGAGTTTTGTGGGGATGTACAATAAGGATAATAAGGTTAAAAGTATAACAAAAGTGTATACATTTATGTGAATGCATGCAGCTCTGTTTGTGTATGAGAGAGAGAGAGAGAGAGGTATAATGAGAAAGAGGAGAGTGTGTGTCAATGTGTGTGTGTTTGTTGGAGGGGGGAGAGAGAGAGAGAGAGAGAGAGAGAGAGAGAGAGAGAGAGAGAGAGAGAGAGAGAGAGAGAGAGAGAGAGAGAGAGAGAGAGATACAGCTAAAAGCACACAGTCTGGTTCTGTAGCGCTGTGGCATGTGTGTCCTGTCAGTGGCTGTGTGTGCATGAAGCCTGGGCCAGGCAGTCATTTCAACAGGGCCTCCCCCCAACCCAATTCAAGTAACAAATCACTCTTGTTTTGCCGTAGTTTTGAGTCAATAAACTCAGCTGTAGGTAAACACATGTTCTTCCTATTTTAGATCACTCAGTTGCAAGCGAGCTAACTAGCACTGAACCCAATGACGGAGGGCTAGTATCCATGGACTTTAAATATGTTTTGAAAGAATGAAAAAATACTGACGCAAATGTGTTTCTTGGTCGCTAGTTCATTTTGTGCACCAACAGTAATCCAAGCCTGGTTTTACACGCTCTTGTTAACAGAATGAAACTCAGCCCAACTTAAAATGAAAAGAAAATGACTCTCCTGGTCCCTGTTGCGTGAAACTCTCTCCATAGTCTTTATGAATACTCGTTAGAGCCTATCCTCTTTCTCAGGTATATTTTGAAATGTCTCAGGCGTCTCAGCAGTTCAGACAGGCATCGTCAGTAGAACATTGTGAATGTTTCGGTACATGTCCACTGCCCCTCCGGATGGTACACACTACACAGATCAGAATCAGTTCCTTACAACGCCGTTGTGAGACTGGGCATCACTATTCTAATGTGATGCGAGTGTTCTCTCCCCCTATGCTTTGTGCTGTGCTGGGTAAACAACCTGACACCACAACCTGGGTCTCACAGCTTTTATTGCTCTTGCTGATCTCTTTACCTCTCTCTCTCCCTCTCTCTCTCTCTCTCTCTGTGTATCTCTGTCTCTCTCTCTGCTCTGCTGCAGGACAGCAGACAAAAGAGCGGGGTTAGCATCCAACTGCACTGGCTGCACCGCTAGCATTAGGTCTATGTAATACCTCCATGGTTTCACCTGTCCTTCAAAGGTTTCCCACAATTCTAGCATCCTATGAATGTATACATGCAAATAACAAATCTTCTCGACGCCTCCCTTGTTGAGCCATTTGTGGACTATCATTACATTCCCCACGTAGCTCACAGCTCGTTGCACTATTAAAATTAGGGCCCTAGACTCTTAAAGCCTTGAGCCTCCGGAGCAAGGGTGCTAAACTACATGTCCCATCGATCCCTTGGAGATCAAGGTGTATGGGCTAAGTCTACACTTAAAGCCCAGAGGGATTGCTGACTGAGCACTTGATTGACACGTTTGTTAGATGTAAAATAGCGTTCCAATTTTGCGTTCTCGTTCTTGGTTATGCAAACTTTATTTCTCACAGTAAGATCCAATCCATAAGCATGTCCATACTTCCAAACTTGCATCTTCACAGACCTTTGTTAATAGCAGTGGCGGTCCGTGCATTTCACGACTGGGCCTTCAGCGATGTCCTACACGATGTTAAACTGAGTGAATCCACCTCCTAATACCATCATTATGACGCCATGGCTCTCGAACCATTATATTTATACAGAAAGGCAGTATAAGTGAGCATTGCATCACCTTAACATAGTCGAGTACAACAGACTTTATTAATATTTCCGGAGCATTTAAAATCAATACACCCGTATTAACAATACATTAAGAGTAGTACACTCTCAGTTATATGATCGCTTGGATATTACTGTCACAACTTAAAAATAAAAGGCGATTTTCAGGGATTAGTCTACAAAGTTGTATTAAGTCCACCGAAAGCTTTAACAAGTTTGTCCACTAAACATCGCATTGTCCCACCTGCAAAGCAGTTTCATTAAACTTCCCATCCTCACGATATCCACTTTTTCTTGAAAGTTCCGTCTTGAAATGGCGTTGTAATTGTATCAAAAACTGGAATTATCAAGTTGGTGTAAACTAGTTTATTTGAGTTGGTTAATGTAATATATATTTAGTCTTACCAATTGAAACAACTAGCATAATAAGCATTGAAACCTATGTACGTCGTTTTCGCATTAGCCAGCTAAACTGAGCACTGAAGCACTGCACCGGTCTGCCTCAGTATCCAATCAAAGGACGTTTACGTGTCACGTTCAACGTGAGGAAATAAATCTTCCGGGCCTTCTAGAAGGCCCAGTGTCGCCAACTCGAAATCTGATTGGTTGTCACAACTGTCTGTTTCAGTTCATTCAACTTAAATGAACTGAAACAGCCAGTTCTGATAACCAATCAGATGTACACGGGCCTTCAATGTGAATTCTGAAGGCCTCAGGGAAGATTTCTGTTCTCGGGGAAGATTTCGCGGAGCGTGGCAACACATGATAGCTGAAATATGATTGGATTAAAGCTGTAACATAAATTAACAACGCTGGAAGTTATTAAATGAAAATAATGGACATTGAATACATATTTATGAAAAGAAAATATTAAAATTAAATGTATTTTATTACATTTATTTTCTGATGATGTTTAGGCCAGCAGAGAAGGCCTTGAAGGCCCTGACGGACCACCACTGGTTAATACAACTGAAGCTGTCAAAAAGGTATGTGTGCTCTCCCTCTGTCAAGCAACACCTGATACCTGCATGAACTCTACACCTATATTGTGTGAGCCCAATTAAGATCACAAGATAAAAGCATGAACCCAAATGGCTCCTACACAAGGGTATATGCTTAGTATTTACTTAACTGTATCTTTTAAATCACCAATGGCATTTGGCTACAATCCTTGAACTCTCCATTTTAAAAGTGATACATTCAATTACTGTTGTGCTCCTAAACACCATTTAAGGGCCGACCTTTAGCAGCTAATTTACCTGATCCAGCCTTTGCAGGCAGGGCCAAATCAGTCAACATACGAGGAAAGGACTTTTATGCATTACCTCTTTTATTACCGCTCTACAAGGTTTGCCATGGTCATGAAAAAAGACAACAATAAACCTAGTGAGTGAGATGACTTTAGACATCAAGAAAGGGAGAAGACATACAGTAAAACACACTCGGTAACAACTCATCACGTTGCCTTCAAACCGCCCCTTTAGCAAAACCTCCTGCACCTCGTCTGTGTCTATTAACAACAGTGCTGCTTATTAAACCGCCTCTGCTAAGTGCCCAGACGCGCACATTAACTTTATTTACTGATTTAATTGTGCCATGTTGTAGTCAAGATTGCCAGGCACTTAAAGACCTTATCCTGCACCACTACAGTGAGTGTCCTCATTCAGACGAGATGTATCTCCCTGGGCTGCAGAGTGCCATGAATGGGATGAAGGGGATGGGCTGGGAGGCTCTGGCAGTGGACCAAAGGCTGAGAGCAGAGGAAAGTGCTGCTCTTTGGCTAAAGGGTTTGGTGTTGAGTTCCAACATCATCATGAGTCCCAGCGCATATAGGGATGTACTTTCAAGGATGAATTGTTCCATTTCTTTGTGTGCTTGTGAATGTGTACAGGATTAATTCATTTGTCAACATGCAGATCTATTATCTACCACTAAACGTATTCTGCATGGGTTGCTGTAAACATTCAACTATTGTGTATCCTCGCGCAGGTCGGACTATTTACAGTTCTTTTCTCTGTACTGTACATAGATGTCTCATTATAAATGTGTGCATGGGGAACACAAATTAGTTTCAGTGTGAGAAATATTTGTACATTTATGTACTGTAATTTGTCTTGTGTGTTGTTTGTATGTGCTCTTGTTATGGGCCCTTTTCGTTAGTGTGATTAGTAGCAGTAGGCTATGTGTGCAGTGTGGATTCTTTCCCACTCCCCCAGATTGCTTGGCAGCACACTGTAATTTACTTACCTTTACTTCTAGTTCTCGTAGCAGTGCTGAACAGTCAGAGGCAAAGCATGCATATGGTGTTTATGGTCAAGATTGCACCCTATAATTAAACCCCTGAGTCGGTGCGTGTATCTGTGTGTGCGTGTGTGTGTGTGTGTGTGTGTGTACACTGCTGTGGGAGTGGGAATGTGTGCTTGTGATTGGCTGTTTGTGCTTGCGTGTGTGTGTGTGTGTGTGTGTGTGTGTGTGTGTGTGTGTGTGTGTGTGTGTGTGTGTTTTATAAAGACACTATGTAAGAGTGTATTTATCTGTGTGATATTTGTGTGTGTGTGAGAGTGAGTGAGAGAGATAGAGTAACGGAATATTGCTGTGTGATATGTGATGTGTGTGTGTGTGTGTGTGTGTACACTGCTGTGGGAGTGGGAATGTGTGCTTGTGATTGGCTGTTTGTGCTTGCGTGTGTGTGTGTGTGTGTGTGTGTGTGTGTGAGTGTGTGTGTGTGTGTTTTATAAAGACACTATGTAAGAGTGTATTTATCTGTGTGATATTTGTGTGTGTGTGAGAGTGAGTGAGAGAGATAGAGTAACGGAATATTGCTGTGTGATGTGTGTGTGTGTGTGTGTGGGTGTGTGTGTGTGTGGGTGTGTGTGTGTGTGTGTGTGTGTGTGTGTGTGTGTGTGTGTGTGTGTGTGTGTGTGTGTGTGTGTGTGTGTGTGTGTGTGTGTGTGTGTGTGTGTGTGTGTGTGTGTGTGTGTGTGTGTGTGTGTGTGTGTGTGTGTGTTCTGGTTTAATTGGGCTCATAAACAGGGCCATGGTTGCAGCGGCCGGTGCTCTGCTCCTCTGCTGCCTCATTACATCTGTTTACTTAATCCCAATCAGTCTACCCCACTGACTGCAGCAGGACTATTACACACACACACACAAATGCACAAACGCATAAACGCACAAACGCACAAAATGCACGCACAGTTAATGAATTCATTCTACTAACTATTGCACAATCCCTCCACCCAACACACTCAGAAAACAGTTTGGTAAATGCTGACACAAAGACACACACACACATACACATATCCATCCATGCACAGGCACAAGAACAAGCACAAGTATGAAGATCTTGAAAAATATATGAAACAAATAGAATACATCTTTTTGTTTAGTTTAACTCAAAGTTAACATTACATTAAACTAGTGCTGTCAAACGATTAAAATATTTAATCGCGATTAATCGCATTTTTGTCATAGTTAACTCAAAATGAATCGAGATCGCAAATTGTATCTATTCTAAATTATTTTTTTTCCATCATTTTTATTTTATTTTAATGCTGTTATCAACATGGAAAAGTGGATTGGCTTGCTTTAAGCAATGTTTTATTTTATTGAAAAACAACATTGCCAAACAGGGCAGTACAAAATAAAATTATAAAGTGCACATTTAAGATAAACATGGACTCAGCCTATAGTGCAGTTAAACCATGGCTTAATATTTTTTGCTGCCAGCTGCCTGTTGACATTTTCAGACAACAGTGAAGCTCGCTTCTTTTGCACAACACAACTTTTAAAGGTAAACTTTCTATTCAGAAGCTTTTTATCATCCATTTCGCTGTATCGCGCTCATCATTCACTCAAACGTGACGTTAGCCTACTACAAAGTTTGGGAGGGCAAAATAACGTTAATCTAAAAAAAACCCAGACTGCACGTTTAATGTGTGATGTACAGGACTTATTTTTCACTCTCCCCTTGACCTCCCCTTCTTGTGTCTTTTCCCTCATCCAATCCTTTAGCCTAACTAATGGGAGAAGGGAGACTCTCCCTCTCTCAGGTGCTACAGTCACTCATTGCTCAAAAGGACAGATACTGAGGAGGAGGATTCAGGTATGTGTTCTTCCCTCAGGCTCTGTGTACACTGCTTGTGTTGTGTTGTGTTGTGTGTGTGTGTGTGTGTGTGTGTGTGTGTGTGTGTGTGTGGATGTGGGTTTATGAGTGTGTGCATGAGCTTATGTATGTCACACACACACAGTCTCTCCCTCTCAAATATGCACACACACACACGCACACACACACACACACACACACACACACACACACACACACACACACACACACACACACACACACACACACACACACACACACACACACACACACACACACACACACACACACACACACACACACACACACACACACATATTCATGCCTTTCCTCTCCCAGCTGTTCCTCTTTCAATGTCCTTGCTAAGTGTTCTTTGTGTGTGTTTTTTTTCTTTTGAGAAGCTTGTTTCTCAGTCTGAGATGTAACATGCTCTGCTCTCCATTTTTCCCACAACTCTCCTCCCTCAATCTCTTTTCTCTTTTTTCTTCTTGCCTCTCTTGCCTCTTGCCTTCTCCCTCCCTCTCTCTCTTTTCATGGGCTGTCACCACACTGTCCCTTTCCTTCTGTTGCCTCATTTGTTTCTGCGAGAGCCTCCACCTTCTCATCCAACACGTGCCCTTGTCAAGAAACATCAGGCCAGCAGGGGCTCTCTCTCTCTCTCTCTCTCTCTCTCTCTAACTCTGTGTCTCTCTGTCCGCGTCAAATTCAGTTTCCCATTTTGTTACTCATGCTGTATGTTTCACTGTCAATATGTGTTCTTGAGTATTCTTTCTTTCCGTCTCCCACTGTAATTCCCACTGTTTCACTAGGTTTTCTTGTCAGTAACTGGTATTGTGCTCTTTGAACACCTTCGATTGGCCAAGCCCACTGTGCTAGTTTTAGCATGCCTTGGTGCGCTGGTGCACACTGTCCATGGGTTTTTACCTTTCTCCTCATTATACAGTAACTGTACAGTGTGTGTGCTCTCTCAGTGGGTTTCTGCAGCCTGTTAGATCCTTGCTGTCCCAGTGTGTATCGCTGTGTATGCCTGTGGACTTTGAGGAATTGTGTGAGCAGTTTTTGTGTGTGTGTTTATGTGTGTGCATATATGTGTCTAGGGGTTGTCTCTCAAGCCTATCTGTTCGTGTGAAAATGTGTGTGTGTGTGTGAGAGAGAGAGAGAGAGAGAGAGAGAGAGAGAGACTGTGTGTGTGTGTGTGTGTGTGTGTGTGTGAGAGAGAGAGAGAGAGAGAGAGAGACTGTGTGTGTGTGTGTGTGTGTGTGTGAGTGTGTGTGTGTGTGTGTGTACACATGCAGCTCTGTGCCCCATGGCTGGGTGCTTGACTGGGGCTGTTCTCTCTCTGGGAGCAGGTAGCTGATGTGTGAAGGTGGGCCATGGCAGAGGACAGAGAGCACTGGGGGAGTGCAGTGGCAGAATTAAGCGCACCGTTACCCCCGACCACCCCACCCCCCCACTCCTACCCCCTCTCCTAACCCTCTAGCCCCCATACCCCGCTTCACTGGGCTCCTACCCCACCCTCCCCCACCCTCCACCAAACACTCCTCAGTCCTCTACCCAAACTCCCGGGGGGAAGAAGAGAGAGAGAGAGAGAAAGAACGAGAGAGTGAGCGTCAGTGCTTAGCAAGCATCCCACGCCACGGTTTGTGCACCTAACCCCCGTGACTGCTGGTAGAAGGGGGAGACGGTGGGTGGCTTTGCTTCAGACTGGTGAGCCTGCTTTATTGTGTGAGTGGCCGTAAGTGTGACCGCCGCAGAGAGCATCTTTTGCATTCTGGCCAGGGTATTAGCGACCCCCTCTGCTCTCCTCTCCTTTCCTTTCCTCTCCTCTCCTCTCCTCTCCTCTCCTCTCCTCTCCTCTCCTCTCCTTTCCTTTCCTCTCCTCTCCTCTCCTCTCCTCTCCTCTCCTCTCCTCTCCTTTCCTCTCCTTCCCTCTCCTCTCCTCTCCTCTTCTTTCCTCTCCTCTCCTCTAATGTCCTTCCTCTCCACTCCTCTCCGTTCCTCTCCTCTAGTGTCCCTCTTCTCCTCTCCTCTAGTGTCCCTCCTCTCTTCTCCTCTCCTCTCCTCTAGTGTCCCTCCTCTCCTCTCCTCTCCTCTCCTCTAGTGTCCCTCCTCTCCTCTCCTCTAGTGTCCCTCCTCTCTTCTCCTCTCCTCTCCTCTAGTGTCCCTCCTCTCTTCTCCTCTCCTCTCCTCTAGTGTCCCTCCTCTCCTCTCCTCTAGTGTCTCTCCTCTCCTCTCCTCTAGTGTCCCTCTTCTCTTCTCTTCTCTTCTCCTCTCCTCTAGTGTCCCTCCTCTCCTCTCCTCTCCTCTAGTGTCCCTCCTCTCTTCTCTTCTCCTCTCCTCTCCTCTAATGTCCTTCCTCTCTTCTCTTCTCCTCTCCTCTCCTCTAGTGTTCCTCCTCTCTTCTCTTCTCCTCTCCTCTAGTGTCCTTCCTCTCCTCTCCTCTCTTCTATTGTCCCTCCTCTCTTCTCTTCTCCTCTCCTCTCCTCTCCTCTCCTCTAGTGTCCCTCCTCTCCTCCCCTCTCCTCTCCTCTCCTCTAGTGTCCCTCCTCTCTTCTCCTCTCCCCCTGATGTGCTATAGATAAGTGGAGCAGGGCCTTCAGTGGTGTCCTTTAGAGCCGCATGGCCTCATATATTCTCATGCACGCCAGGGCGAGCAGCTCATTCATACGCATACATGGAGTGCGCACAGACAAATGCCAAAAGATCACAGACACCACCCACTGACAAATGGTGACTGAGGACATTTATGAAAAATCATTTGCAGAAATGTTCTACCTCGATATTATAACATACAGTATTACATGGCTTTATTACACTATAATATACTGTATCATCCTGTAATGCACTCTGACGATTTATACACTTAACCATTCAAAAGTTGTATATGACTTTCTATTAGAAAACTGTTCTGGAAAGATGCGCTCTATTATTTTTCTAGTGGTGTTCCTAAACTGATGTTAGTTAAGCATTAAATCTTATGAGTCATTATGGCCTATGAAGTGGGAGTGAGATGAAATGGGAGTCTTTGTTCACTTATTCTCGCCTTGGCTTTTCTCTGATATTTGACAGAGAAGTCAGCTGCCAGCTCATGTATGATTGTTCAGCAGCAGACTTCAGCTCTTTTAGAGATTAAAAAGCCTCGATACTCTGCTGATGCTCATCCTCTTGCTCTTGATCTTTCCCATATCTTTCCTGTTCTCTAACTTAACATCTCTTTTTCTCTCTATCAATCTTTGGCTTTCGTGCCAGATATGGCACTGCTATCTATTTCTTATACCTCCATCTTTTTTATTACTGAAAATCTGTTTTTATCAGTTTTCATGTTCTCATCTCTGTGCTTTGTTTAACTATTCAGCTGAGGCTGACTCTCCTTGTCTCCCATGTCTTATCCAGCCTGTAATGTCCCTCTTATAATCCCTCCAGAGAGACCTCTCCTTCTTTTCTTTCCTCCTCTTCACTCCCTCCTTCCTTCTCTCTCCCTCTCTCTCCCTCTCTCTCTCTCTCCTGTTTAGAGGTTCTTGTGTGAGCAGCATATGTGAAGTGTTGTGACGTCTAAGTGTGATGTGATTATACTACAGAGACTTGGTATGTTTATGTGTGTGTGTTTGAGAGAGAAGAGTAAGCTTGTGTGCATGTGTCTTTGCATGTGTGTGCGTGCATGCATATGTCTGTGTGACTGGAAAGTCCTGTCTAAGATGCTTCTTTATTTCCCTCCACTTCCTGACTACCACCCCATCCACCACTGCCACCACCACCACCTCCACCTCCCTCGCCCTGTCCCCTTCTCCTCTCCTCTCCCTCCCTCTGTCGGGGAGCCCCAGGGGAGGCTCGTGGCGTGCGGTCGGCTCAAGGACGAAGCGTGGCGGTGGAGGAGGCTGTGCTGCACGGCACGCTCCTCCAGTGTGTCTGTGCCCGCATGGAGATGCATGCGGAGCTCGAGGGTAGCGCTGGCCTCAAACACTGCTGCCTGCACTATGTGATGGGACGCATACGTGTATGAAAGCAAGAAAGAGAAGAAGAAGAGAGAGAAAGAGAGAGACAGAGACAGATAGACAGACAATGTTAAAATAGCAGTCAGTGGGAGAAAGAGACTTTCCATGGCAGCCAATGACACAGAAATGGAGAGAAGAAGAACAGAGAGAAAGAAAGAGAGAGAAAGAGAGAGAGAGGATGAAGGGAAACAGTGGTGGGAGTGGTATTGCTTGTGAGGAGGCTAGTGCTGTGGCAGGTGTCGTCTGTCGTCTGAGTTTTGTGTTGACCTTAGCAGTCATGTTGAATTGAGAAGAAAAAGGGAAAGGGGGGTTTCTTTGTGATAGTGCAGGACTCCCAGACATCAGAGCAAAAATCACTCAAACACAGAGAGGGGATAAGAGAGAGAGAGAGAGAGAGAGAGAGAAAGAGAGAGAGAGAGGGGATAAGAGAGAGCGAGCGAGAGAGAGAGAGAGGAGGAGAGGGGGGAGAGGGAAGGAGAGAGAGAACTTGGTTTATTATCTTTATTTTCAGATCACATTTAAGATATTCAGGAACATCTTACTGGGAGTCATGTATAATCCCTGCTTCTGATTGCAGTATACTGTTGCATCTTTTATAAAGACAGAAAGAGAAAGAGAGAGAAAGATGGAGAGAGAGACGAGAAAAGACAGTAGTTCTGCAGTCTGACTAAAGTCATCTGTGTGTATGTGTCTGTGTCCCTCCACATCTGTTTGCATGCACAGCTCTGTAAGTGACTTTGCATCTGTGTGTATGTGTGTGTCTTTTAGTGTGAGTGTGTATGGCCATGTCTCTGAATAGCTGTTCTCACACGTTCCTCTCTCGGATAGAGGGCACTCATTATCTTTGAGTCCGGTGGGAGTTCTGCTCTTTCCATACATGTGAGCAGGATCTGCTTAGAGCAGCCATGGTGGGCGGTTACCATAGTGACAACAGCTTGATTGCTACACCTGCGGGTTGTACTGTGTGCATGGAGCTTTTCACCCCAACAGCGGAGAGACAATCATGGTCCCGCAAACTTTTCTGTAGTTTGCCAAGATATTTGGTGTACGCTTTGTTCCGGAGTCTCTGCGGAGGGACAGAATTGAATTGAGTTTTTTTTTTTTCATTGTCTTTAAGCTGCTGTATCATATTCCTCTGTGAATTGCTGTTTAATCATCCATAAAGCGCAGCTTTTTAAAGTGCTGCTCGTAATATAAATAATGGGCAGGAGGAACACTTCATCTATGTTTTTTTTGGTAAGATAAACAGATGTTCATTGATATTCATTGATTTCTCCACCTTCAATGTTACTTTTTCTGCAGATTGAGAAGCATTGGCCGTGTACCCCTGCTCATAGAAAAGTCATTTTTTGCTTCAACAAGTCTGTCCATACACATCTATGTATTTTTTAAATGTCTTGATGTGGACTTGAGTCTGTCTCCTCTCTGTCAGAACTGCTTTGGAACTGTCAGTGTGTTATCAACTGATTTATATCCTTCTTTTGCTAATGGGTTATTAATTAATAAGGACTCCTATTAGCATGCAGTTACACCCTCAAATAAAAAACTATGTGTTGCACTAAATTACACTTCATAGTCATGCAACACAATATACGGAGGGCTAATTGAGGTTAATTACTGTAATATAACTGGTAAGTAACTTTTTTCAGGATGGCTTCAAGAGCAGCCCCATCTCCTCCAGGGCACTGTATTTTATTTACGAAGATACACTGAATTGTGTGTTTTATCGGGTATGCAGGCATGTTGAGTTCCTTCTGTATGTGTGAAACCTGGGTTGGCCGCAGGCACTGACGCACACACACACACACACACACACACACACACACACACACTCCATGTAGTGGATCTTTGAGCTTTCCCCTGGGAAACATACACACCCACACACACACACACACACACACTTGCTGAATATGGTTTTCCATTTCACTCTAGGGTGAACTGCTGGAGAACAACTTGGAGTCCAGAAGCACACAAACTGACACACTCACTGATAGAGCTGAGATTGACAAGCCCAACATCACACCTTGAGATAAGAAAAACACATGGGAGATGTAAACCTCCACATACAGTATACAGTATAGATTGCAGAGAAATCTGAAATGAGCACCCCTTATAGAAGCTACCCACACCGTAATAAATAAATAACTTTTGCATCCTACTTTTCAAGACCATTACAATCCATCCTTGTGCCAGGATGTTTCAGAATTTCACGTTCCTAACTTTTTGATTATACGATGATTAACAAATGCCCAACAATGAAATCAAATTTCAGGAACATTTCTTAATGCATTAAATGTGGCTGAGATACTGTACAGTGAAGACAGCTACATTAAGAGCTCCCCTGAAGCATTTGCTTCCTGTAATGGCCCTTTGGTTTGCTGCACTGCCTTTCAGCCCAAGCGATCGCATGAATTGATTCCTTTGTTCAGGTTTCAGTGCAAGGGCTAAGCTGGATAATGTCCGTGGCGGCTCGTGACCTGAGCAATAGTTGGGACTACCAAGTTAAACCGAACACAAGTTTTATATTTTGCAATGTGCTGCTTCCTGCTGAATTTCTTGTAGGGTTAATATAAATAATTAATGTGGGCTGTTTCAGTGTAAGTAGTTGTTTTGTAAGGTATACTGTCAAGTTTGTTTAGGTATCTTCATTTGCTTATTTTTATCCCCTTTTTTAATTGTGGTCAACCTCAAGATTTTCAACTCATAGTAGGCTACGCAAAATAAAAGCAGTCAAGACAAGGGACCACCAATAATGTTAAATTGAATCGTTATGATATAATATTTTGAAAAATGTTTAGGCCTTCACCTTAGCAGGCCCCGACAGTCCACCAGTACAGTACAGTTATTTTTTACTACCAGTCCACCAGTACAGTACAGTTCTTTTTTAGTACCTGTACATCCAGGCTACTTCACCAGTAGCACACGAAATTAATATGAATACCAAACATCATACAAATCCTCGAACACCAGTACACAGCAGCACAGCCCAAGATAACGCCCTGGCTACCCTTTCATTGCACGTCTATACAATAAAGAAATTATTTGCCACGGTGGACAGGAATAAACACAACTACATGTGCCTATTCGAAGTGCAATGGGGCCAGTGTGAGTCTTTGATTGATTGATTATTTTTCGCTCCTGTGTCTTTAAGCCTCCCCTTCCAATGAGCCCAGTGTGTTCTCACTGGTCAGGCGAGACGGGCAATAGGGATTGTGTTACGAGATTGTGTCATCTTGTACAAAAGAAAAGGCCTGGAATTCCATAGAGCGTTTTAGGCAACTAAGAAAAGTGTGTCTGGGGGAGAGAGTTACTCCCTCTGGCATGTACTTTGGGCTTTGTAACTTTTCAGGCCATTTACATACATATACATTACATACATACATATATCCAGTGGCGGTTCTAGACCATTTTTACTAGGGGGGCCAAGGAGGGGCCAGGGTTTAACCAGGGGGGGCACATAAAAAAAACGCAACAAATGATATTTAAAGATTAGAAACTTATATTACTTTAAAAACATATAAACTTGTATAACTTAACTTAACATTATAAGAATGAGTGCAGGTGTAACTTAAGAGAGGTATGGCCATAAAAAATGAAAATGAAAAATACAGTAGCCTACAGGCTGCAAATACAGAGCATTGTCAAACGTTCTCTCAACGTTTGACAATGTGTGGGCGGGAACCAAAGCAAGAGTGGCTCTTCTCTGATTGGTCCTGATTTGACAGCAGGAGAGTCTCATATTCACGACAACCGCTTACCAAAACTCTGTTAAGTAGCTACATATGTCTTTGTATGAACCGACCCGAAGTAACGGTACCCATAACACCTATTTTTATGAAATACTAGTGGTGATTGTGGCATTTGACCCACGATCACTTTATTAATTCCAGGAAAAAGAGTCAGTTCTCATGACAGTCGATGTTGTCTGCCCCTCATGTTATTAAATGTTATTGTAGCTGCTAGCTAGTTTACTGCTGATCTAAGATTCCTGCGCTATCAAGAAGCCTTTGCTTGCTAACTGTTGTAGCTAGCAGTGTTGCAAGCAGTGAAAACACCCTGATCATGAGATATCTTAAATTAATTACACTGAAGTCAACTTTGAAAACTCAGCAGCAAGAGCTAGCAATCAAAGGCTTCTTGCTAGTGCCGGAATCTAAAGCAAGCTATAGCTAGACATGTTACCTACTGGCAGATAACAGCAACTATGTCACGAGAACTGACTCTTTTTTTATCCTGGAATTAATAAAGTGATTTTGAAAGACTGTGTATGACCCACACAAATTCTTGTGGTCGTGAAAACAAATTTGTTCAGTTTGTCTACTCTATGACAATGTATAACATCTGGGAAAGTCAACAGGCATAGGATATTTTTTTTAAATCATATTCCCATCTTTTGGTTCTTGAAAAAAAACGCTGTGGTTATTTTCTCTGCCTTCGTGTGGCAGAAAAATCACCAACTCATCCGGTAGACAGTTGTATATGATCACTATTGTTACCACTACAGGCACAGGCAGACTACTAGCTCCTCTTAAGAACCAGCGATCCATTAATGAAACGGAGCGAGCCAAACATTTCGTAGCTCCTCTTTCCAAAAAGCACCACACATGGCAAACTACAGTGATAGGGTGCTCCGCTTTAATTTACCCGTGTAGAACGTTGTGTCGCACTAGTACCGCTTTTGGCGCTCGTTGTAAAATCATAATAAATTCATATTTTGTTTTATTTGGTCAGCACGGGGTGGCCGCAGGGGTGGCCATGGACATGTCTACGGGGGCACGGGCCACCCCAGGCCTCCCTGTAGAACCGCCACTGCATATATCACTACAAGCGCACTAAAAGAAATGGAAAAACACTGAAGAATCTCTGTTGCATGCATGTTGTTGTTGGATGGTCCACGCCATGACTGGCATGGCGATAGTGCAGACTTATATTGATCTTGTAGGTGAACCGATGTGCTGCCTAGCATGACGTCAACAGCAAGACGGGCAGATTTATTTCTGCCCCAAATGCTGTCTATCAGGACTCACTGCTGTTCCATATCCAGGGGCGGAGATCCCATTTCGTTGCAGGGGGGGACAATACATGGGAACATTTCAGAAAGTAA
>NC_137914.1:14942951-14970451 GCF_963457725.1 Sprattus sprattus
TTTGTGTTGGACTCCCTAATATTATCAGTGATCTGAAGGCATGACTGATGGCCTGCTGCTCCTGCCTCTCTCTCTCTCTCTCTCCCCATCACTGTGTTTGAATTAAGGATGCTATTATCCAGCGAGCTTCAACCACACACTCACAACCCAAGAGGTCCCATGATTAATGCCATTTCGGTCCCTTTTGAGTTATTATCTAGGCAAGAGGACATCATATATTCACCTGAGAATTTTCCAGGCCTGTCTTTTGACTGGAAATGCCATGCCTCTTGAGTTTTTCTTTCCTTAAATATATCGGTCATTGAGCGGATTTTATTTGTATTTCCGCAGTCGATGTTTGGAGAAATGCTTCAGGAGGTCGTCCCTCAAGGCTCTTATAACATAAACAATAGTCTGTGAATGCGCTCCTTTTTTTCAGTTTGTGTGTATATCAGCTAGCTGAGGCACGATAAGGCACGATGAACAGCTAGTTGTAATTAACGGTGTGAGTCTTTGTGAAAATGTTGTATGTAAACATTGATTGATAATGAGATATTGTCGTAGAGGAAAATTAAATCCTCTTCTTCTTTCCTATGGTTCTTTTTTCTCATTACCATGGAGTGTAACAGTGCAGTTTATGTTTCCATTTCATATAAGCACAATTGTAAAAGCCTCTCGTGCTTGCAGTCACGTTGTGTATCACAATGGTAATAGCCCTCCTTTATATTATACACTTTTCAAGATTGTGAGGTAATTGCCTTGAATTCAATAATACTCTGGTATGAAATAAGTTTTTTCCTGTAGTGCTCGTTATTGGCTATTATCTTTCCAATTACATTTTCACGCCATAAAATTGTACGTCTGCTGAGAATTCCAGAAAGACAAGAAAAACAAGTTTGGAGACTTAAGGTAACGTGTGAACGGTATCTACACTCCATGCATTCTTTGCATTTAGTGTACTACGTTGGCTTCAACCATTAGAAAAATGAACCGAGGTATTTTTGGACAGTGATTAAGCCTCCACATTAAAGCCGTTCCTCTTCTGCAACAAAGCTCCCGGGCCGTGCTGATATAGACTTAGCGTACAGAAGGGGATCCTAGGCCTCATACAGTTATATTAGCTCAATGACATATGTATGTAATTGATCAGCTTTCCCACAGCTCCCACTTATGTAATGAGCGCCAAGCAGAATTACAGCGAGAGCACTCCAGCTAACAGGAGAGAGAAGGAGCCACGTTGATGAATGGAGTAATCGAAGGTGGAGGGGTAGATCCAGGAACTGAGAGAGAGAGCTGAGCAGAAACTAAAAAGGTGAGGCACGGCAAGAATGTTTGAAGGTATGTAAAAATGAGAGAGGCAGGATGAGGACATATAATGACACATACGTGAGACTGGTACGTATAGAATTGTATATTGCTGAGTGCGCATGTGTATGTGGTGGTGATGGTGGGGGGGGGGGGGGGGAGAGAGAGGTGGGGAGAGTGGGTCCTCATTGCTCATCAGGTTGTGTCACATGGTGCGTGATGAATGTGGTCAAACATCAATACATTGTGAATAATGAGGCAGGACTCTCCACTGCATCCTGTTGGTGTTATTTTGCCCCGCCCATCCCTTCACTTCCACTCGTCTAAACACACACACACATACACACACACACACACACACATACACACATACACACACACACACACACACACACACACACACACACACACACACACACCTTGCACATATGACCCTAACATTCCCCTGCAACAACCATCTCACACCCCGTTTTCCAACCATCACCCATTTCAATTCCAATATTAAAATGTCGGCCATTGTTTTATGTGACTTGGCACATTGCTCCCACGCGCTCCAATGTCACTCGGGCGATAAATCGATGTTCGGCAAAGGTCAGCGTTATCATATTATATTATGGCGAGTTGCAGTGCCGCATGCATCTGCGCAGTCTCTCCATCTTTGGTGTCTGGTTGCATCCTTTTTTTTGGGGGCTCGGGTTGGTGGACATGGGGATGGGGGGTGGGGGGGGGTTCAAGGACATGGAACCAAAGAGAGCACAGTGTTCGCGGTCATAGGGGTGTGTATGGGGACTGGCCTGCCGTGTTGACCCCCTGTGGCTGTTCCACTGGGAGGGGCGCGTCTCACCCATGCAGCTGACTGAACATGTGAGGCCCTGGTGATTTATGCTGACATCAGACTGTATAAAGATCAGCTGTTGGGCCACTGAACTGACTGACGGCCTCTTAGGGGTGGGGGTTGGGGGGGGGGGGGGGGGGGGGTTGAATGAGGCAGTTATGTGGTGGATGGGGAGGGTAAGAGTGTTTCTGTCCACCTGTTGCAGTAATGTGTATTTCAAGACCAGGTTCAGTTAAGGTCAAGGTTTCCCTATTCAGTAAGAACGTGTTTATTTTTGTATGGGTGCTTGTGCTTGTGTGAATGTGTGTGAGTGTGTGTGTGTGTGTGTGTGTGTGTGTGTGTGTGTGTGTGCGTACGCTACAATCCCAGATTGATATAGCTCTACCATTTGCCATAGTTTCCATTTTCTTTTCATAATCCCATTAAGAAGACAGAAAGCCTCTCCTGCTTCTACACTGACTAAATGATTTACTCAACCTCCCCACCCCACCTCACCCCACCTGCTCTGTCCATCGACGGTGAAGGAGAAGAGGGGAGAAGAGTTTGTCGTTTACATAGCGCTCTCCTGAAAGCCCAAGGCTACCATCTATCACGGGAGAGGGAGGCAAATTGAGCTCTCAGCCGGGGATGTGATAAGGAATCGCGGCTGCATTAAAACATCTGTCACACCTTCACCGCGGGAGAGATACCGGGCCGACACAGAGCAGAGGAGATGGAGTGGGTAGGTGTGGTTTTTGAAACGAGGGCTGAAGATGCATCGCCACAGATGATGAGGAGGAGGTGGAGGGGAAGGAAAAGGGAGAGGAGGAGGAGGAGGGATGAGCGGGCTTGGATAGATGATTAGGTGGAGAGAGAGGAGACCAGACAGCCAGACTGGACGTGGCAAGGTGACTTTGTTCTCCAAGGCTCTCCCAGGGACAGGGTTATGGAGCAGTACCCGTGAGTGTGAGTTTGGAGGTGGAGGTTGAGGTGAAAGTGTCTCTCCACCTCCTTTAAAGGCATGCTGCCTTGGCTAGCCTTATCTCAGGCCCACTCTCTCTTTAAAGGACAACCCTGTTTTCCCATCTATTTTTATCTATTTGATTTTTACTTTGGAGAAAAAACTATCAATATCACTCCAGTATTTAGTTAGAACGACATAACCAGCAACCACAAAATAGCTATACAATGAGGAAGCATCTGATGTTTTCGCCACTGACAGCCTCATAGTGTAATTAATAAGTGTCTGACAACATGAAAAGGATCCCTACAGAGATAGGCCTGTCTCTGTTTACCTCAATAACTGCAATTAAACTGTAGAAAAAATATTTTTTCTGTAAAGTGTAGAAACAGACATTTGTATAGCATTTTTACTCTAAACTGGTCTGGATTGTTTTTGTCCCTAGCCAAAATTTGGACCCAAAAATATGGGTTAGAAAACACTGGAGAGCCCCCTTTAAATGGGCCCTACCTCTACCTCTCATCTATCTCTCTCTTACTTGCACTCCTTACTCTTCCCTTCTCTTCCTACTCTCTGCATATCTCATCATCCCTCTCTTCTGCATATAAGCCTTTCCTCTCCCACCCACCCTCTGTTTGTCCTCCATCTATGACCCACCCCCACCCCCAGTGCACACCCCCTTTCTGAAAGAGCCCACATCAAAGCAAAGACCACTTCAGCAGTTTATGAACTTCAGGATGAGCTTTTATTGATCAGACTCCTACATTAAGAATCACAGCAAGTAGAAAAAAAAAAGAAATTACTTCTTTACTTATGCAGGCAACCCCACCCCCACCCTCACCATACATCCACACACACACACACACAAACACACACACACACACACCGATATATATATATACAAGCACATCCCCCTCTTTTCCTTGCTGACACGGGAGACAAAAAATCAATTCCTCACCATAAAGAATGATAAGACCCTAGTCGAATCGTACTGATGGTGGGTGAATTCATACAAGACATGGAGATAGTCCAGCATGTGTGTGTGTGTGTGTGTCTGTGTGTGTGTCTGTCTGTGTGTGTATGTGTTTGTGTTTGTGTGTGTGTGTGTGTATGAACACTGGCAGCAATTCATGAAATGAAGCCGACACTCACCTGCAGAGGTTACATAGAGAGCTGTGTCTGGGACAAAAGCTGCACCGTGTTAATGACGAGAGTGACTGCTGTATCGTGTCATGTCGATGTGGACTAGGGCTATTTAGATCGCTTGAGGGGGATTACAATTTCTCTGCTTGGCTGCCGCCGTTGTATCTATTTCCTGAATCAGTAGGTTCCATCCACGGCCTGGTCCTTCTGTGCAAAAGAGCATCGGATCAGAACTGTTCCTGGGCCAGTGAGTGCTGGATGTTGGCCAGTTCCAGCCTGATGGTGCCTCTGGGGTGATCAATGCGCAGCTACAGCTGGTTGAAGGGGACCAAATCCATTGAACAGTTGATTTGGTTCCATTTTACCAGCTTTAGCAAAGCATTTTTGAGTGAGTCTGGGGGTTGCTGGGGGATGGAGTCTGGAGAGAAGCATGGCTGGCATTGAGCCCAGGAAGAGGGGGATTTCAACCTGCAGGGAGAGGAGATAACATAAGCTATTAATTTCAGTTGTCTGCCTTTACATCAACACTGGCATACTTTCATACGAGCTTATACTTACATACATGCATGTACTGAATGTACACATACACATGCACACACACATACAAAACCATAGACAACAGATATATCAAGAAGGTCATGGAAACCCACTGATACAGAAAAGTAGAATAGAAAGTAGGTCCTAGAATTTAAAAGAGTGAATGGAAACGGAGAAGTGAGAACTAAAACCTAAGGAGGGGAGGGGAGGGGAGGAGAGGATAGGAGAGTGGAGGAGAAGAGAGGAGAGGAGAGGAGAAGAGAGGAGAGGGGAGATGTGGATGAGAGTGGTCTTGTGGCTGATAACAGCGAGGAGGTGCTTATAAGCAGTGACTGCAGACAAACTTGAGAAAACAATGAATTTATCATGGTCCTGTCAATACTGCTAATGAACCCAGCAGCAACGCCACTGCAAAAATTAGCTCCCATTGACCTCCACAGTGTTCCTCTCTCCCGCTCAGCGTCTCAATCTCTCTCTCTTTATTGCTTTCTTTCTCTACCTCTATTCTTCGTCTTATCTTTTCATTTCTTTTTCTTTTTTTCTTTCTTTCTTTGTTTCTTTCATTCATCCGGTATTTGTTTCTTTTATCTCTCCGTCAGGGCCTTCCCCCCCTGACCCATTATGTTTTAAAGCCTCCCTCATCGTTTCATTATATTTGCGTCTAATGCTTTTACAGCGGCAGGTATGTATGGAATACTGGAGCTCCTCTCCTCACATATACCATAGCCAACCTCATTGTATTCCGTTCTGCATGTTCGCTTGCCCTTCAGGCGCCCCACTCAAATTGCTCCTAAATTAGCATTAGCTAATCATTTTGCCATTAGGGAAGTTGGCCACCGCTCATCCTAGGCCTGCCGTAATGTAAGCGGCATATATTGATATTGTGTGTCCTGGGGCGCATGTGGCGCTGACTCTCCCTCCCGTGCTGGAGCTGAAGCGGCTCCCGCTGCCGTCTGTTGAGACCCGACGGGGCACAGTGGGAGTAGAGGAGAGGCGAGGCGAGGCGAGTGGGGAGTAGAGGCATGTGGGGAGTAGAGGAAAGGCGAGGCAGGTGGCTGCAGAGGCATTGCGTCTGTATCCTGAACTATTTATTAGACTCTTCCTCTCTTCATCCTCCTCCTCTTCCTCCTCCTCTTCCTCCTCCCCCTCCTTCGAGCCACTCTCCATTTCTCTTTACCTCAGCGAGCCCAACCCACAGCAAAGCCAATGCAGAAACTCAATGCAGTTGGAAATGCAGTAAACTGCTTCGCTACCGCCTCCTCCTCCACCTCCACCACCACCTCTCTTTTTCTCCCTTTGTGTCTTTACCTCTCCCTCCTTGTTTCCCTCTGTCTCTCTCCCCCACACCGCTCTCCCCGTGACGCATGGCTATGCGCTTGTGTGTGATTGCGTTTTTTTTATGCTCTAGGCTGTGCTGCAGGGGGCTGAGGCATGGCATGGAAGGTGTGTGTGTGTGTGTGGGTGTGTGGGTGTGTGGGTGTGTATGTGAATGTGTGTGTGTGTGGGGTGGAGGGTGACACCTCCCCGAGAGGGTATAGTCTCATGTGTGAAATAGCTGGTCCTCTACGCCTTAATAAATACAATAAGAAGGAAGATGTATTTGCAAATACACTTTCACAAACACACACAGACACTCTTACTTTCAACACACTGAGGCACACTCCCAGATGCACACATGTATACAAGCAGAAAGCACACACACATACACACACACACATTTTCAGCATATCACTACTTCACACTAGAAAAAAAAAAAAAACACTATGCCACTTGACGCCATCTGACCTCGAACCATGACCTTTACTACAATGTCCATGTTTCACGTTTTAAAAATACTTCAAAGAATGTATGACAGAACATGTCTCCCCTTTCTGCTCCATGGCCCCTGCAAATGCGCTGATGCCACACAAATGTTAACCTGGATTCTTACAGTGGCCATTCCTGCTGCCTGGTCTCTGGGGTTGAGGGTCCTGCACAATACCCCCTCCACACCCACACCCACACCCACTCCTCCCCCTACCTCCACCACCCCTCTTAAACAAGACAGATGATGGGGCCATTCCCTATACAGTGAAACAAAACTAAATACGAGGAAAGAGCGAGAGAGAAAGCGAGTAAAAAATGAATGATTAAAAACAGGCAGATGTAGCTAAAGAGCACGGCAGCCATCCTGCTCACGGTCTCTCTCTGGTGCTTAATAAACTTGACACCGGAGAGGGAACGTAGCAAATTGATGAGGGAGCCGGCGTCCCTCGCGCAGGATGGAGAGGGAAAGAGTAGAGGAGAGAGGGTGAAGGAGGAGAGGAATGAGGAGATGAGGGAGAGGAGGAGGAGGAGAGGAGGATGTCAGGGGGAAGTAGCACACGGCAAATACGTGGCCTGGATTCAGCCCTGCCCTCATCGCTGGGTTTTATCTGAGTGTGTCATACAGTACTGCAGCACAGCAGTGTGTGTGCGTGTCTCTCTGTGTGAGGGTGTGCATATATGTTTGCGCATGATGTCTATGAATATGTGTGTGTGTGTGTGTGTGTGTATAAATGCTTGCCAGTGTGCACAACTGTGTGTGTAAGTATGTGTGTGTGCGTATGCATAAATGCATGGCGATGTGCACTACTGTGTGTATGTGTGCTTGAATGCTTGTTGGTGTGCACAACTATGTGTGTGTGTATGTGTGTGTGTGTGTGTGTGTGTGTGCGCGTGTGCGCGCGTGTGTGTATGTGTGTGTGTGTGTGTGTGCGCTTGTGTGTGTTAATCCATTTAAAAGTATGCCTACAGTGCCTGTCACACAACACTTCACCCCTAAAAAAGATGAAGAAGGTGTATGAACAGACAGGTGTGTTAAGAAAAGACACACTCCCTGCGTGTGTGTGTGTGCGTGTGTGTGTGCACGTGTGTGTAGCAGCCCAGGCACAGGGGCTGGGAGGAAAACATCAGTTCCACACATATGATCCCCAACAGCCCAGCTCCCAGTGAGGCTTGGGGAAGTAGGGCTGTAATCTGTCTCCATGTGGTGTCGGCCCGGGCGGGGATGAAGGATCCAGCCTAAAGCTGAACAGGACCGCGCTACACTGGAAGACCACAGGGGTGACACTGCAGTGCATCAAATCCTTTTTTCCTTTCCTCCCTCCCTCCCTCCCTCCCTTCTTCCCCACCTTCTTTGCAGAGGTTTAATTCCAAGGAGAGATTACAGAGAGAATCCTACAGTAATACCTGCTGGTCTTCCTCCCCCCCCCCCCACACACACCTCTTGCCATCCTCCCAGGTTGCAGCGGGTCGAGGTAAAACTGAGCCACAGGACAACAGGCTTACCGTGGGGAATGGTCTAATTTATCCTAAATGTGTCACCTATTTTGCCCTATGTTTTTTTGCCTAAGCACACAGTACTATTGTGTATTGTGTAAAATGGCTCTATTTATAAAGGAGCTGGAGAGTGTGGGGGATAGTGGAAAGATGATATCTCATTGCATTTACACTCAATAGATTGAACCTGAGCTATTCACTTACAAGAGAAAGCCCTTTGGCCATTTATGGACAGAATACTCACTCTATAGGGTGTGTGTGTGTACGTGTGTGTGTGTGTGTGTGTGCTTGTGCGCATGGAGTAAGTGAAGGACAGTTTTTAAAGTGGTGACACTTGCTTATGTGCTTAGAAGAGTGTCTGTGAATGTGTGTGTGTGTGTGCGTGTGTGCTTCTGTGTGTCTGTATGTGCTGATCTGTGGTATGTCCTCTGTCAGTCCGACTGGCATTAGAGAGGGTCACGTCCAAACGGTCACGTCTATTCTAGGCCCGCTCGCACATTCCAGGCCTTATTTTGCCGGGTGTAACAGGAGAGCCACTGCTCTGAGACAGCTGGGGGGGGGAGAGGGTCAGCAGGGGGGTGGTGGTGGTCAGGGGGTATCTAGGGCGGGGTGTGGCATGTCCAGGTGCTGATCTAGGGCCTCTGACAGCTGAGTATGGGAGTCTATGATTAGCCCAGAGGAGGGGAGGGGAGGGGGCCCGCATACACGCCCCCCTGTGTGCCTGCTATCATTTAATGTCAGCGGGGATTTTCACCATTATTATTCCAAAGACGCGGGCAAATACTGTCATCGTACAGTCATGTCTTGTTTCTATCAGTATTCCTTATCTCTTTCTCTTTTTCTCTCCATCGCTGTTATGGTCACTCAACAAATCCCCCGCAACCCCTGAGCCTCGTCTCTCCTTCCTGCATCATCAATCTCCAGTCTCCCTCCCCTCCAACCCCTCCCTCTGTCACACACGTGCTGTTCTCTCCCTCTTTCGCTCCCTCTTTCCCTCTCTCTCTCTCTCCTTATCTGGACAGTTCTGCTCTCCGTGCCTCTCTGCTGGTCGCTTGCCCCCGACCCACATCGACCCCCTACCTACCCCCTACCTACCAGTCTGAACAACACGGTGAGGGCCAGGGAGGCCTCCTGCTCACCAGTATATGTCACATCACATCACTTCCTGTCACACTGCTCTACTGGACCGCTCATGTCCCCCCAGTTCAGCGCACCATTATCTACTATATGAATCTTTATTCTTTCCTAATTGGCATGCCTATAGATAGCACAGGCTAAGGCTGATGAGGCCTTTTCAAATCAAGCAGTGGAGGACAAATATGTCAACTTTATATAAAAATGCATTAAACTAAAGAAATATTTAAAAACAAAGTAATGCTTAGGAGTATGCCTCTTTCTCTCTTTTGCTCTCCCTCTATCTCTTTTTCTCTCTATCGCTCTCTCTCGTCTCTCACTTTCACAGCCATCTCGGCATGAGGGCTCTTCTCCTGCCGTGTGAGAGCTTTGCTGCTGCAGAGAGTTCCCCCCTCTATTATACGCGGCCCTGGGGATAGATCTACAGCACCAATGCTCAGGCACCACCGCCCAAATGCCATTTAAACACCAGGCCTAGTGTTTTTTAGAACAAGGTGTGTGTATGTGTGTGTGTGTGTGTGTGTGTGTGTGTGTGTGTGTGTGTGAGTGAGTGAGTGAGACAGGGAGACAGGGAAAGAGCAAGAGAGAGTCGGTGTGTGTGTGTAAGTCTTTATATGAGTGCGTGTGTTTTCCGCACTCGTGTGAGTGTGTGTTCTGCGAGCAGGAGGAGGTGGAGCGCTGTGCTGTGTGATTATCACTTCCTGCATCGTGTGCTGTTTAGCGAGGGTCGCCCCCTGCTTCCCACCTTCCACTCTTCTCCCTGCCTCTGCCCTGCCTTCACGACACGGGGTCCCGATCACCTTTTAATTAATAAGCCGGCTAATGAATCAAATTGAACTCCACCATGGTATCGCATTGATCCGCACGTGCTCTGGGAGCAAACTTTAACAAGCCAGGGCCATGTTTGTTTGTTTGTTTATTTATTTGTTTTCTTTATTTATTGACCTCCCGCTCATTTTATTTACCTATTGGGAAGTCGCTTCTGCCCCCCCAAACCCCCCCGCAGTAGTTAATGCAAAAGCGATACTGAGCAAGAAACTGTGGACACAAGAGGCCTGCATTTTGGAAGCTGGGCCTAGTAGCTCCATGCAAAGCCTGGGATTCAAGTATGTGTGGTGCCCTCCCCTCCCTCCACCGCCCACCCCACCTAGCTGCCTCTGTGGAGTAGCTGGTGTCAGGGGAGCAGGAGGAGTTATTGCTGCAGTGCGTTGGAGTGCTGGCTCCTCTCCTCTCCCCCTGCATTCGGACGTGAGCGCTGCCCAGGCCCCTGACTCAGCACTATTCCGCGTCCTCATTGGCTGATCCAGGATGAAGCCGGTACAGTACGGCGAGCCTTGATGACACTCCTTGTAAAAAAGGGGAAGAATCGACTTCTTACGACGGCCTTTCCATAAATTTCACGGCTGTTTTGTAGAGGGATTGGCTTCTTTGTATTCATCTGGGTCCATTTTATCTTTTGGGAGAATTTAAACAGAAAAGCCTATTGCGCATAATTAACTGTGATCACACTATGAGGATTACCTTGTGATTATAGGCATCTTTATTTCTTAAATCTTTGATTTTAGTTCAGAATGATTTAATTCTCAAAGCGGTTTTATTTCTTAACCTTTTAATCTAATGGTAACACCCTTTAAAGAAATCAATAGCAATTTAGATGATTTATTTATTCATTTGCCTCTCTCGTCTACCTCTATGATTCTTTCTCCTTGTCTCTTTCTCTCTCTCTTTTTCCCTTTTTTTACTCTCACTTAGAGAATATGTTGTGTTCATCCATATCGTGAACATGGCCTGCTAGTGTTGAGAGACTTTGGACAGAAACGTGTGGGGCCCAGGTCATTGCAATCAGGCGCGACGGCAGTTTACAGAAGAACACAGTGTTTTTCTTTGGAGCCGTGATTGTCTGCGGGTGTGATTTCAGTGCGGCTTTGAGTTTGCGCCGGGGCATTTACACCGATGTGGCAGGTTTGGGGTGGGGTGTGGCGGGGGACGTTGGGGTGTGTCGAGGACAAGAAGGTGTACAAATCTTTATGGCTGCAGAGGAGAGGAGGCACCTTTAAAAAAAAAACAGCAGGTATCCATATGACATCAAGCAGTCACTGCCAACCTGCAGACTATAGCCTTTGTCACACACACACACACACACACACAGAGACTGAAGGCACACATACACTAGAGAAACACACACGCACACTCCAACACAGGTTGTGAGTAATGGAGCTTCTTTCCTCTTAATGCCCTCGATTACTGCCTCGGGGTCAGACGCTTAACTCAGAGCGCAGGAAGAACAGAGAGAGACAGAGCGAGAGGAGGACGAGTGTGAGGCCGGGCGGCCTTCTTTAAACGGATAGAGTAGAGTGGAGGGGTGTGGAGAGAGGAGAGATGTAAACTCAGCAGAAGGAGGTTTTTTCCATGGAAACGCTACCGCATGAAATGGGCGGGGGGGACGCATAGCTTTAGGGGACACATCAGACAGCAGCACTTGAGACGGGGGGGGGGGGGGATGCAAAGCTCTGAGCAAGGGTTTTTCAGAGGGTGGTGATGTCATGAGGTGGCGTCGGGTGATGATGTCACGCGTGTGTGCTGCATCTCTGGCGTCAAAGTAAGTGACTGCACCTGATGCGCTCGCTCTCTCTCCCTCCCTCTGTCTCTCTCCTCCCTCTTTCATTTTCTCTCTCTCTTTCTCTCTCTCTTTCTCTCTCCCTCTCTCCTCTGCACCCTGATGCGGACTAATTCACACCCTGAGCATGAACCTCTACCCCTCCCTGTTTTTAATGACGAACCAACACAATATTTCAATCATGTATTCATTACCACACATAGAAAAAGAACAAAAGAGTGTGTGTGTGTGTGTGTGTGTGTGAAAGAGAGAAAGGGTGGATGGAGGGGTTCACTACCCGTTTGCTCTCTGAAAAAAAGTGAGATAAAGAATGAAAGAGAAAGAAAGAACAACAGCGCAGCGTAGCGCGTGTGAGTGTGGGGAGCCACGGGGCAGGAAACAGATCGGCCTGACAGGCTTACTATTGTTCACGCGGCAACGCTTCTTTGTAATGCCACCGACCGCACTCACCCCCCCGGCCTCTGGTGGAGACACTATTAAAGCCGCCCGCCTTGCAAAACCGCTGCCACTCAGTCACACACACACACACACACGCGCTCACACACACACACACACACACAGACAGCCTCGGTCGGGGCCAAACCCATCGAACAGCGTTCAAATCTGAGCCACTCCTTGCCTGCCTGTCAGTCTCTGTCTCTCTGTCTCTCTATCTCTGAGTCTTCTTACACACACTACACTCACACAGTTCAGCTGATTCAGCCTCACACTGCCACTACACTCTCACACAAGCTGTACAGGTGTACGAGATGATTATGGGGAACTTACTGACAAAAGTTTACAGAGGGGTATATCCTGACCAGACCACTGTGTTTATGCACTCTTTGAAGTCCCTAACATATACATGTGAGCATGAATACAATATTAACGATATATAAGTTGACCGTAATCTCATAGCTGTTACCTTTTCATGTTGGATATAGAAGGAACACTATTAAATAAATAAAAACCAACATCAGGAGATTTAGGCCACTGTATACAATAACATTTATATCGCCTGGATGTGATAATATAATATTCCAATGTTGAAATTTGATAATTTTCTTGTCGCCATGTCAACAATAGAATTGTACACTGATGTGATATGTTTAATTTTATACACACCTTGTGTGTGTGTGCGTGTGTGTGTGTGTGTGTGTGTGTGAGGAGAGAGTAGGTTAGGTGTGGAGTGACTGTAAAGGGCTGCTGCAGAGGTCAGTGGCACGTGATGTTCCCAATCAGCCCATGGTCTGTCAAAACACCACCCCTTATCATACACTCTGCATGCACGCTCTCACTCTGGGTTTAATGCGGTATGTGCAGGCAAGCACGCGTGCGCACACAGACACACTCACACATATGGACACACAGACATACGCACACTCACTCACTAACACACACAAACAGACACACAAACACCCACTTCTCCTCTCCCACACACACACACACATACTGGCAAATGGGTGCAGCATATGGTAACTTCTCTGAATCCTTGCCACTGTCAAGCGCATATTTTTAATCATTAATTGCTTGTCCTCCCTCTTTACCTCTCTCCCTCCCTCATACCTCTCACTCTCTCTCTCTCTCTGTCGCTCCCTCTTACTCTCTCTTAAACTCTCTCTGTCTCTCCATACTTTTCTTTATGACTGTGCGGCAGCCGGCCCAGTCCTTCTACTCACCTTCAAATCCCCTTCAGAGACCTTGCACACGGAGCCTCCTACCTCAGACATGCCACACTGCTCCCTTATCAGCTCCTCTCTCTCTCTCTCTCTCTCTCTTTCTCTCTCATACACACACACACACACACACACACACGCACACAGTCACACAGATACACACACACTCACACACACACACACACACACACTCACTGTCCTCTGGCCATTTCCCTGCTGCTGGCCCAGCGCAGGCAGGCAGCGTGTGAATGTTTTATATTCTGTGTAATTCACTGTGAGGTCCCTAAGCCGTTTTTGAACACTTCTGCCTTTTGGCGTGGCGATAGTCACGCTACTTTGGCCTGAAAGTGCCAAATGTGCAACTTCCCTCCCCGGCGCCATACTTCATCTCGCCCGCTGCCGCTTCAGCCTCGGCTGCCGCTTCAGCCTCGGCTGCCTGTCTTCCAGCTGATCCTCAGCCTCTCCCCACCACCCCTGCATGTATATTAATGTTAGGGGCAGCCGTTACTCTCAGGTGCCTGTGCACAGTTGGTCCCGGTCAGAGTGTGTAACTCCTTACCAGCATCAATAGTTCATGCAGGAACATGGACATCTCTCCTCTTTTCCTCTCCTTATGTGTGTGTGTGTGTGTGTGTGTGTGTGTGTGTGTGTGTGTGTGTGACTTTGTCTTTATCTCTCTGGCTGCTCTTATTCGTTCTCTATCTCCTCTACGCTAGCCCTCGCCCTCGCCCTCTCCGACTCTCTCATCTCCTTTCCCACAACCCCTCCTGTCTCCGATCACGTCGCCGCCGCTTTCATTCTGCCTGCCTTTCTTCTATCACTCCCTCTTATCCTCCACCACCCTTGTTCTATCCTTTTTCCCTCCTCGCCCCTCATCTCAATCTCTCATCCCCTCATCTCTCGCCCTCTTCATCTCCTTCTCCTATTTACCAGAAGTGGTGCTCTCTCTCTCTCTTTCTCTCTCTCTCTTTATCCATCAGTCGTCCATTCCTCCCTCTCTGCTCCCAGCTCTTAGCTTAAAGCCAGTGGCAGCAGTGGAATGTTAACGAGTCTCTCCCTGACACTGCACTCCTAAAGCCGGTGTGTGTGTGTGTTTGTGTGTGTGTGTGTGTGTGTGTGTGTGTGTGTGTGTGTGTGTGTGTTGTGTTGTTTGTGTGCATGTACTATCTGAATTTGTGCTTGTATAAGTGTGTGATCTATTTCCGTGTGTGGGTGTGATTTTGCGTGTATGCACAGGTATATGTATGTGTGTGCGTGTGGGAGGGTACTAGTGGATGTGTCTGGGCCGCGTGGAGGGTCTCCTTTCACCTGTGCAGCTGTTCTGATATTCCGTCTGCACAGCACTCCCAGCTGCTGCTCCCAATTACCCCCCTACAACAATGGAGCACACATACACACACCCATACACTACACACACACATACGCAGAAATATACACACATACATTCACACAATACTACTTCCATCAGTGATACAGAAGGGAGGGTAAATTCACAAGGCCGCACACAGACACACACACACACTTCTATTTTACACCCAGACAGACTCTGCAAATTATCACCCCGGCCTTCTGACTCCAGGCTACCCTTCACACACAGTCTACTCCTGCAGGATGCTCCTGTTCTGTCCCCTGCATTACGGATGTGCCAGTTTTGGCTCATTTCGAGTCCGCTTTTATTCCAACCGTAAATATTTCCTTTTACCCGCTGGTAGTAATAACAGTATAAAAGGTGTTTGCAGAGAAAATATTGCTGAATCTGCAGTTGCCGGCGAGATGGAGAATTCTCCCACGGAATTGCCGGCGCTTCAGGGCGGTAAGTGAACATTAATTTCAGAGAGAATTTGGCAGCTTAAAATATATAAATGAACCACAATTAGTTGTGTGTTAACTACATTGTTATTACAGATTAATAACATGGTCTGGGTGTAATGTAATCGATAGATGTTGAGAATCAGTTCTGCAGCTCACAAACACACACACACACACACACACAAACACACACACACACACACACACACACACACACACACACATTCACAGCTGTGTACAGCCACATTCCAATCAGCACAGAAATTGCAACTAAGACGTCTGTGTTTTTTTTCCTTCCACCAACATTGACAAGAGGATGCCTCCATTGCAGTGCCCTTGTTCTTTTAATTACTTCCTCTTGGTGTACAGCTCGGCTGAATGTTAATTATCCATTGCGCTGAGGAAGTTTCGGGAAGCTCACCGATGCTGGGGAGAGTGGGAAACGGGGTGGGAAGGGAAAAGGTGTGTCCTGATGGATGGCTCAGGACTTTAAAAGTCCAGCACGCCTTTGCCTCAGTCACGGCATGGCATGGCATTAAAAAATAACGACACACTGGGCTTTGCTCCGACAAATGTGGTCGTAATTACAGGATATTCTGAGTGTAATTGTGTCAATAAGTTTCCTCTCTGACATTTGGGCACTGACATTTTTCTGCAGCTCAGCAAAAAAACAGGGAAATATAGGCAGCCATTAGGAGTCCAGCTGTGATCGCTGCCATGCTCCGGATCCACACAGTAATTATGGATCCTCACTCTCTCCCTGTCTCAACAAACCCTCCCTCTTTCTCTGTGTGTGTGTGTGTGTGTGAGAGAGAGAGTTTATGAATGTGTGTGTTTGTGTGTGTCCCTAATGTCTGATCATGTTTGGCCTTATGTTTCAGGGGCTTAAATGTGAGCAGATGTCGCTTTAATTGATTGGGCATTATTACACACGCATTGATCCTGGTTTGAGAGTTCCGATGGTGCCCCGCGCGAGAGGAAGTGAGGCGGGAGAGGACAGCCTGGAAGACGCCTCGTGTGCTGACCCACAGGCTTGCTGTCTGACCAGCGTGCAATCCATCTACCACGCCTCACCAACCAATCAATCAATCAATCAATCAATCAATCAGGAAGCTAATTTATTGCACTCGGTTTGCACAATGGTCTTAAGAAAGAACAAGAACAAAGATGTCCTCTGCAAAATGACGTCGTGATTTAGGTGCAGCTATGGAGGTGGAACTGTACACTTCAGCATCTTTAAATGTAATGGGTGCATTGGTGATGTGTACATTTTTTTAGTCCCGGCACTCTATTTCAACTTAATTTGAGTTATATTCTAGTTGTAGTATAGTTGTCAAAGTTCCCAGAAATGTGTGGAATCAGATGAGTGTGTTGTGTGTTCTTCCATAAAACGATCAGAACACACAAAAACAATTTCAAATACTATTGCAAAAAAGTATACAAATCTTAAATACTCATATTGATAATCTGTCTGATGATGAGTTTTATCTATAGTTAGTTTGTTTTCTAGTTTATGTGGAGTTTTAGTGGGATTAAAAGAGAAGCTTGAATCATTCAGTGATTTTTTTGTTAGTGCGCTAATGGTTTATGAATAACCACCTGAAACTATTAGCTATGCTTCCCCCCTCCTCTGAGTAATATGTATTCAGATAATTTGAACTCTGAGCTATGGCGGGGCCTCTCCTCTCTCAAGGTGTAATTCGCTTTCTTAATGTATTCATTGCCATCTCACTGTTTGGCTCCCCAGGGAAGCACCTCGCTGTAGAGGACACCCAACTCAAATTCTGCTTGATTGACTGATGGATGGGGCTGCCGGGATGACTAAGGGCTTCTGCAGAGCATGCTGGGTAAGACATCAAAGGCAGGGAAATATACGGATGGAGAAAAGAAGAGGGCGAGGCAGAGAGGAGGAAAGAGATGGAAAGATGGGCAAAGCAGAAGAGACAGTGATAGCGAGAGACCTTGCTTGTCCCTTATGTTTTCCTGACCTCCACTTTGTCCTTTGTGTGTTTATAGGTGACCTTTATGACCTCTTTCCTCCCCTCTCCCCTCTTTCCCCCCACTCTCCCTGATCTCACCCCAACCCTTACACCCTGCCTCGAACCCCCCCTCCCCTGCCCGCCCCCCACATCGCATGCCACACACTCCTCACGTAAAGGAAGTTGTGAGTATTGACGTCCTGCGGTATCATTTCATTGTGTGGCACAGGAGATGACCCATCCCACTACGCCCCCCGCCAATCGATCGTGTCGTCGCGTGTGATGTCAGAGGTCCATGCTTTCTTTGAAACCTGAAACTGGTTAGAGGAAGCGTGCGTGCCCGCGCCTATCTCTTGTTTTTGGTTTTCACAGATATCTCTGTTCTATGAAATATCTATGAAAAACTGAAAAACGGAGCCCCTCCCCCCCGGCTCTTAATACTGCAGCACCGATAACAATTGAAATGATAAAAAATAATACAAGATTGTAATGATCGTGTCACCTAATTTGCTCCAGTCAGCAATTTGAGCTCAGCTCATACAACACAACATTATCGTTTCATACAAGAAAAAGTCTTTCTCTCAGCACTCCTTCCAGTCCAGTGTAATTCAGTACACTCTCCAAAGCCACAGTACTCCCACAGGTCTCTGCTAGTGTTGTAAAATCAGATGTCAACACTGAATCCCTGTCATAGCCAATTACTGCTCTACGAAAGCACACAGTGTCAGACTCCATCTCACAGCTCCTCACAACAGCACAAGATGCAGTGATTAATCGGGCAGGTGTACTGCATTCATTTAAAGATTCAATTTCAGACGATTGCCGGAACACCTGATTGGTGTTCAATAGGGCTGTAAATTACACAAAAAGCTGACTTCTGGTTCACCCCTGGGGTTGACCTTTGTATTTTATGGATTGCACTGATATACTAAACTACATTACTACTGACCTCTGCTGCAAACATGGCCCTCAATGCAATATGGTTGAATTGCAATGTATTTCCATACGCATTATCCCCTATATAATCTGTCCTCTCTGATCTCAAATGAACGTGTCAAATACAGATCACACGAAATGTAAGGAAATACAGAAATAAGGTGCAAATAAGAAAAGTTTTCACTCAAATCTTTACAGGGAAATTTAACAGTATATTGAATTTAAATTTGTGTAATTTAAATTTGTTTGTGTTTGAATGGCAAAAATATATATGCACTGACTGTATTTTAGATTTTGTTTTATTCTGCCCTCACCTACCCTGTCATGCTCTTCTTCGATTAATCATTACGTCACACCATGCAGTTGCCGTAATCTACACCCTGCTTCACTCAGACTGTTGTAATGTCCGGCTATGCTTTAGGGCCACGCTGTCCGACACACACACACACACACACACACACACACACACACACACACGGCCTGCGGGCTCAGGGGCCCAGTCTGGTCGTGGTGGCGTGGAGTGGGCAGGCAGGCAGCGGGCGGGCAGGCGGGCGCTGCTTTAGTGGGCCCCCCGGCCGGCCGGCTTTGGCTGTCTCAGCACGGTGCCGCAGTCAGCATTGTTGCATATTTAATGTCCTGATGAGCGCTTCCACCTGCTGACACAGGCAAAGTGACAGAACAATACACCCCCCTCTTCCCTCCCCTACCCTCCCCTCCTCTGCCCCGCAATCCCCCTCTGCCTTTACAGCACCCCCACACACCTCTGCACACACACATTCCCACCCCTCCGCCTGCTCTCAGCCCCGAGCACCATCATCAATCCAGCCTCCCTTCACACACTGCTCCCCCTATCACACACTGTCCCTCGTCTCTGGCACACACACACACACATACACACACAAACACACACACACGTGTGTGTACGCGGTGATGCGCTTGTGCTTTGGCTCTCTCTCTTTCTCCCTCAATCTGCGTCTCTGTCTCTGGCTCTCTCTGGCTGTCATCGTCTTGTCGACCTCCCCTCACACGTTCGCTCTCACGTCACGGTCACTCTCTTTTCTTCTGTCTCCCGGGTGTGCCCTATTCCAGTTTCACGTCTCTTTCTCTCTGTCTCTAACATGCCTACACACACACACACACCTGCACTCAGACACACACAGACACACAGGCGCTTCCTTTTTCATTCTGCCATTCTTTAACTCAGTTCCTTGCTCTGTCCATCCCTATTTAGTAACCTTTGTCATTGATCCCTGCGGTGGACTCCTCCACATATGCTCTCTCTTTCTCTCCTTCTCTCTTTCACTCTCTCTCTCTCTCTCTCTCTTTCTGTCTCTCGCACTCTTTTTAAAAGCCACTCTTCTGTGTGTGTGTGTGTGTGTGTGTGTGTGTCTGTGCAGTCTGTCTCCTGGTCTCTGTGTTAATGGCTTGTCCCAGTGGACGGCCCCCTCTGACCCGCACTCTCCCTTCTCCGGCCTGCTCTCCCGCACTGGACGGGGCTAAAGGACTACTGTAGAGGACGGTGCGCTCACAGTGCGCCCCACACTCTTTACACCACTCTTCATTCCAGATGATATTCATGCCTGATGTGGAATTAATGTCTGAGTGAGCATGACAATAATGTGGAGTGTGTTTAATTAAAGTAGAATTAAATCTTATTTTTTATGCAATCTTATTTCATCTATTTATTAATTTCTTCTTAACCTCGAACTGCTCTTTCTTTGGCAAGAAATTCCAAGTCACACTAGGAAACACAAACATTTTCTCTACATTTCTCTACAGTGTTAACAGGGGCACACATTTTTTTATCTGTTGATGTGTGATAGCCAAGCAGTGAATTATCCCTGAATTGATTCATGCACAAATATTCCTAATTGTCATCTCACATTGAACTCTTCTTAAAAAGATGAAGGTTGTCCGTTTCACAGGGCTAAGTAAAAATCTTTAAAAAGTACCAAAAAAAAACAAAATGTCTAAAAGCCTTCTCCAGGCAATCTGTGGCTCTGGTCGGCTCTGGTCTAGTCTGGACTCCTTCCCCTGCCTGTCCTCCTCAGGGGCTTGTGCCTCGCGCTTGCACTCGCACTCACGCTCACGCGCTTTTTCCTGCCCACATTTATCCATTACTAAGCATTTGTTCACTGCGCCATTCAGACTGCTGTCTGCGGGCTTCTGTTCCACACAGGCACCAGCTCTGATTACCCCATTTAAAACAAGATGTGATAGAGAGAAAGAGAGAGAGAGTGAGAGAGACAGAGAGAGGAAGAGAGAGACAGAAAGAAACAGAGAAAAAGGGGAAAAAAATCCAACATGAAGTCCGCAGTACATTATCCTATGCTGTGTCCATCAGGATGCATATGTTAAAGCCAAAGTCTCATTAAAGAGTTGAACTAACAGGCATTAATCATCCGGAGATGGGGCCTGTTCTGGACGGGGATGAATTACGAGAGCGTCACGCGTGCTCTGCTCAATGCGTCCGCACGACGCTAACTCTCCATGCTCTGTGTGTGTACAATACATGAGTGGTCATTTATCAAAGTGATTACAAGCAGGTAATTGCATATACAACCCCCCCCCCCTCCCCCAATGATTTAAGTAGCATAAATAAGGGAGAATTTACAGTATGTCAGCAGGTTTGATTTAGCAAGTCGATTTGGGGGGAAACTCAACTAGGATGGCCGTTTTTTCTGTGTTTATGTGTCTTTTACTATCTGTCTGTCTGTGTGTGTGTGTGTGTGTCTGTAGGTGCTTTGCCCCGTGTCTCTCCCACCTGGGATACATACTTCTTTACATTCCATAGCTGCTGTTGTTCATATGGGCATATAAAGAAGTATGTCTCCCAAACAGGAACTGTGGGCAGCATGTACCCTATGTGAGAAGATATATGTGTGTTCCTCATTATGGGAGTCCTTCCTCTCCTCCCGTCCCGGCGGGACCAAAAGCATCGGTTCAGGGGCCTGTGATGTTATCCTGTATCTGTCAATGGGTCATATGGGACCTCTTACTGAATTGTCAATTAACGAATGAGCTAAATAAACACCCCTTCTACACACACACACACACACTCATACACACATGCAAGCCATTGATCAATCCTCGATCCATCTGAGCAAGTGGCATGTGTAATTGCGCAACTCTCTTTATGCCGCTCCTTAACTTTTGCCCATTTGCAGAAATAAATTAGCACTGTCGCTTGCCGCCACAGCTCCACGCGTGCCCAACCCCCTCAATTATCACTTTTTGTACCTGCCCTGTGGTCGCACTACATTTTTTTTTTGGGTCAAGCCACTCGCGCTTCCAATCATCTCGCATCATTTCCCAACACATAAAGCGCGTAAGCCAGTGCGCCGTCCCAAAGTGGAACCATAAACCAGGAACAGTCTGCACTCGCTGGGAACGACACTTATTCATCCCTTGCCGGAGCACTTATCCTCCGCTGTCGGTGCTTTCTGTAAGTTTCAAATCATACATCATTTTAATTATTGTGCCTCTCTGTCTTCCGTTTGCGATTCTGTCACATTTACACTCACACACTCTCACACATACCTACACATACACACACACACGTCACCTGCTTAGCTTATGGTGTGCAAGAGAAGAATAACTGCATTGCTGTAAACAAAACAAGAAGGACCCCCCCCCCCCTCTATTGAATGTGCTAGTTTTGAATGAGAGAGAGTGAGAGCTGCTTTCCCAGTCTCAATAAGTCTATGCAGAGCGGCACACAATTCACCTTGAGTCTCATGCTTAGTGGTGCAGTTGCAGCAACGGAGAAAGAGAGTGACAGAGTGAGAGGACGAGAATGAAAACGAGCAAAAGGGGCATAGAAGGAGATGGAGAGAAAGAGAGTGAGAGAGAGAAAGAGAGGGGGAGAGAGATGAAGGGAGATCTGGTGCTTACCTAGTGGGCAGCTTTCATGTAGTGTTCCCCCAAGCTTCTGATGGGCCAATGCACCAAGGAGAGGGGAAACAAAAAAAGAAGGCAGAAGAAGAATAAGAAGAAAGAAAGAAGAAGGAGAAGTGCAATCGCTTCCTTTTTCCTTCTTGTCCTCTCAGTGTCCCAGGTGCAGCCTCTGCAGTCTCTCCACTCTCTCACTCTTTCTTGCGCTCTCTCTTTCTCTCTTCTGCGCTGAGTCTTTCTCCACCTCTTTCTCTCTCTCTCTCTCACTCACACACACACTTACATTCTCTCTCTTGTCTCCCACTCTAAGACACACACGCTCATTATCTCAACCCCCCCCCTCTCTATCTCTGCTTCTCTGCCCCTCACTCCACCACCTCCCCTCTCGCTCACTCTCACTCTCTCTCTCTCGCTCCCTCTCTGTCAGTAACCGGAGCAAGAAGTTTTTAGTCCAATGCAGAGCTGTGTGGCTGGGAGGATGCGTGCCTTTAACCCTTCTCTCCTCCCCTCGTGTGTCCGGCTCTCCCAGTGGCACACTCCATAATGTAGCCCCCACTGAGACTACCCTCCTCTTTTCCATTGTCTCTCTTTCTCTCTCTCCCCCCTTCTCCTCCCTCCCTGTCTCCCTCATTGACCCCTGCCAATCTCTCTCACTCGCTCTCTCTCGTTCACTCGCTCTACCCCTCTCTCTCTCTTGCTGTCTATGCCGTCTCTTTCCCTGATCTCTAAAGCTCCTGTAACAATGTGGTCTGGGTGCACGAGCAGACTGTGATGGTGGGATTGAATGGCAGGCTATTATGGTCAGGTGTGGGGTGATCTAGTGGGAATTCTACTGAATCTTCTCTGTGCTCACGCAAAATGAGTGGGCTTGTGTGTGTGTGTGAAATTGAATCACGTCATTTGTAAGTACACTGCATTGTGACTGGCTAAGAATGTGTGCATGTTATACATTTGCGTATTTGCCTGGGAGTATACACTTTGTCTTTTTTCAGGGCACAATTTGTGTGTGTGTGTGTGTGTGTGTGTGTGTGTGTGGGTGTGTGGGTGTATATGTGTCCTTACACCACACTGTGCGAGTGGCAGGCGTATGTGTACGCGTCAGCATATGTTATGCAGCATGAACTCCATTCACCTGTCCCCCCTCTCACCACAGATTCCTGGGCATCCCAACCCCCCTCCCTGTCCCTCTAGATCAATACCAATTTATAGGCAAATGCACAGTGGCTAACTGCTGTTTTTAATGAATTGGGCCATTCACTAATGCCAGCGCCCTAATGAAGGAGAAAAGAGCAGTGCTAGATAATTTAAGAGAGGAGGGGAAGGAGCCTTTGGGCGAGAGGTTGTGTATGTTTGCTGCCCGGGTTTTCCATTTGTTTTGTTGAGGTTCATCTTTATTGGCCCATTTAGCTATACGGGCTAGCAGTGTGGTAATGAATTATGACCTTATAAATTAAGGGAAACAATGGGGAAGGAGACAGACAGGGAGAAAACGTATTGCAACTAGGGGGTGGGAAAGAAAGCTCTTAGACACAAGTGTGTGTGTATGTAAGTGTGTGTGTGTGTGTGTGCATGTGTGCATTTGTGTGTCTGTGCACGTGCTTGTGTGTGTGTGTGTGTGTGTGTGTGTGTGTGTGTGTGTGTGTGTGTGTGTATGTCCCCACAAGTATGTGCATGCACTGCACATATGCGGTGCTGTGAACACAGGGCACATACACAGTGTCTCTGGGTGTCTGTGTGCCGGTAAGCGCATGGGTGTGAGTTAGAGTGTGCAGTGGCCATCAGCCTTGACTGATAATTACAGCAGAGGTTGCACAGAGGAGCCACAGTGTGCACATATGTGTTTGTGTGTGTGTGTGTGTGTGTGTGTGTGTGTGTGTGTGTGTGTGTGATAGTTGGACATAAAGTGAAGGACAAAATGTGTACAGTATGGAAGCGGATTTTCACAATGATTTTTTTTGTCTTTTTGGGGTATTTGGGGGGTTTGTTTTTGCCCTGTTTTCTTTTTTCATTCTTTTGTGATGTTCTTATCCTTTCATGGCATTTTGGGCTTCTTTATCATAAAATATTATCATACTCTCTGTTCTTCATCTTGGCTGTGCAGAATAGGGATTTTCCCACTTTACAGTAAATATTTAATCTCATCATATAACTGTATTGACATGATTTACATTGGTAAATGCAGTGGATGCAGAACGTTATTAGGATGCTGGGGATTAGAAAACAGAGAAAGCGTCTGCATTAATGCATATCTCATACAAACACACAATTTCTCTCTACCTCTCTCCCCCTCTCCCTCACTCAGACACACACACATACACACTTAAAAGTACACAGTAGTCTATATAGCCTCCCAAGGGCTGCCGCTAGGACATATTGCATACTGGACTTTTATGTTGAGATGCAGATACAATAGCAGCAAGTATTTATTCATCTGATTATCAGAGGACATCCTCTCTCTTACTCCCCCTTCCTCTGATCGCACCGCCGCACACCCCAACACACACACACTCCATCTGAGCAGCTGAGCCCCATAATCCCACCACTCACATGAATGTATAATGCAAACAGTACGCTCGCATATATACCCTTGTGATCACACACATATACGGACACACATACACAAGGACGTGTACACACACACACACATAGACACACACACACACACACACACACACACACACACACACACAGATCTACACGCTCACTTGAACACACACACACACAGGCATATACTCTTCCTAGCCGCATCAGCACTGACCAGAGTGTAATTAAACTAAAAGTCTTCCTCATAAATCAATGCTCGTCTTTTCCCCCATTTTGCCTCCTGCTTTACCCAACGCTAGACGCAGGGTCTTGTAAATCACTGGCCCGCCGTAGATAATGAACACAAACTCTCTCTCACACACACACACACACACACACACACACACACACACACACACACTACCACACACACAAATATACACTCACAGAATTGTGGACAGATACACACGCACACACACACACACACAGACTCATTTCATTCACTTTCAGTCACACACACCATTCACGTGTAGATGCAAACACTGGGTCTTCCATTGATGAACCTCCATTAATAGGAATCACTTAAGCCTCGAGCATCGCTTAGCAATCTGCATAGTTACCGTCTCCCTTACTCTCTCGCTCTCCCTTCTTCATTTAAAGGTCCCAGAGCAGATGTACCCCCTCCCTCTCAATCCCCCCAACACACACAAACACACACACTTTTCTTGATTTCTTTGCACTGTCATCTCAGGGACTTGTCCCCCTCTCCAAAGGTCTGACACACACACACACAGGTGCACAAAAAGCCTCACTCTTTTGCTATGTGTAATTGAGCTTGGAATAGAAACAAGAGCACTTCCAGAAGAAGCAGCATTAAACTGGGTAGAAGAGAACTCAATGTCCCCCGTCCCCTTCAGTAGGACCTCTTGTAAAATGACCCTTCACAGCTGTTACACCCCACAAGACTACCTCCCATCCCCACAGAACCCCCCTGCACACACACACACACACACACACACACACACACACACACACACACACACACACACACACACACATACACCCACACACACACACACACACACACACACACACACACATACACACACACACACACACACACATACACTCAATATTCCACAGCAACAGCGCAAGCCAGAAATGAAGATGACAGACAGGGCAACAGTGACCCTCCCACTAATACAGGTCTAGTAATATTAGAATAAAGACGACCTGACAGTCTTTCACTTGAGATAATTGCGAAATTTTGCAGATTACTTCCCTTACCTTCATCGCACATAAACTGGCCCAAATACCATTACACTTCCATGCAGAACAGAGGTCATGGCAGAATGATGGAATGCTGTGAAGCATTTAATTTTTTTTTAAATTAAGACGTATTTTAAAACGAATAGTCCTTATGCAATAGATAAATAAAATATACTGATACCATGTAAGAGGAAATGTTAGCCAAAACGGACATCATCATTTAACGTTGCTAACTTTTATTTGTAATCAACAACTTTAACATAAGTTTGTAAATGTTCAAACTAGAAATATTTTCAGTTTTCATTTATGTGTTAAAATGAATAAATATTAGCCATATGCCATAGTGTTGCCTCGTGCAAATACAGAATCAAAAGCTTTGCGTCATAGCCTGCGTCTGTTAGCCACTTAGCTAACGCTAAAGCAACTTTAACCAGAGTGCAGTGTCTGATCAGAGAGCTACCTCTCATTGCCCCACTCAGCACAAGCATATGCACAGAGAAAGAGAGAGAGAGAGAGATGGGGACAGAAAGAATGAACGAGATGGAGGAGAGGAACACGGGACAGGATGGGGGGGGGGGGGCATGCTCACATGCACACGGACACTCACTCACCGGTACTGACTTAAAGAAATACTCACATGCCAGACTGATGGTGCTCCGTGGGGTGCGACGGTTTGCTTGAATCGGAAAGGGTGGGGGTGAGGATGGGGCATGGAAGGGGGGTTGGGGTGCAGAGCGGTCGTTCGTCTTCAGCTGATTCAGCATTTGAGTTTAAGGATGCAGAGAGGACAGGAAAAGAGAGCAGAGGAGATGAAGAGAGAGATGGGAGGCTGAAAAAGGGAGAGGAAAGGAGGAGAGGAAAGAAATGATGGTGCTTCCTTGTCTCTCGTTGAAGTGGGACAGCAAGAACTCAGTTTTTCTATCTCAAGAAAAAAATCTTGATTGCAAGAGAGAGCCCACATGAGGGCAAAGAAAATAACAAGAACTTGGCATCAAAATTAAATGTAAAGCTCTGGCGGCAGCGATGAAAGGAAGAGAAAGGCGGCGAGAATGTCTGAATGGACATGCGTCAGCCCGCCTGCACAGCGTCCCTCCCTCCTACCCTCCCCGCTCACTCCTCCCCACCTGTCCAAAGTTCCTCTGCTGAGTCTCTGCTGAGCAGGACTGAAATAGAAGGAGGAGTGAGAACGGTGTGCTGATAGAGCCAAAGAGAGAGAGGAGGAGGAGGAGGAGGGGGGTAGAGCGAGGAGGGGGAGATGGACTGAGTTAAAGAGAGAAAATTAAGGTTAGAACGTGCGAGAGTTAGCAAAAGAGAAATACAGAGTTGTGAAAAGGAGGGAAAGGAAGGGTAAAGAAAGGATCTTGGAACAAACGTTTAGGCGTTAGTGAGAACACTCAGAGAATCAGAAAAAATAGAACCAACGAAAGATGTACAAAGAAAAAAAGAAAGAAAGAAAGAAAGGGAGGAAAGAGACAGTGTCATGCTGCATTCCGTTCCCGTGAGTAACTATCTGCCCCCGTCTCCCATCTCTTTCCCTTGCTCAGTCCTTCTTCGCACCGTCCCTGTATTCCACTCTTTAACAGCACACACTTCTCAAAGGTCCTCACAAAGCAGGTAAATCAGTGCCAAAACACACTTCAGCCGA
>NC_137914.1:14972951-14989110 GCF_963457725.1 Sprattus sprattus
AAAATAAATGATTGCCTCAGTGAGAGTGCATGTTGTGTATTTCTGTGTGTGTGTGTGTGTTGAGATTTCATATTCAATGATCAGAATCAGATTACAGCTGTCAGAGGCAAGAACATTCAAGGGCCTTTTACGCTTATCCATCCTCATGTGACAGGTGGTCTTTAAAACTGCCTGTTCAAAAACATTGACTAAATCACTTAAGATGTCGATCAATAATTGTGATGTTGTATGACAGTTTAAGCCCACAGGAGTTTCATGAAAACAAATAGAGTAGCCAGCTTCTTGCATTGAATGCTAATTAGGCGTACGGTGGAGAGGCAATTCAAGGCATGACTGCCATTTTAAAGGTATGTTTCCAGAACACGCTACATTATTATTCTGAAATTAATTATGCATATGACCCAGTACAAGCTTATATTTATGACTGTGAAGAAGTGAGACAGTACATTTACATAAATGTCAACATTCAACAAGTTGTGTGTTTGTGTGTGTGTACGTGTGTGTATGTATATATGTGTTTGTTTAAGCATGCATACCAAATTTTTCCAATTTTCTCCAAGTTGCTTTATTTTTGCCCTTTAGTCAGCATGCATGCATGGAAGCCAATTATGTAATAATTACTTTACTCTCAAAGGAGCACAAGTGTCCTTGTAAACCTGACCAGACAGACACACGTCAAACTTTGTTTAATAGGAGTTTATTTACCTTTCTAGCATTTCTAGGGTCCATAGCTCCCTACATTAAAGGAGCTCCAGGCTTGCTCCATAGAGATTCACATGGGGTTTGGGGTCATTTCAAATCATTTTCAAATGGGTTGTATCAACTTTATGTGATCACACCACTGTTTTGCCACAAGTATTTCCAGACTTTAAATCAAACCCAAGGTGAGTTGGGTTATAGACTGAGTCTGTGGAGTAATTTCACGCAATGTTGGAATAGTTAAAATCTATACAGGTACATCGTTAGACTAGAAGATAATTTTTTCAATTACAATGTAATAAATTTTTTATAAGGTGGCCCACTCACTATGAAACACTACTCCCTTCCTTTAGAAGTGAGTTAAATGAGGCTGGTTAGCACGGCACACTGAGGAGAATTACTTCCTCTAGAGCCACTTAATACAATAAGGGACGAGTGAGGACTGTGGCCTGTTATAGATGGAAAGAAATGAGTGTGGCATATGGACAACGGTGTGTGTGTGTCTGTGTGTCTGTGTGTGTGTGTGTGTGTCTGTGTTGGGTTGGGTTGAGAGAGAGAGAGAGAGGGAAAGAGGCACACTGAAGGACAGGAACACAGGGACACACCAGCCTTGACTGTAGCATGACTGGACCCTAGAGTAATGTCTAATAATATCACTGACACCAGTAATACAATGGAGAGCAGGAGAAAGGCAGGAGGGGAGAGGTGTATCAAATCAACAGCATTATGTCATTTTTCACACACTATCACTGCACTGAACAGTAGCAATGCTGCCCAACAGATGAAGTGAACCTATGTAGACAGTGCTACATTCAGCAAGGTCAAGGGTAATGCTTCGGGCCATGGAGGCCATAATAGATGTGATGCCAGCTCACCGAATGTTGGAGATTAATATTACAAATGGCTAAGAACAAAGGATCAAATGCTCATTTAAGAAGTCCTAGAGGTAAACACACAGTGTATTGTTTTTTCACATTACATATTGGGCGGTATGGAGCTCATTCACCAAAATGAAACACCTAACAAATTATACATGATTTCCCCCTACTCCTAATGCTTCACCCAGAACCAAATAGGTGTCAGCCCATAGGAATTCAGACCTACAATCTACCTACAGGAGTACAATCTACCATGCAAGAGTACAATCTACCATGTAACTTTGCTAGACCGAATTGAGAGATACATGTGATGGTTGTAAAAACCTTTTCTCTCTGTGTGGACGTGTGCATATTGCATGAATAAAGCATCATCTTTACTGCAGTATACATAGCAACAACTAAGATGACGTCAGTCTACGTATTTATTAATTGAATGCTCTACTCTTCACCCAAACACTTAACAAATGCTTTCATTTATGTGGGTATTCTTCCACCCCTGGTCATGGTAACCTCTGGAGATAGGTGACCATCTCTCAGAGTACACTCTGATGGCTGGACGCCAGAGGTTATTTGTGGAAATGTACCGCCACAGCTGCGGGGGTTAGATCTATCAGCGTGGTCCATGCGAAACATGCAACACTGATGTATCTCTCTCTCTTTATTTGTCTATCTCCGTATTGCTTTATGAGTAAAACAAACATGTTGCTGTAATATACATTTTGCACAGGATCCCTAATTAATATCAAAGCCTACATTGCTGACAGCGACATTTTGTCAATTAACTGCAGCAAATACATCAGGAAACGTGCAATCTCCATATCAGAACGGTTCCGCAACTTGGATGTAATTCCACCTTTCCCTACACAAACTGCAGAGTTGAGGAAAAACTGCAAAATATTTAGCTTCCTGTGTTGAGGCCATGCAATTTCTCTCTCTCTTTACCTCACTCTCTCTCTCTTTGTTTCTTTCTTTCTCTCCCTCTCTCTCTGTCTCTCTCTTATGTGCAGGATGCAGTTAAATCTCCCAGGGGAGCATTACTTTGGCGCTGTGCAGTGGGCTAGGAGATGAATGCTCTCTCTGCATTGGGTTGTGGTGCAGGGGGGGATGCGACGGCTGAAGATGGTGGCAGGAAGAAGCAATGGATACACCACGTGGATCCAACACTTAACTCTCTGACCACTTTTTAATCTGAGACAGAGAGAGAGAGAGAAAAAGAGATAGAGAGAGAAAGCGAGCCAACACTTTGTCTCCTCAGTTGTTGAGAAGGTAGAGCTTTAAAGAAAAAATAGGGACGAAAAAACAAAACAAAACAAAAAACAGTGTTAAAGGTGCTGCAAGAAGTCAAATTCTCAAGGGTGACTTTCAATGCTGGCCAAGTGTAGTAGATCTGACATGGCCTCCAGTTGAGTTAGTTGTGTGTCATAAGCCATTTTGTGGCTGAGAGTAGAGATGTTGTTTACATGTGTGTGTATATAATATCCAGAATCTCTCTGGGTAACTAATTTAATTAAGCAATATGCTCTGGCCTTGTTGTCGATTGTGTACTACGGCAAGCAGCTGGTGTTTGCGTCACGGGTCAGTACAGAGCACTGGAGGTTAAGTGGCGGGGGAAGGAACAGCCTCCAAATCTCCCAGCATGCCTCTGGCCATTGGTGATTTGGGTGGGTGCCTTTCCAAACTGGGCCCGCTCCAGCGATGGTGTGGAGGACACGGCCGGATTCGGGGACCTGCACGACACGAGACTGGGGAGGGGTGCCAGCTACTCAGTGGTCCAGCACTCGGCCCCCACACAAATGATTTGTATTCCAAGGTGCCAGCGAACAGATGCTTGGGCCATGTATTTCACATCTGTCCAGGCAATCTGTGTGAGGAATGACGGAGGTGCTGTTGATTGGCCTAGAAATGTTTTGGGTGTGCTACTGACCACAGATATTTTGTTCACAATGATACGGCGGTTTAACGTCACAAATTCGATTCACATTACTCTTGCAAAAACAGTTTGAATGGTGCAATACGCCAGCAAGGAGCTGCTTGTGAATTTGTCTCGGGATTGGTCAAATTGTTTCACATGTTTGAATTTGTTTTTACTTTTGTTATTTTGTTGTCCAAAATCTTAAATTGTTTTGCCCTTCTCAGCCACCATGCTATGAGGTTTGGGAGAAAACGCATCTCTGTATACATATGAGTGTGTGTTTAGTCTGTATGTGTTGTATGTTTATGTGTGTGTGTGTGTGTGTTTCTGATCAAGTCAGTGGAAAGGCTTAATGGGACACTGTCAACCTAGTGCTAGTTCTTTCAAAAGTCCATAAACTCCGGAAGCTCTCATTGTCATGGGATGGACATCATTATGTTCATCAGGGTTATGAGTGGCTTCCCAATTATATAATCAATTTAAAAGAGCAGCAGTGAACATAACAGCCTTTGCCAAACCACTCTGACAAACGTGTTGGTCGTGGTTACCGTGGTTTGTTGCACCTAAATGCCCATTCCACTCCCCACCCACTGTGACTGTATCTGTCAAGCTGTGACGCTCCCCATTTTTCCATCCTCTCTTTTTTTTATCTGAAAAATGAGAGCAGAAGAGGAAGAGCCTAAGCAAGTCGTTGGTCCCCACATCATATGTCACCATGCCACGGTCCCAGCCACCAGACTGCCGTGCGTCTGGTGATTTAATGGCATAAAGAGGTGGCCAATCTCAATGACTGAATGAGAATTATGGGGCCCAGACAGGCCCAGTGTACTGTGTCAGCGCTGAATCGATAAAGACATCTAAATATAAACGCGTCTCTTGTAACCATGAAAAAAGGAAGTCTTTTCCGTCATGAAAGCCCCAATCTGAAGGCAGGCAGAGGAAGTGAAGAGCAGTGACTGTGGTGGGATCTGCCTCGTGTGCATTGGGAGCCATGTGTTGGGCTCGGGTTAGGGTTAAGGTTAGGGTTAGGGTGGGGATACAGATTTTTTGTTAAATGCCGTTGTTGGCTAGATGACATATTGACATTAACATGAGGCACTGTTGTCATGACATGTCTGGATCCAGTGTTATTTGGAAGACGACAGAGTGTTAGTAGAGCCTGGTCAGTTAAAGCAACGGCTGTGCTCAAATGTTCTTGGACAACTGGGGATGTGGGGACAATCCTCTCTGGTTTCCCTTGGCCAGCACATGTCTTGCCCACTCTTCAAAAAACACACACACACACTCACACACATACACACACACTCACTCACACACACTCTCACTCACTCACTCACTCAGAGCTGCAAATGTCTTCGTCCCCTGTCACTGTTCACCCCTCTGGAATGATGCATATGTGTGTTTATGTGTTCATATGTGAAAAGAGAAAGTGACAGACATAAAATGCGAGAGCAGAATGAGGGTGCAGTTTCCATGCAACAGGTGGATGAAATGGACTGATGAAATTATTTCTCTCTCTCTCTCTCTCTCTCTCTCTCTCTCTCTCTGCTTGTGTGTGTTGTGTGCATTTGCCTGTGTGTCTTTTGCGGTAGTAATCCTTAGCACCTTGGGAATGTGTTAGGAATGAGGTGTGCATGGATCGCCTTGACTGGTGTATTTCTCTTACGGTATATGAGTACATGGGGATGAATGGCACAGGTATTGTTACAGAAAGCAGGCCATGACTGTATTACAGGAGCACATAAAATCAGGGAATTATGCTCGCAGGCCAAATGCCCATGTCCAAAATGAGATCCTTTCATTCCATAATATATTTCAGAACATTAGTGACTGATGTGTATTTTTTATAATAATAGAAATCTATATTTCATGTTGTTTAGTGTTTTGATAAATGTGCTGGTATTTATTTCCATAACTCTAGGCATTGAAACTTCAGGCTAAATTTCCATGTGACTAGGGGTCTTGTCAAAGCCCAGCTGTAATGTGAGTTTTTATGTGTTTCTCTGCTGTCAGTTCCCAATGTAAACTTCAGCTGCTTGGCTTTGTTTGTTTATTAATAAGTGACTGCGTGAGCAGCAGATATGAGTGGACAGGGAAAGGTGAGAGGGCTGGAGGAGAGGAGGAGGGAGGAGAGGAGAGGAGAGGAGAGGAGAGGAGAGAAAGACAGCAGGTGGAGGAACACTGGCTGCTGGCCAAAGCTTTCACCGTGTAGCAGTTATCTTCAGGCAACTTGAGACATTTACCATCGCCCTTTTTATATTGCCTTTAAAGCTATGCATATGTCTTGCTTTTTCGATCATCCTGTTTTACCCACCCCCTTCTTTCCCTCTCTCTCTCTCTCTCTCTTTTTCTCTATCCTCAATCCTTCTCTTTTTAGGAGCGCTGCAGTAACGCAGCATGTGTGTAAAACAAACCTCCCCCTGGTTGGCGAATAAGACTGACGCTAAATTCCGGTGTGCTTTTAATTAGCCTTATTGTGATACATTTCACTTCTTTTTTCACCTCTTTTGTTGTGGAGCGGGCATGCCAGTGGTCACGGGGGACAGGCTTCTCTCGGGGGTGGGGGCGGGGGGGGGAGGGCTGATGCTACTAGCAGTGATGGATCTCACTCTGGCCCAGGGTAATCACTCTCCTGGCCACTTGAGGACAGAGCACTGGAGAGAGGGGACGCAGAGAGCGAGGGAACGGGGGAAGGAGAGGGGTACGGAAGAGTGAGTGGGTAGGCAAGAGAGGGTAGAGGGAGGGAATGAGAGAGAGAACCAACTCAGGGAAAAATAAAACACTGACAAAAGGGAAATCACACGGACCGTGGAATCCGGAGATTTATAAACAAAAGAAAGGGGTTTAAAAACCGTGAAAAACAATTACTGAGAGCAAAGTAGTCGAGCGATGACAGAGACGGACCAATAATGACGTGGAAGAGAGCAGGTAGAGATTGGACAGCTGAGCAGATAAAGGAGCAGAAAAGGCCACACATTCCTGAAGAACAAACCAGATAACAGTTACAGAAATGGCAGGGAGCTGGAGCTGGCAGTAGCACAGCCTGCTGGTTTGTATGCTGTGAGCTTGGGCTGTGGCCCTGCGATGGGGGGAGCACTGTGTTAACATGCCCTCTCGCCTCCCACTACATCTGTTCCTGCTCGCCACGCTCACCCTGCTTAGCAAGGAGATCATCTTCCCCAGTCCAAAACTCCCACAAGGCCCCCTGGCTCACTCTACGCAGAGGCTGTGTCTCAGCACATCACCAGCTACCAGGGAAATAAATAGCCCCGGAGCTCCTGGAGCCCAGCTGTTGGGGCACGGAGCTGGCAAGACCAAGGTCAGGGATGGGGGGCCTGGGTGGGGATCACTGCTGACTGGACTTTGGAATAGAATGCACAGTCGCCATGGACTCTCAGAGTGAAATATTCTAAACGGTTATTTAAATTTTTAAACAAAAAAGGCTGTCTAATTGGTTTGTGACAGGAGGTAATAGTTGGAGCTGATGATAATGGATCTAGTGCTTCATCAGGGGATTGCACAGTGGTGACCAAAATGATCAGTTTCACAATTACCGCAGCAACAGACCAAGCTACATTAGATTAAGAAACAGGAACTTTTAATGTTGTTTAACTCTAGGCTGAGTACAAACGAGGGATCATATTGTAGGAGATTTGCACGGCTGTCGCTGGACACGTGGCAGTCAAACTCCCACACCTGTCTCAACCATCATAACAGGTGAGACGTGGAGTCAGGACCTGATCTGAGATCTGTGCAATAAGGAAATCTGATTCCACCATGTCCTCCAGTATTTACTGTATCACCCATCCTCCACACATTGAGAGGTCACTGGTTTCTGCTGTCTTTAACCCCATACAATACTGTAAAGAGGAAAATGTCAGACAAGACGTTGATGAGGAAGAAGGGTTAATAGGAGGAGGGCTGGTGGCTGGTGGGAGAGGGAGAGGCGCAGGGAGAGAGAAAAATGAATAAAAGTAGAACACTAATCCTGTGATGAATCTGTGTGTATTTTTACAGTGGCAGCTTTGATTTATCTACAACATTTTATTCAAGGTCTTGAAATTAGCGAGACGCAGAAGCAGCATTGGATGAAAGGCGCAGACAAAGGCTTGGGAGTGTGTGTGTGTCTGTGTGTGTGTGTGTATCTGTGTGTCTATATGTGCGTGTGTGTGTGTGTGTGTGTGTGTGTGTGTGTGTGTGTGTGTGTGTATCTGTGTGTGAGAGTGTGTGTGTGTGTGTGTGTGTGTGTGTGTGTGAGAGAGAGAGTATCTGTGTGAATATGCGTATATGTATTTGTGTGTGTGTGTGTGTGTGTGTGTGTGCATTTGTCTGAAGTGTAGTGCTGATTGTGTATGTATAGAAGGTTTATATGGTCCAACACAAGAAATAGGGTATGAGAAAGAGGTGACAGTAAAGCAGGGAAATAGAGCTCAGAACTTGCTGATTGTGAGCAAACGCTGTGCTGTGGAGAGACTACACTCTTCAGCCTGACATTTCAGCCCAGAGACTCTTCCAGTAGTGTATTCCACAGAGGGAGATACCAGCCTTTTCTACCCTTTGTATGTGCCCATGTCTCTCTCACTTCATCTGTCTGTCTGCCTGTCTGTCTTCTCTATCTTATTCTGTCTCCCTCTCTCTCAGTTGAAGGCCTCTCTGTAGAATGTTACATGCACCATTACAAGGGTTTTAGTTATGTAGGAAACTACAAGGTGAGGGGGGGGGGGGGGGGGGAGTATGTATATAGATGGGAATGGAGAGCCATTAGTCGATTACAAAAACTACAGAATGCAGCAGCACGAGTCCTCAGTAAAACAGGGCGGAGGGCGAACATCACACCAGTCTTAATATCACTGCACCGGTTACCTGTTAGTTTCAGGATAGATTTCAAGATTATTTTACTAGTCCATAAATCACTCCATAGTCATGCACTTGAATATATGTCAGACATGCTCTCAATGTACACACCCAGTACATCCCCAAGGTCTTTTGTCACTGAACTCTTTACAGTTCCAAAAAGCAGGACAAAGAGACATGGAGAAGCAGCTTTTAGTGACTATGCTCTCAACCTTTGGAATACTCTGCCAGAATAACTAAGAGTGGCTGAAACGGTGGAAGCTTTTAAATGACACACCTCTTTAATCTCGCCTATCACTCTCTGTAATATGTATCCGTTGTCAGTGGTCTGTAGTGGGTCTGCTGTACATGTGTGCATACCTTGTAATGTCTCATACAAGTGTTTGTAACCACCCAACCCCCATTTCCTTCTGTGAGGTGCATTGTGTTGCATCCTGGTATGAAATATGCTGTATTAATAAAGTTTGATTTGATTTGAGATTTAGAGAGTTTTCCTCAAAATGTCTATGGGTTGCCATGTCTGACACTGCTCTGCCCTCTCTCTCTCTCTTACTCTCTCTTTCACACACACACACACACACACACACACACACACACACACACACACACACACACACACACACACACACACACACACTTAGACTTACTTTCGCCTCAGGGGATTGCTGCCAGGTGGAGATTGCTCTGCTGGCCAGCTGATGAATGGATGACTGCAGGGTCAGGTGAGTAATGCAAGGCTTGAGGAAGGTGAGGAGGAGCTCTGGGCATGTGTGAGTTTTTGTGTGTGTGTGTGTGTGTGTGTGTGTGTGTGTGTGTGTGTGTGTGTGTGTGTGTGTGTGTGTGTGTATGTGTGTGTGTGTGTGTGTGTGTGTGTGTGTGTGTGTGTAAGTGGACAGACATGTGTGCATTTGTTTAAAAGTGTGTATGTATGATGTGTTGTAGTCCTCCCCTATTGTGTATGTGTGTATCCAGTCATGCTAATCAAGTTACTTTGTATTTTGAAGACAGAGAGACAGAGAGAGGGACAGAGAGGGAGACAGAGAGACAGCAAGAGAGAGAGAGAGAGAAAAACAGAGAGATAGAGAGACAGAGAGGGAGACGGAGAGACAGCGAGAGAGAGAGAGCGAGAGAGAGATAGATATATAGATAGAGAGAGAGAACAGGAGCAGCAGTGTTTTGGAGGGATGTGGTGGTTGGGGATGAGAAAGCTTGGCCTGGGCAGGACTGACTTGGCAGGTCTATAACTAGAATTCATCTGGCCCAGACAAACCCTTCCTTTAACCTGAAAGTGTAGTTTAGCCAGACTTCATCAGACCCCATCACACCCATCTCTCTCTTTGTCTCTCTCTCTCTCTCTCTCTCTCTCTCTCTCTCTCTCTCTCTCTCTCTCTTTCTCTTTCTGTACGTGTGTGTTTTCATCTGAGTACGCCTATATGCAAGGACACAAACATGTGTGTAATCATTTTAGCTAATATTGTGTTAATATAGTAAATAATACAATACATGACTAGACTATAGTAACTACCAGGTATTCCAGCACAGACTGCTTTATCTGACCTCAGCCACAGATGAAGAAGGATCCTTCAAGACCTATAAACACTTTATTGTCGGATTAAACAGCCATTTAACTTTCATGCGCTAAATGATAATCACCCCTCTCGACCACACACTCCAGCACCTGAGTGTGCTGAGATGAGCAGCAAATGGCCTTTCGCATCGCTATCTGGCGCTCAGATGTACCAGGCCGTCTTCTGTCAGAGGACTCCTCTCATGTGCTTCACTCATCTGCCCTGATGAAAGGGCCTCTCTCTCTACTCTCTCTGTCTCTCTCTCTCTCTCTCTCTCTTTCTACTCTCTATCTCTCTCTCTCTACCCTCTCTCTCTACTCTCTCTACTCTCTCTCTCTACTCTCTCTCTCCCTCTCTCTCTCTCTCTCTCTACCATCTCACTCCCTCCTCTCTTCCCCTCTTGCGGGGGCCTTAGATGTAACCCTGGAGTCTGCGTTGCTTTGAGACGCATTCAGATCTGTTCTTGTGATATGCCCTCTCTCTCTCTTCATATCTGATGGCAGCCGCCGCTGTCCTCACACTGATACTCATTCAGGCAGGGTGCACAGCTTCATAAAGATGCATGCCCATGAGGAGCTGCCAAGGGTGGGGTGTAAGAGAAGGGGGATGAGGATGACAAGGTGAAAAGGAATTAGCTTGAGGTTTATGCAGAGTGGGTTTATACATATACGTATATGTGTGTGTGTGTGTGTGTGTGTGTGTGTGTGTGTGTGTGTGTGTGTGTGTGTGTGTGTGTGTGTGTTTGTGTGTGTGTGTGCGTGTGTGCGTGTGTGTGTTTTTTCTGTCTGAGAGCTTTTCATAGAGGTGTACCCTGGACTCAAAGGAAAGTATAAACACTTGGACCAACATGTCACATGTACATACAATTTCAAAATGCTGTTACAGTCATACAGTTTATGCACTCTTACACCCACAGTCTGTGTATACACACACACACGCATGCGGACGCACACACACACACACACACACACACACACACACACACACACACACACACACACACACACACACACACACACACATACACACACTCACACACACACACTTTTACCATTATCTTCGTTCTTGAGACAGACTTAAGTAACACCTCCGCAATTTCCAACACCTCACTCTTCGACACGCCTCTCCGGCAGACCTGCATTTCCCCCCTCTCATTTCCCATCATACATTATGTATCTGCCATTGCATTAAAAGCAAACTGCATTACCAGGAGCCGGCGGCTTAATGAAGAGCATTCGGTTAGAATACCCCTGGCAATACCCCTGGCGAAGTAAACAAATACACGCCCAGCGCTGCCGCGATCTAGAACAAATAGCCTTAATCCATCAGCTGTCCGTCAACGCCCCAAGTCCCAGACCTAACATGTGACTAGCAGAACACCTGTGCCTCTACCCGTCCGCATACTAACGGCCCTATTCTCGGCCCGCGGCAAACCCCAGCGCTACCGTTAATAGAAATAACTTTAATGACAGGCTAGGCTCTGCGCTAAAGCCCATTGGATGTCATTTTGGTAACTGAATACAGGATGTGGTAGCCGCACCGGGGGATTAATACGATTTTGATAAAGGCCACTTTTCAGACAGGGTACTTACTTAGAGGTATTTTTAAGGAAGACGTCTGTAGCACTTGAGTGATTGGGCTTGGAGGTAGCACTGAGGGGGGAAAGCTCTCCTCCTCCAAAATCTGAACGGAACAGTTTAATAATGTGTGTGTGCGTGTACTTGTACATGTAGCTGGGTATGTGTGTGTACAGTGTGTATGATTGTGTGAGTGTGTGTGTGTGTGTGTGTGTGTGTGTGTGTGTGTGTGTGTGTGTGTGCACGTGCGTATATGTGTGTGTGTGTGTGTGTGTGTGTGTGTGTTTGCGTGTATGTTACTGTGGCTGGGGCTCTCAAAGTTATGGACTTCTATCCACATTTATGAGTCTCACAGATATCTGTAACATTACGGTATGCTAGAATCAGCAGCAGACTGAGCCAAAAGTGCCCCCCCACACACACACACACACTCACATATACATACACACACACTCCCTACCCCCTCCAGTTTTAGGGCTTCAGGATTTGGGACGACCCCAAGGTCATTCCAACCATGTGTGCCAGTCCAGCTTGGCAAGTGCCCTCTCTGGCACATATCTGGTCGCCGCCCGCCGGCTTCTGTTCAACAGGACAGACATCCCCGTACCCATGGAGCTCTCTGTGTTGTGGAATTTCTCCTCTATCCTATTTTTTTTTTCTACACATAATTGATTTATTCCTAATATGACGTCTCTCTGAAAAGATGACAAAACCCAAGCGTGGGTAATTTGATTCGGCTTTGACTCGCGCTTTCGCTGGTAACGCTTGCCTTATTATTTATTTCGTTATTTTTTTCCCCACTTCCACACTCATTTGCAGCAGGCCAACTACAGGTTGCCCTTTAATACACTGCTCCATTGAACAGCTCGGTGGAGAAATAAAGACATGAAGAAAAAGAATGCTGTCAATAAATGCAATTATGGAGCTTATGGTATCAGGATAATCATGTTTGAGGGCTTCTAATCTTCTCCCCTCTCTTTCTCTCCACCCCTCTCCTCCTCAGTCACCCGATATCCTATTCTCCTGCTCTGTCTTGTCCTTACTCCCCCCTCTCCCTACACAATACTGCTCACTCTCCACCTCTCTATGTCTCCCTCTATCTCTCTCTATATATCTCTCTCCCCATGTCTCTCTATATCTTTTTCTGCTTCTCTCCTCCCTCTCTCTTGGTGTTTTTACACTGTGTTTTCATAGCGGTAGTCTGTCACAGCATCTGTGTGAATAGGTACAGCCGGCATGGTGGTACAGGGGTGTGACGCAGCCTAGCAGCAAACCAAAACGAAGCAGTACTACTATGTTGTCAGAACACACATATCTGACCCGGTAAGCTTTAATGTGTTGTACATGATGCACACCAACATTGCTTAAGTCTGAACATTGCTTGCAAGAGCCCGCCAACACTAAGTTCACCTGTTCATTGTAGGCTACAGTTGGCTAGTTCATTTCCAACGCATATGTTATGGAATTCAGAACGTCCGACATTGTATTTCCCAGTTCCGACAGAATGTGAATCCACTGGCTATCAACTATGAAAAACGTTATCCTTGTTCATTTTTGACACACTGACTCTGTCTCAAACGGAGCACTTCTGCACCTCGAACACTGACTTTCAGTGCTTAGGGCGTTCACACTGACAGAAACAGCAGAATTAAAGGCACTGAAAGTGCCCGGATTGCGCTCTGAAAACGGTGAAAAAATGCAGTGTAAAACGATGGACACTAATCGCCCTGTACCCGCCATCTTGGCTACGTAGTGGAATAGGAGCCCTTTAGCAGCTTTTAAGTTTGGAAAGTTGGCCGACAGACGCCTCGCAAAGCACTTTAACCATTATTGCTGGTTACAAAAACTGTGTTTTCTGATAGAACAATGTCGATTTCTCGGTACCTTTAAAAAATCTAATCGAGAAGACACCAAAAGATGTACATTTACATGCAAAACAAGGCAATCAGCGGCAATCTTTGTTTAAAATTTCCAGTTGGCCTTGAGGAAGGTGGCGCACAGATTTATGCGTAAATGCTTGCACATTTGCGTCAGTCAGTGTTCCATTTGAGAAAACACAAATCAGCGACAGAACGCACTACAGATGTAAGTTAGCTGTATTGCAGTGTACATTGTGAAGTGTTCGGTCCGATACACAGCCACAGCCTATACATGCATTTTCTCACACATTTAAAAAGGTTTTTAACCTTTGCTGTAGTCAATGTGTCTGTTAGGTTTATCGTCATATTGATAATGATGTCAAATTGATTACATTTTCTCAGAGTTTCTGAGTCGGAGCTTTGTCTCGAAGTGGCACTAGTGGAATGTTCCGAGTGGTCTTGAACATGGCATTATACAAGAACCTAGGTGCTATTTTAAATGATACATCTCTGGTTCTGTAACGCTGGATTGCCATGTGAAAGGACACACTAGGGCGTCATTATGCCGTCTCTGTTTGGGTTAGTATAAACAAGAGAAGGCAGCATAAAGAGGGGTCTTCTTAACGTGATTATTGCTGGATCTTAGTCTAAAAAGAACTCTCTCTCTCTCTCTACCCAGCCCCCTGCTCCTCCGCTCCCCCCCTCCCCCTCCCCAGGCTGAAACCTGATCCTGTCAGACATGTAACTGAAGCTGTGTCACCCAGTGCTTGTTGCGGCCGTATGGTGACTATTTTTGCGTGGCCCCCAGCGCTTGTGCCTGTCACATTTCATCGGCAGCGCGCCACTGATTTGCCGAGGCAGACACGTTCTCTGGCCGCCCCGATCCTGCCCGCTCCGACACTCTGCCTCCTCTGCCAAGGTCACCACTCTCTGAGCCCTGACAAATGTTTTACTCACTCTACTGTTCGCTCTATCTTACTCTTTCACTCTCTCTTCTTTTTCCTCTTTTTCACTCGCCCGTTAACTCCTCCCCCCCCCCCCTCTTTTACAGATTGCTTGTGTCCACTTTGATCTCCCTTTGCTCTGGCCCTTTCTCTTTTTCTCTGTTTAGGGCCGTCCACACTGCCAACCATAACTATAACTAACGTCAGCTGTAACTATAACGATAGGAGCATCCACACAGAGTAACGATAAGGAAAGCCTCTCAGAAATAACATTCATGTTTTAATGTCATGCCTTTAAAATTTGATGGATTCTGATTGGCTGTCAGTGTTTCTATCATTCACGAAATTGCTCTTGAAGTGGTGCCAAGAACATTGTCCTTTATGGCATTATCATTATAGCGTGCAGTGTGGACAATGGTGTTCTTTTAAGGGAAGCATGTTATTTAAAACTACAGTTTTTACTGTTGTCATATTAATCGCTGGCAGTGTGGATGTGCCTCAAAGCCTCCCTCTCTTCTTTTTTCTCTCTCTATCCTTCTTTCCCTTGGAGGCCCTGGGCTATGTAATGCGCCTCGAGACATTTTTATTGTTCTGGCGCTATATAAATAAAATTAAATTGAAATTGAATTGAATTTTCAAACCCCACATGGCTATTTTGACAGCGCAAAACCCGTCCGAATCCCTTGTTTGGGCCTAACAGCAACTACTGCATGGCTCTGCGTAGGCACAGGATACACAGCACCCAGAATCCCACAGACCAAGAGGACTACCTCAGAGAGACCCAAAGTGCTCACCCTTTGCTTGCTTCCATGAGCAGCTCTCATTTGAGGAGCAACCTTTTAAATGCTCCAATTTTCAGAAGGCTGAGGGCCAATGAAGGACTATCACTCAGATGAAGTGTGGCTTGACGGAGGATACGTGGGCGGTGGCTGACGGGGTGTTAGGGTGGGGGGTCTGAGGACAGCCGCTCTCCTGGAGGCAGGAGGAGTGGCAGAGACGCTTGTTTAAGATTTGATTCCTGTCCGACACACACCCACCAACTCCCCACCACCCCACCCCCCCACACCATATTGTGCGCTCTCGTACTTGCCACTGGACAGCATAATTCACCATTATATCACACATTCAATTACCGTTAAGGCCCCACTTGCCTGACTAAAAATGAAAAGCACCTTCATTCATTACACAGGATTAGATGGCCATTTGAAAAGACAGTTTTGTGTGCCTCTGAGCATGCAGTCTCCGCTAGCGAGGAGACGACGGGCAAGGTGTTTAAAGGTGTAATAGGAGTCCCCCGGTCGACCGATCAGAAAATGTCTTCGTTTTACATTTCACGCCTGTTGATCTGTCTCAAATAGACTTTTATGTGTCTGTTAAGAAATGAGGCGGCCTGCTTTTAGGGAGGCTCGCCACCGGACATTAGACAGCTAATGGAACAGGATACTGCTTTTTAAAACTTCTGTTTCCATGTGAGGCCATTCCCCTGATTTAAATCTGAGGCTGGGACTCTTGTTTTATTACACACGACGCTCAGGCGGTTGCAGCATAAAATGTTTTCAGTCTGAGGGTACGAGAGTTAACAAGTGGTGGGTGAGGGTCCTATATAGGTGGGGATGTTGTTGACGGTGGACACACTGGCACAGCTTTTTTTTTTTTTTGAAAATTCTTTTTATTTCGAGTTCAGTATGGACATAACATCTTGAGCATATCTGGGATTTTTTCTTTTTTTTTACATTGAAGGTAGTAACTGATAATAATACAATACATACAATAAAAGTACAGTGGACAAAAAATTAAAGGAGAAAACATAGTAAAAAGACAAACAGACAAACAAAAACAAACTTCAAATTAAAGGGACGGGGTGACCA
>NC_137914.1:14989310-15034310 GCF_963457725.1 Sprattus sprattus
CACACACACCATCCTCACCCCATCCCACATCAGCCTGGCCCAGTAGGGAAGCCAGGGAGAAAAATAGGCCGGACATGTACAGAGGAATAGAGAGAGAGTGAGAAAGGAGAGAGAGAGAGGGAGGAAGAGAGAGAGATAGAGAGAGAGAAGAGAAACAAATTACCTCTCATCTTTTTAAATGGAAAAAATGTCCTAACGTGTAGAAGGTAGCTCTGTGCCCTCCCACCCAACCCTCGCACGCACGCACGCACACACACACACACACACACACACACACACCCCATAAGCACAATGGGGTTCTGTAATTCCATTATGCACTTGACAAATGTAGTGGAAGACTTCAGTGCCAGATGCTCCTTATGGAGGTTGGGGGTGGGGGTGGGGGGTTTAAAAGCAGGACTCACTACCCTTCTGATATCCCATGCTTCCCATCACTGTCCGTCAGAGGGGGGGGGGGGGGATTTTAGAAAAGTGTGTGAGGGTCGGTGAGGGTGTGTGGGGGTGTGTGGGGGTGGGGGTGGTTCTCTTTGATGGTGCTGAGAGGGCAATGATGCTGTTTATTTATACGTGCGTGTGAGATAAAGAGGGGGACAGAATGAATGAGACAGAGGGGATATTTGAAACAAAGGGTGTCCTAGCTATGAAGGACAGGCCTCTCTCATGCACACACAGACACACACACACACTCTCTCTCTCTCTCTCTCTCTCTCTCTCTCTTTCTCTCCCCCTGTCTCTCTCTCATTCTCTCACACCCTAGCTGGTTTCATCTCCTAAGTGATTGCATGAGCTCTCCCCCATCTAATCTCCTTCACTCCCAATACCCTACCCTCACACTTTACCATCACACACCATTTGAACACACATACACACACACACACACACACACACACACACACACACACACACACGCAAACATCCCATTTCACTCTCATAGTGTTTTCCATCATTCTCTGTCCCTCTTTCCCTCATCTTTTAGACCCCTCGCTTTTTTATCTTCAGAGATGAAATAGTTTGGAGAAATATGACTTTGCTCAGAGTGGTAAGACGACCATGAACAGTTACTGCAACAGTAAGCACTAAACATTTTGCTCAAGTAATTTCTTCCCAAGCATGCATTTGTTTTTAAAGTTGCGGAAAGTCTCCTTAGATTTGTTTGTAGATTTGACTTTTAAGGTCGTCAGACACCAAATGTGAATCACATGGATAGAATGGAAGATACCTACAGGCGCTAGACAATTTGCTGCAAAGGACAGTTTGCGCTGTTGCAATGCTTTTCCATAATTCTGTTTTCGACAGGCTCACAAGATCTAAAATGGCAGGGGCTGGGATGTGGGGTGGTAGGGTCAGCTGGGTGCAGGGCATCTTTCATGAAACTGCCATCCCCTCCCTCTCCCCTACCCACCAGTCCTCGACCTCTTTTTCCCTACTCCTGTCCTTTCTTCTTATCTTCTCTTCTCCTCTCTTCTTCCCTCTCTCCTCTCTTCTCCCCTGGCAGTGTCCCCTCTGAGCCTGAGTCAGCAGTGCATTGGGTGTGAAGCCTTAATGGCTGCACTTCATTTGGAGAGTTTTATAAACAGGGGTGAGAGCACAGGTGAGTGCCCCTCCTGGAAGCGTCTACTCAGAGCGGATCAGGGGCGGACAAGAGCGCCGGCGATTAGCCGAAGAGCGAGTCAATCACCAAAAAACACCACCGTCATGGATTTCATGCCTCCGCCCCCAACAACCCCAACAACCTTACCCCCCCACACACACACCGAACAGGTAATAAAGGAGCCCCCTAATTGCATGAATCAAGAGAGTGTCTTCACAAACAATTTACTTAGTCGTGAATCAATTATCAAAAAGCTTGTGCACAGAACTCGATGCAAGGTTAGGCCAGTGACCGACAGAGCTAGATTAATCTGAAAGGTGTCCTCTGCAGCAGGTTAAACAACTAATCAATCACCAATCTTATTTTCTTTTGGGGAAATGAGAAGTGGCACTTCAGATCTGCCTATAGTCACCTTGGGAGAGCGTCATAGGAGGGGAAAAATGAGCATGACAATATGAAAACGTATTCTATCAAAATGTCTCTTTGCGCAGGATCATCTACGCCAGAGCTGTAACACCTTATCTTCAAACGCCGCCGACCAAATGTTACTCCCGAACGTCTTTCGGAAGACCAGCTAACGACATTGCAGTCGATTTGATGGCAAAGCTGAGATTCCGAGAAGCTTTTTTAAATTCTAACGATGAGGGACAAGTGAAGATTGTTCATCTAATCGAAAATCGAAGTGGCTATTTTTCTTCTGAAGTAGTTCATTTCAGCATTTATTGGCCTCTATTCTAAGTAGTTGAGATACTATATATGAAATAAAGTGGGGAGTGTGTCTTGAGTAATAGTATTTCATCTGGCTCCAGAAGCACCATAAGTACAGTAGTGCTTCGCTCAGTGCACTGCCCTTGCTGCAAACAGTCCTCCGTGGGCTTTTTTTTGTTAATAAGAGGTATGCCCAGAGGCATATATGCACAGCGTGTAGATGGGAGATTTCGATGAGAAGATTAGATTTGGCTCTTTCTTCCCAGCTCCCTTTTAATTCCTGGCTGTTCGCAGCAGGCTGTATTCTCCACAGACCCCGGTCCCAGGACTCTCTCTCTATATTTCTCTCTCTCTCTCTCATTCTCTCTTTCTCCTTACCGTGGATTACCGTGGGAGGCACTCACTTGGGGGGGGGGGGCAAGTCTATTTCAGGTCACGCTGAGCAAAGTTTACACACTTTCGGCTGGGTTAATACAAATAGATTTTTTTCAAAATCTATTTGGATATGATTTCTCAGTGTAATTCCATTGATTTTTAATCTGGTCAAATTGCGAAATGTTATTATGCCCTTAGCAGCGCAGCATGTGGCCCAGCGCTCTATTTCATTTCTCTTTTTTTTGTTTTCCTCACACCTCTCTCCTTCCCTTGATGATTTCTCTAATGCTTATTGACGCTGAGTGCAGAGTGCAGAGGATTTCCCGCATCCTTTCTTGCGCACTCGTTTGCTGGCAGACCATTGAGCCCGAGAGAGAGAGAGAGAGAGAGAGAGAGCAAGAGCCACTTCATTATGTGAAATGACAAACACAACCCCCCCCCTCCCCACCCAAGAGGCTGGAGGCTGCCACTGGCAAAGCACTCAAGGGTTAACAAATGGGGCCTGGAGGCATGCAACTTCCTTGGGGAGGGAAGTAGGAAGGGCTGGAGTGAGAGTGGACAATGGCGTTGAAAAATGACACGTTTGAGCACATCAAGGTATTGTGTCCTTGATATTTTAATCAAGCGGCTTTGGGATATAATTGACTCAGGTTTCCAAAAATCCATTGTGCCGGTCCATCACGAGCAGCAGCAGGCTGGCTGGGGCCTGCCAGCGCCCGGCGTGGTGGTGCTTGAGCGGGCTCCGGCGGAAGAGTAATGACACAGTTTGTCTTAATGCTGCCATGCACTCCATGCTGTTACATACATCATGCAGGGAGTAACAGGGGGGAGGCAGGCTTCATGTGCCCTTGGCTCCACGTCTGATGGTCTGGTGCTCTCTTGGCCTCTCTCTCTCTCTCTCTCTCTCTCTCTCTCTCTCTCTCTCTCTCGCTCGCTCTGTGCCCAGGTTATTTGTCACTCCTGCACATTTATATAAATTGTTTTCTCAAGCTGTTGTGATTTCAGTATCAAAAGTGATAATATTCTATTTGATTTGAAGTGAATATGTCTTGGCACATGCATGTGCATGTGCACTCGTATAGAGCAGCAGTAGAAACAGTACACACTCACACCCACACACACATGCACACACATACACCCACCCACCCAACCAACCACCCACACACACACACACACCCACACACAACGATGCACACCCACACCGATGCACACACACACACATACACACACACCTACACACACACCCACCCATGCACAAACCCACGCACACACACCCACACCCACCCACACACACACACATACACACACACCTACACACACACACACACACACACACACACACACACACACACACACACACACACACACACACACACACACACACACACACACACACACACACACACTCACACACACACACTCACGCACATACTGCTTGCCTCAGTAACCTATCTTTCAACTGTCCCTATCCATTTTACATGCACCTGTTCAGACCTCCTCCCCCCCTCTGTCTCTCTCTCCAGCTTTCCTACCCCTCCTGACGGGTGGGGTGGGGGTCTCTACTCACCCCTACTTCTAATACATCAACACCCAAATCCAAATCTCTCCCACTGCAGTAGCATCCTTTTCCCCTCTCCCACCCAGCCGAATCAATGGTAATGCACCAATGCTTCATTCTAACATGCACATTGCTCTAAATTGGGTTCCATAATTCTCTAGTTAATTACACTAATGCGTGTCGAGATAATCATAATTAGTCTGGAAATAAATACCAGCCATAAGACTAACTATCACCGTGGATACGGCGCTAATAGCTGATAGAGGCACATATCTCAGCTTCCTGCTGATCAGGGGCGGCTTTATCGCTAAGGGAAGGGGAGATTGATTCGTCTGGAGACGAGTCTCTCTCTGGAATCCTTTGCACAGACACTTAGATGCATGTAATGCACTGGAAGGAGCAAGCACAATGTGTAGCACAGTATGTCTCTATCTGTTTATGTGTGTGTGTGTGTGTGTGTGTGTGTGTGTATGTGTGTGTTTGTGTATGTGTGTGAGTATATGCATGAGTGTGTGTGTGTGTGGGTGTGGTGTGTGTGTGTGTGTGTGTGTGTGTGTGTGAGAGTATATGCATGAGTGTAAATGTGTGATTGTGTATGTACGTGTGTGTGTGTGTGTGTGTGTGTGTGTGTGTGTGTGTGTGTGTGTGTGTGTGAGAGTATATGCATGAGTGTAAATGTGTGATTGTGTATGTGTGTGTGTGTGTGTGTGTGTGTGTGTGTGTGTGTGTGTGTGTGTGTGTGTGTGTGTGTGTGTGTGTGTGTGTGTGCGTGTGTGACACAGCCATGGTGGTTGTCCCCTCTGCTCTTCCCTTTTCTGGGCTGGTTACACAGGGGGCAGCTATAAAAGGAAAGGGCCCTGTCAGGCTGTGATTTAGCTGGCCGGGTGCAGTCGCGCAGGCAGGGGGATATGGGCCAGAGGGGCCAGCTGAGTTTACTAAACTTTCACAGGAGACTGAAATAGCCCCATGGATGTGTGCGTGTGTGTGTGAGGGTGTGTGCACGCAGGGGGGTGTGTAACGGTGCGTGTGTGTGAGAGAGAGGGCAAACAGTCTCTGTGGAATGTTTGTGTGTGTGTGTGTGTGTGTGTGTGTGTGTGTGTGTGTGTGTGTGTGTGTGTGTGTGTGTGTGTGTGTGTGTGTGTGTGTGTGTGTGTGTGTGTGTGTGTGTGTGTGTGTGCATGATGTGCTGTTTATGTATGATCTCTGTGGGATATGTGTCTTTGTGCACATTGTGTGAGTGCATGAAAGGGTGTTTGTAGTGAGTGCTAATATGTATGTGTGTATGTTTATAAATGTTTTTATTGTGAGGCAGATTGTGCTGTGTTCTTTGTGCTAATTACATATGTAGCAAGAAAGTATTATGTTTAGGGGGGAGAGAGAGAGAAGGGCAGAAAAAAGAAAGAAAAATTAAAGGAAAATTAATACAAAAGAAAGAAAAAGAATGAAAAATAAAGAAGTAAAGAAAGTGTTGGAGAGCAAAAGCAGTCAGAGAGAAAAAAAATGTGCTGGTGTGAAAAAGTATGTGTGATATCATATTGTGTTTCACCCCATTCATTACAGGGCAGTCAGTGGGCCACCTGCCCTCTGCCTCCAGCTCTCCAGCAGCAGCAGCAGTGTCCAGTCCAGCTCAGCTCAGCTCCGACAGGCCAGGCCAGTGCAGGACAATAACCTAGCAGCCAGAAAGGAACAGCAAGGAGAGAAAAAAAAGCAACACAAGACTAATTATCCTCCACCAGCCCAGAGGAGAGAGAGAGAGAGAGAGAGAGAGAGAGAGAGAGAGAGAGAGAGAGAGAGAGAGAGAGAGAGAAGCAGACTATCAAGGTGTGGGAAATACATGAAGGAGTGACTGAGCGAAGAAAGGGCGGGAGTGAGGGAGGAAGAGAGAATGAGGGAGGGAGGGAGAGAGAGGAAAGGAGGGAGACGTGTGATGAAGCCGTTGAGGTGGTGGCAGGTTACAGGGCGCTTGTGATCTGGAGGCTGATTGCCGTTAAATTGAGTCTTTTTCCGCCGAGTGGCTCAGCGTTGGGCGGTGTGGGGCGAGGCTGGCGCGGGGGCGACGGGGCTGTTTCTGTCAGAGACCACACACTGGCGCGTGCCTGTCCCTCTCGCTCATCCCCTCCCTCTCTCCCTCCCTCCGTCGCTCTGTCGCTTGTTCGTTTGTTCGCTCCCTCTCAGGCCCCAGCCGCTGCCGCTGCCCGATCACTCAGGCATGAAGAGGACAGCTTGACTGATCCCAGACCTTCAGAGGATCCCCACACACCAGAATGTTAATGCCACCACTGCCTGCCACACGCAAACCCCCCCCCCCAACCCCCAAACCCCCCCTCCTCTGAGTCTCTCACACACACACACACAGGAAGATACACACACTCACAAGAGTAAACACAATTACATGTAGACATGAGGGGAAATACTGTACATACTCATATACACGGTACATATAAACTTCACATGCATAACACACGTGAAAACACTGCTCTCTAACCATTCACACACACGCACACACACACACACACACCACACACACACACACACACTCACGTACCAAATGTCAAATGTCACAATGACACACCAAATGTGTTTGACACGTAGAGACTATCAAAATACCCTATGCCAATGAGCCTTATTATTAACTGAGCATTTCCCTGATGAAAATATTGGCTCAATCCCAGGATGCTGGCCTGTGCTTACAACACTGTACAATAGTGCCAATCACTTGTCCTGTGCCCATAGCATTAGCGTTTGCCAGTTGCTCATGCCCCTGCCAATAACTGTGCCCTTTGCCCAAGGGTGTAAATTCCTTGTTTCTTCCATGGCTGCAATTGAGATGTTCAATGTCTTACATTAGTGAAGAGTATGCCAGCTCTTTAAAACACCTCTCTAAAACAATGAACAGTAGATACTGCTGAGCTATAAACAGCAATGAGGTGCCTGAAGTTGGATGACCATGATGATTGTCATTCAGGGTTGAGATTTTAGGCAAGAGTGTGTATTATTAGACAGTTGACCATGTTTGACATTTCAAAATCAATTCAGCACCTTGTGATGGTGTTGGACCATATTAGACAAAATGTGAACAACACCGTAATGTATAACATTAAAAATGTGACATGGAGCTTTTTTGGAACAGAGCAGAAATTGTTCATTACCCTGATTGTATTACCTTTCCTCCATTCTGAAATGATGTGACCACATGACCATTAATATGCCCAGCGTTGTCCACTGTGACCACAAAAACCACCATCGGCTCATAACATCGTCAATCTCCACTCTCCTCCCGCCATTGTACATAACTCCATTCCGACTCCATAATGTTCCCCTGTGTCAATCTCATACAACCAGCCCCTACAGCACTGCCCGCTACAGTGGCCTATGCCCATTAAACTGCCAGTCACTCTCTGTGGTGCCCATAATACCGCAACTATAAAACTACCCCTCTGGTGGGTAAGTGACTTCCTTCTGATTCATCTTTGAACCCTCACAACTGCAGACACAAAGGCATCACCAGGTCGCCTCTTATTGTCTGCCGACACTGTTCTGAGAACAGGGAAGCTACTGACACCGCACTTTTGAAAAAGCAAGAAAGCCATTAGGTGCTGATAATCAGTGTATTCAAACACAGCACCGTGTAATCTACATCAATTTTTTTTTGTTTGAGTGTGCAAAGCTGGGATTGTTGAGAATTAATTTAACATTTATCAGGCATCATCAGAACAGCTTCAAGACTGGCAATTTGCACAGCAGCATTCTTTAAATGAAGTGGTCAGTCAGAATGTGTGTGCTTGACTGTGTGTGTGAGTAAGTGTTTTTGAGAGAAAGAAAGAGTTAGAGAGAGAAGAGAGAGAGAGAGAGAGAGAGAGAGAGAGAGGGTGGGGGAGAGTGAAATAGAGTTAAAGAAGGCAATGCAGCAAATTAGCATTGAAGTCCTGTCGTTCTTTTTGTCTGTCTGTGTATGTATCGAGAGTAATTTGTTAGCCTACGGTACTTTTGAGCGAGATTGGGGGAAATGAGAGGCGATGTGTCAGGAACTCAGTGGGGAGCTGCTCCACTCGAGGCTCTTGGAGGAAACTCCTCCGCTCCTCTCCCACTCCACACACCCTGAGCAGGAGGCTACTTCTGCAATGCAGTAAACAGCCACGGCAGACACACACACACACACACTCACACACACCCACTCATACACACACTCACTATTACAGCTAATATTTTATCACTGACCACAGCAATAAATGGCTTGCTGCCCTAGGGATGCTAGCAGTCCGGGTTTGAGTTTGGCCACTATGATGACACCTATCTTCTTTTTGACATTTTGTCGTCTGCATTTTTTTGTTTTTACAAATGTTCTAATTTTTTCATAGTTCATTTCACAAAAGACAAGATTTTTAGGGAGCAGGTAGGCATTAGAGTAAGCAAGAAGACAGTGAACAAAGATCAGTTTCTTTTTCGTGTTATATGATAGTTTTGTCAGTTGATCGAGATTCATTTGAAAATAAATCCCTGTATTTCTTTCATCTACTCAGCATCTGATCATTTATTTCATTAAGTGTGTAACCCAGAAAGGGCGTCACAAGTATTATAATTATTTCTGGTGTCCTGACAACAGAGGAAATTAAGGTGCGTGTCAGATCAGTAAACTTAAGCCATACTGAAAATATGGACAATAAATACAAGGCCAGGGTGGGATTTGAGGAAGAGAGAAAAGGATAAGAGATAGACAGGGGGAGAGAGAGAGAGAGGGAGAGAGAGAGAGAGAGAGAGAGAGAGAGAGAGAGAGGGAGAGAGAGAGAGAGGGAGCAAGAGAGAGAGAGAGTATATTTTTGGGTGGGTGCTGGTTGGGTTTAGTGACTGTCATAACTGGCTGAAGCCCAAAGTCATCAAAGCTAAATTGGGCATGAACCCCTCTGCTGATGCAGCCCCCCAGCCTATAACTGTCATCACCAGAGCACTATGCTCTGTGTGTGTGTGTGTGTGTGTGTGTGTGTGTGTGTGTGTGTGTGTGTGTGTGTGTGTGTGTGTGTGTGTGTGTGTGTGTGTGTGTGTGTGAGTGTATGTGTATGTGTATGTGTATGGGTATGTTGGAAATTATCTTTATTGGGAATAACCCCTTGAGATGTAACATCTCGTTTTCGAGGGGGTCCTCAACACAATCAGATTGTAAACATACATTAAATGAAAATAAACATAGAAACAACAATAAGACAGGACAAACAAAAACAACACACAACAAACGATCAGCAGAATTGCAGCAAGACATCAAATACATAACGAACTAAGTGTGTACATACATACGTGTACATACATAACTAACTATGTGTGAGTACATACATACATACATATACAGCCGCGGAAAAAATTAAGAGACCACTTCAAAATTATCAGTTTCTCTGGTTTTACTATTTATTGGTATGTGTTAAAGTAAAATGTACATTTTTGTTTTATTCTATAACCTACTGGCAACATTCCTACCAAATTTCAAATACAAATATTGTCATTTAGATAATTTATTTGCAGAAAAATGACAATTGGTCAAAATAGCAAAAAAGATGCAGTGTCTTCAGATCTCGAATAATGCAAAGAAAACAAGCTCATATTCATTTTTAAACTACACAATACTAATGCTTTAACTTGAAGAGTTCAGAAATCAATATTTGGTGGAATAACCTTGATTTAAAATCACAACTTTCATGTGTCTTGGCATGCTCTCCACCAGTCTTTCACATTGCCGTTGGGTGACTTTATGCTACTCCTGGCGCAAGAATTCAAGCAGCTCGGCTTCTTTTCATGGCTTGTGACCATCCATCTTCCTCTTGATCACATTTCAGAGTTTTTTTAATGGGATTCAGGTCTCGAAATTGGGCTGGCAATGACAGGGTCCTGATCTGGTGGTACTCCATCCACACCTTTACTGGCCTGGCTGTGTGGCATGGAGCATTGCCCTGCTGGAAAAAACACTTCTCAGAGTTGGGGAACATTGTCAGAGCAAAAGGAAGCAAGTTTTTCTTCCGGGACAACGTTGTACTTTGCCTGGCTGAGGTTTGTAAAAGACCATAAGGATTGAACCAAAGCTGACTGGAGGTCCCTAAGTTCGTCTTCTCTGATGAGTCCAATTTCACAGTAAGTGCAAGACTCTGTGGCTTGTAGGCCTCTCCAGGTCTCAGTCTAACCATCAGACGACCATGTGTTGGGCAAAGCTGAAAATTGGACTCATCAGAGAAGACGAACTTAGGGACATCCAGTCCGCTTTGCTTCAATCCTTATGGTCTTTTACAAACCTCAGCCAGGCAAAGTACAACGTTGTCCCGGAAGAAAAACTTGCTTCCTTTTGCTCTGACAATGTTCCCCAACTCTGAGAAGTGTTTTTTCCAGCAGGGCAATGCTCCATGCCACACAGCCAGGCCAGTAAAGGTGTGGATGGAGTACCACCAGATCAGGACCCTGTCATTGCCAGCCCAATTTCGAGACCTGAATCCCATAAAAAACCTCTGAAATGTGATCAAGAGGAAGATGGATGGTCACAAGCCATGAAAAGAAGCCGAGCTGCTTGAATTCTTGCGCCAGGAGTAGCATAAAGTCACCCAACGGCAATGTGAAAGACTGGTGGAGAGCATGCCAAGACACATGAAAGTTGTGATTTTAAGGTTATTCCACCAAATATTGATTTCTGAACTCTTCCTAAGTTAAAGCATTAGTATTGTGTAGTTTAAAAATTAATATGAGCTTGTTTTCTTTGCATTATTCGAGATCTGAAGACACTGCATCTTTTTTGCTATTTTGACCAATTGTCATTTTTCTGCAAATAAATTATCTAAATGACAATATTTGTATTTGAAATTTGGTAGGAATGTTGCCAGTAGGTTATAGAATAAAACAAAAATGTACATTTTACTTTAACACATACCAATAAATAGTAAAACCAGATAAACTGATAATTTTGAAGTGGTCTCTTAATTTTTTCCGCGGCTGTATAACTATGTGTGAGTGTGAGTGTGAGTGTTTTGTGAATGTCGTGCTCTGGGCCTTATCTCTCAGTACTGTTTGAAACCTTTGTTTGTGTGTGTGTGTGTGTGCATGTCTGTGTGTGTGTATGTGCATTTCTGTGTGTGTGTATGTTGGTGTCTGTGTGTGTGCATGTGTGTTGGTGTGTACAATATGTATGTGTGCGTGTTGAAAAACTGTTTAGGAGATGTGCATTCAAATATACGTTATTTATGTGCATGTATGTGTCATGCATTATTCTGTGTGTAGCAAGATACTGTTCGTGTTCTCAATTTGCGTGCGTCTCTCTCTCTCTCTCTCTCCTTTGATTGTGTGAGCATGTGTGTGTGTGTGTGTGTGTGTGTGTGTGTGAGCATGTGTGTGTGTGTGTGAGCGTGTGTGTGTGTGTGTGTGTGTGTGTGTGAGCATCAGTGTGTGTGGGGGTGTGTGTGTGAACGTGTGTGTGTGTGAGCGGTGTGTGTGTGTGTTTTGTGAATGTTTTGCTCAGGGCCTTATCTCTCAGTACTGTTTAAAAACCTTCAGTGGAGTAGCTAACAAGTATAACAGCTGGCCACCCAAAGCCATTTGTCATGCAAGGCCTGCAGCTCAGGGAAGTTTGGGGAAGCTGTCGGTAATATGAACTGTCCGGAAATCGCTTCATTAATCTAGTCAGACTATCTAGTCTGTTCATTTAGCTCCACAGTCGCCTGGCTTCTGTGTTAAAAACAGCCCTGAGAGACTGTGACTGCACCTCACCAGCTGAGAGCCCAGTCACGATGGAGGGAAGTTAAGAAAATTAGCAAATATACATGACAAGGCAGTGTTGGAGAGAAAAGAGGGCGAGGGGGGGAGCAAGAAAGGGAGAGTGAGAAAGAGGGAGTGAGAGTGAGAGAGTGAATGCGCAAGTTAGACAGAGTTACTGTGTAGTCTTTCATTAAAGGCCTCTTTGAGGGCAAGAGGGGGAGAGAGAGAGAGAGAGAGAGAGTGTGTGATTGAGTGGGTGATAGAATGAGTAACACCGAGTAACTGTGTAGCCTTTGCAGTAAAGGTCTATTTGAGGGAGAGAGAGAGAGAGAGAGAGACAATGGGTTGCTCCTCTTTGTCACCTGACCTTAGGGTGACTTTGTCAGTTGCAGGTTGCCCCTCCTGCTTGGCCCCCCGCTCTGCAGTTGTCTGGGCCAGGCTACATTTCCCCCACAATCCCATGCCTCCCCCCGCGTCGCTGGCCCCAGCTCCGTGCTGCTTCCTTTCTTTAGCCCTGTTTGTGTTGGCAGGGAAGTGCCTTCCCCCCGCACCTAGGCAGCATTGCAGTCGGTCCACTGCCAGCTGTTTCTACCTTTTGCGCTCCAGCTCTCTCTCTCTCTCTCTCTCTCTCTCTCTCTCTCGCGTCCTTTCTCTTTCTTCCTGTCTTTTTCTTTTCTCTCTCCCTCTTTCTCTCTGTGTTCCACCTCTCTCACTTTTGTCATTCTCCCACCCTCCCTCCAGTCCCTTGATCTTTCTTTAACTATCGATTCTCCAAAATGCATTGTATCAAAGCACAAGCACCTCTCCGAATCCTCGCAACCACAAACTCCCATTTGGTTCCCCTCCACTTATTAGAATATCTGGAAAAAATAAGCCAGCTTTTTAAAACAATAGCAGCTTCTGAAAGGGCAAAAAAACATGATTCTCCTGTCCCTCCCCTGGCTCAGCTGGGTAATTAACACTACTAAACCCTCAGTAGCTCCATCAGCCCCAGCATTCACAGCTACCCTCTCTCCTCTCTCTCTTCTAAACCCTCAGTAGCTCCATCAGCCCCAGCATTCACAGCTACCCTCTCTCCTCTCTCTCTTCTAAACCCTCAGTAGCTCCATCAGCCCCAGCATTCACAGCTACCCTCTCTCCTCTCTCTCTTCTAAACCCTCAGTAGCTCCATCAGCCCCAGCATTCACAGCTACCCTCTCTCCTCTCTCTCTTCTAAACCCTCAGTAGCTCCATCAGCCCCAGCATTCACAGCTACCCTCTCTCCTCTCTCTCTTCTAAACCCTCAGTAGCTCCATCAGCCCCAGCATTCACAGCTACCTTCTCTCCTCTCTCTCGTGTCTCTGTGCTCCGAGTGCCAGGCCTGCCCACAGCCAGCAGTGCGGTAATGGTAATTAATGTACTGTATTTGAGCTGATAATCGTGGAGTTAATTTAATCAGGGTTGCCTGTTCTCCTTTGTCTGGGTGGCCCAAGCACATTATTGTTATTTTTCAAAGCCCCGAGAAAAAAAAGCAGACGCCTTTGCTTGAGGCTCTCAATGAGGTCTGAATTCCCGTCAACACCCATTCAGATTACCGTTAAAAGAATGCAGAGTTGATGCCAAGTCTGAAGTGGCTTGGAAATGCATTAAGGAAAACCTTGATGTAATTGATCTAAGTAATGAAATGTGTAAATGGTGGTGTGTGGTAATCAGGTGTGGAAATGAGACACAGAGATAACATGATCGTTTATGTTATCACACTATGCTCTTATATGAAGCTAATTTGGTCTCTTTTAAGGGTCAGCTGTCAGATGTCAGATGTCCTTTTCATTTATTTCCACTTCTCTCTCTCTCTTTCTCTTATGCTTGCTTCACTATCTCTTTAACTCTATGTCTTGGCCACTCAGCTCAATGATGCATGTGCTGTCCTTCTGTGTGTGTGTGTGAGTGTGTGTGTGTGTGTATGTGTGAGTGTGTGGGTGTGTTTGTCTGAGTGTGTGTGTGTGTGTGTGTGTCTGAGTGTGTGTGTGTGTGTGTGTGTGTGTGTCTGAGTGTGTGTGTGTGTGTGTGTGTGTGTGTGTGTGTGTGTGTGTGTGTGTGTGTGTGTGTGTGTGTGTGTGTGTGTTGTGACATCGACATGGTGAAGGGCATGAAATCAGACCCAGAACTGATGTGCTCCCAGTTGATGTGCTACGGATGTGAGCATCATTGTACTGCGCTGTCATGCGAATGCACACATAGGGTTGTCCACCGTGGTATTGATATAAATGTCCCATTAAACTGACCCGGGAGGCAGAGAGAGAGATAGATGGAATGAGGAGGGATAGAAAGAAAGACAGAAAGAAAGAAAAAAAGAAAGAAAGTATCTCTTCATGTTTGTGAATGTGTTTGCACTTGCGTGTGTGTGTGTGTGTGTGTGTGTGTGTGTGTGTGTGTGTGTGTGTGTGTGTGTGTGTGTGTGTGTGTGCATTGTTTGGAGGGTGACATGAGAGCACTATAGGGCTGTGTGTTGGGCCCTGGCTAAATGTGTCAGCTGGCCAGCCAGGTCACATCTCCATGTTTGCACTGACCTTCACAGAGCTCTTCAGGTACAGAGTGTCCCCTAAACCCTCACAGGGGAGGACTGGCAGGGAGGCGGAAGAGAGGGACACAGAGAACGTAGGAAAGAAGACAAACTTAGACAGAGACAGAGAGAGTAGAGATACCTGAGATACAAAGAAAGAAGGAGAGAAAGTAGAGAGAAAACATCTAGAGTGAGAGAGAGAGAGACAGAGAGGCAGCGTAGACCGACGAGTACATTGACTGGGCGCTGGGAGGGCCTGAGAGCTCTCCAAACAGCAGTTACCCACAGTTCTAGTGTGATTGTGTGCTGAAGTTTCCCTCCATCCCTCTCGGTCCGGCGTCTGTGTGTCTTTGCGATAATGTCCCACATCCGTTATGACTCTCCTCTCCCCCTCATCACAGCCCTTATCTCCCCATAGCGAAAGGTGAAAGCTGACAGAGCATATCAGAGCATAAATAATAAAAGACACTGACATCCTCTGCCTTTTATTGTCACTTTTATTTTTTCTGTGGCTGTGGGTTTTTGTCTTTGCGTGGCCTTTTCAATTATTTCCGTTCAGCCTTCCTTGGGCCAGGACCCATATAGCCGTTAGATTAAATGGAACGTTGGGAAGAAAATGAGTTTGATTTGACTGGCTGAAGTGTAGCAGCAGGAGTAGGTGTGGTGGTTGGGGGGTGGCGGATGGATAGGGTGCCTGGGGAGAGAGAGAGAGAGAGAGAGAGAGAGAGAGGCAGAGAGAAAGACGGAGAGAGAGCGGGAGAGAAAGACATAGAGCGATATCCTCAGAGTCCTATTGGGAGAAATGAAAATGTCATTTTATCTAAGTTTCCAATATGGGGAGCCATCGGAATACTGATAGATGTTTTTAATGTACTTCCACTTGGCCATGAAGGGAGTGACCGGAGCTGAATAATGAGATGGAAGAGGCCTCTCCGCAGGGGCCCGGAAGAGAAGAGAGCCACGGGGAGCGCTCCCCTTAAGTCTGCCCCACGAGACCACACTGAGGAGGGGGGGGGGACTGGAGACGGGACCCTGGCTGTAGAGGCCTGCACTTCTGTGGGAGTTCCTCGAGTCCCGCTGGTCCCAAGGCAAAAGAGTTGTAACCGGGAAGCATCCCTGGGATTCGTTTTGATTGCAGAGTGCAGGTGTGGACAGGAAGAAACTGATGCGTGGGTGGGATTTGGAGAAAGACGTGATTCGCAAGACTGATGGTTTCTACATATAGCACATTTTCAAGGGAGAGGGCCGAAACGTAAAAATGGGGGAGAGCGGGGCTGAAAAATCCATCCCATGTAAGCATCCACCAGCGAAATCCTGTGGGCAGGAGCGGGACGAAATGTAAAAAATGGGGGCAGGAACGTAAACTATTACATTGATTTGCGAAGACAGGATAGGATCTTGTGGAAGCAGAACTGAAAAATCCATCCCCCGCAGATCTCTGTCAGGCTGTGCCCCCTGGCTTATGACTTAACCTGCTCTCATGCTGAAGTATGCTTTTAGACATTTGATAGAGGTCTGAAGCTGTCAGTCTTTTACGTGACTGTCTGACTAGGGTGAGAGATAAATGTTTGCTTGAGTTTTGCTCTCTTATTCCTTTCATTTTTTGTCCCTTTCTCTCCCTCCCTTGCTGTCACTCATTTGACAAGTCTTTGTCATCTACACACAGGACAAGGCAGCTCGTGATGAAGCCTTAGAGTGCGGCACACTTTCCAGCTGCTTCCGTACCTCATTTCTTGACAGTGCCAGACTGCAGTAACCACCCCCCCCCCCCCCCCCCCCACCATCCTTTTCCTGCGGTTAGGAAAAAAAACTGCTACACATGTGAAAGTTGCCCTTCCCAGTTGTGCATCTGGTGCTGCAGCATATGTGTGCTAATAGGCATGGTGGGGGAGGCACTGTGCCCGTGCAGACGACCGGTGGAGGGGGATGATTAGCACACTGCAGGGTGACCACATGTCAGAGCGCTTCGGCAGAAATCAAGCCACCGCTGGCACCGGGCACGGGTGTGGAGGAGTGTGCATCAGCCCACACCCCCATGCACCCCCCCCCCCCCCCAGACCCCACCTCCCCGGCTGTATCAGCGCCAGGCTTGAAAAGAACCCCACAACCCTGTTCCCCAGGTATCCACCTGAGACAGGACGAGGGCACGGGCATCGACGGGAACCTGGACGTCGCTCTCACCGTCGATCCGGTCGAGGGGATAAATCCATTCAGGGAGGGACCGAATGGTTTTACAACGTGCCAGCTGCAGCCCTGCCTCCATTTCTCCCTCTCTCTCTCTTTCTTTATCTTTCTAACGCTCTCTCCCTTTCTCCTTCTCTCTCTTCATCAGTAAAATGTAAAGCACTTGCCCATGTTTTTGGAGGTGTCCATTGGGGCCAGCAGCAGCACCAGTCATTAGAGAGTGTTATTCATTTCCTTTCGCGCTTGGTTCAGCAGTATTGATAACTGCGTGCCAAGACAGCAAGACTGGAGAAAAGGAGGGAGAAGAGGAAGAAGAAGCAGAAGAAGGAAAAAAAAACAACTCCACACTTAAAAACGTCATGTAGCTTAAATTTATGATCCTGGGATATCACCCGTGCTTTAAAGTTCACAGTCTCTCATTTTATATGCGTCTTTTATGCATGGTCCACCCAGCTCTATGGTTTTGGACCCATTGGAGCCGGGGGGAGGATTCAGTAGCATTTGATCTCTTCAGGTTTATAAAGCATTTCCTGGTTTTAGTATGTGATAGCAATAACCCAGTTGACTGCAGTCACAGGCTGTGGTGTGGTAACTGGTATGAATGGGTTCCATCCACCCAGTGGCGAGTTCTATAAAAGGTGGATATGAGTTGTACTTACAGCAGGTTTATTGACATGGGCATGGCAGCGGTGGTAATCCTCAGGGGGTAACCCTGCATTTCTTCTGTCACGTACACGTACAAAAATGCAAATACACTTCCATGAACTTGTATTTTGTTTGTCTTTGTGTCATTAATTACTGGCACCTGCCGATCCTTATGTGTGCAGCTGACTGTCCCCCAGTATGGGGTGGGGCTGTGCCTTTCAATGATGGAGAATGTGTGCTGAAAACAAAAAGGCGACGGTGTAGAGTCTACACTGTAGATTGTGTAAGGAATCGATGCAGCACAGTGTTGGGATGCTCTGGAAAGGAAGGTTTTTCTCCGGCCTGATCATCCTAGAGGTAGGTTGGTTAGCTTGGCTCTGTTTTTGTGTTGTAATTTTTCTCTTTTCTTTTTTAGCCAGCTAATCTCCTGTAGGCAGCCACACCTGGAAAAGTGGCTCACATGGCAACGCCATTGCATTCACACACAACACACAGGGGTACCTGGAGTTGGAAACACCGGCTTATGGAAAAAGATGCAAATACAAAAAAAAAGACTAAACAAACCAAACTGAACCCAATTGTAAGGAATAAACCTGAGTTGGCTCTCCATGCAGCCAAGACTGATGGGGGGCATTCAACAAGACAATTATTAAACGTAGGACACAGACGACAAAGAGACACACGGTAAGGATAACACATACGTTAATACACCAGGAACACTTCACCTGGCACTATACCTAACTCAACCATAACACATTACATTAACCAAGGCAACAGAAGTACAAGTACATTCTAAATCTGTGTCGCGTACACCATCTGATGACATGATTTATGTCACTTTGACCCTAGCGGACCCTTGTGTACTGCACAAAGTATAACATCTTTTTTTCCCACCCGCATTCCACAAAGACCCGCCCCACTCTGCTTCTGATTGGTTAGTACTCCTTCGTTGGTTAGGCTGTCTATGTTTAGGCATGAGAGCAGTGAGATGGTCGGTAACTATCAGGGTCAGAGCCAGGCAGATGCAGAGTATGGGTGGGCTTTCGCAGAATACACTTGCTGGACCCGACAAGACATTGTTCTACTGTCTACCTGGGGATCAAAATGTGTCTTATTTGATCATAAAATGGCATATTAAATAATGTATTTTAAGTATTTCAAATACTCAAAAACAAGTTATCTCTTTGTTACTAATTACATCTTATTATTATTATTGAAAAACAAATGACAAAATAATGTAATACTGTTAATAATGTAATCGCTGACACTTAATCAAGAGCTTGAGAACTGGTAAGGGGAGATGGTGAACTCTCCATTCCCCTTCTCATTCCTTCCTTTACCTTGTGTATGGAATAGTTGTAGTTGTAACAGCTAAAAACTATAGGAATAGTTAATAATAATAACAAAATATATAACATTTTTCATTTGTTTTGGTGGGGATTTGTTACACACATGTACAAACACACTAGTATACTTCGTATATTGTTAATTAATTACTGTCGCCTGCTGGGTCCTTATGTGTGTATCTGACAGTCCCTCAGTAGAGGAGGGGCTATCCCTTTAATTGCAGTGATTGGGACCTGTGCTGAAAACAAAATGGCGAAGGTTTAGTGACTATGAGCTATTGATAGAGGTGCTGAAGCATGAGTTGTTCCTTAGGATGAATAAGTACTTTAGCATACGAGGGGGGCAGGGGTTAGGTTAGATTAGTCCCAGTGTTTAGTGTTCAAATTTAGAATATTGTTAATGTCAGCGTGAGTATGAGTATGTGCACTTCTGCATTGTTCCCTGTGTGTTAGAATATTTGTCGACTCTTACCCACTGTGCTATGGGGAGATTAGACCTTTCAGTCCTTCTGTGTCTGTGGCAAAGAACCCAAAGAGACCTTATAGTGTGATTTTGGGGTACTCCGAAAAGGAGGGTTTTTCTCAGGTCTGTAATGTAGGCTCCAGGGTGAGTGGGGTTTTGTGTTCATTTTTTCTTTAGTTTTAAGCCAGCTAATCACCTCTAGCCACACCAGCAGAAGAGACTCAGAAGCATTGCATTTACACAGAATGCACAGGGATACCAGTTTGAAACACCAGCCAGTATTTTGTGGAGAAAAAAAGATATAAACACCAAAACAAAACTACACCATTGAAACAGTATAAAAACCAAACAGAATAAAAACCAAAGGGAAAAAAACGCTGGGCTCTCTGGAATGATTTACAAAAATAAAAATAAAGCATTCTTTGTCATATGTTATGAAAATAAGAAAGACCACTACATTTGTGAATGCAACACAAAATTGAGCGAACAATGATCACAAGAAAACTTTCATATTGTACATTTGGAGAACTTCTCAACCCTCCACATCACTTACTTCAGTGGACTGCAGTAACTCCCTGAACTTTATTTATTTATTTACAGCGAGGAGCTCTTATTTTTCTTCCCCAGCAAGGCAACCGAGAAAAATCCCATTTACTTAACAGCGACTCATGCCAAGTAGCTGCACCACGGCTGCTGAAAGGGGCCCTGATTTATTTTGTCTGGGTCTCACACCTCCAAATGAACACCAGTTCCCTGGACTCCGACTTCCCGCTCCCTTGTCTGACTAGCCTCCCCTGGGTTCTCTTTAAGCATTCGCAGATTAAATGATAATGGCCAGCATGACGACCGCTCAGCCAAATCATGTGGAGCGAGGCTTGATGATGTGCTCTTCTGTTTCGGCTTCTGTGCAGTCAGCACATCTCTACCTGTTCCTTTAAAAGTGCTGCCTGCAACCCCCCACCCCAGCCCCCCAACCCCCCCCTGAACCACCACCCTTAAATATAAGTCCCATCAACGCTAATTTATGTTTGAACAGCTAAAAAAAAAAGTTTCACAGAAAAAAAGAGGAGACCATTTCTAAACTGTAGGCTAATTTGGCGGATTTCCAATTAGTCTTTTTGGGGTCTGGCATTGATTAAAATGACACCGCCCGGTGCAGAGCCGAGGATGAATCTGTCATATCTCTCACGTCGTGTCCTTTGCCAAGTCGCTCCTTCTCTCGCTCTCTCTCTCTCTCTCTCGCTCTCTCTCTCTATTTCCCTCTCTCCCTCTCTCTCTGGGTGCACACGTTTTTTATATACGAGTGCCCCCGTGAGCGCTGCCTCTCTCATAATGAATGTCAGATGAGCTAGCGTTAATAAATTAGCCATGCGTGTATTTCCCTGTATTAATGGCTGCAGTGGCAAATCACCGGCTCTTTAATGCATTTCACTTAGTGTTGCTTATGAGTGCGTTTCATAAAACATGGCAGCTTTTTACACGCTTATTCTAGGGTGAGATTTATCATGAATGCATGCGCACGCACACACACACACACACACACACACACACACACACACACACACACATACATATGCAGTAGAATCAGTCTTCCCCTCTCTCTTTTTCTTTCTCACATGGGCAAACACACACACACACACTTAGCGACACATACAGATATTCACAATCTTAGATATAATATGTTTGTATGTGTGTGTGTGTGTGTGTGTGTGTGTGTGTGTGTGTGTATGTGTGTGTTTGTACAGGTGTGTGCGTGTGCATGCGTACTGCCTGCTTGCATGCATAAATGCTAATCTGTGCGGTTTCAGATAATGTTTCTGAAGAAATGCCTCCAACCTTTCTCCTTTTAAATCACAGCCTTGCCTCCAGACTCCTAAAAGCCTCACCCCATATGCTCTCTGTCTCTGGTGAGGCCAAAGTTAGTTGTGTGTTTGGCAAACACCATATGTTCAATCACGCTCAACCCGGACTGCAGTCTGGTCATCTCGGCTATTTTAACAAGTTCATGTCAGAGACCTCATCTTGTCTCATACACAGTGTTCTTGTGTTCTCTCCCGGAGTGTCAAGAGACAAAGAGAGAGAGAAAAAAAGGAAATGGAGAGAGGCAGCCAAAAGAGAGAGAGAAAGAGAGAGAGAGAAAGAAAAGGGTAGAGAGTGAGGGAGAGAAACTGGCAGGGAGGAATGTACTATAAAAAGGAGAGATAGCGAGGCGAAGATTGTTTTTTCTACTTGACTGGTCGGTGCCCTACTGTTTATATGAAGGGTTTTGAGGCAGCCCACAGCTAGTCTGTGAAAAGGCATCCCCTTGATTTTACACTCAGTCGACACCTTCTACCACCACACACCACACAATCTCTCCGCTCGTTCTCCTTCCCTTCCTCTTCTCCTCCCCCACTCCCTTCCTCCCTCCCTCCCTCCCTTCCTCTCCTGTCTGCCACCCCTCCTGCTCCTGAAGGTCAGTGGCGAGAGTGCAGATCCCGTTCTGCTGAGTCCGCTGAATAGCGACTGCAAAAAAAAAGAAGAAGGAGAGAGAGAGAGAGGGAGGGACGGTGAGTGGGAGAGAGTATGAGTGTGTATGAGAGAGAGATCAAGCTACTGAACTGACCACTGACGTCCATAAACCAAATGCAGAATGACAGGTGTCGACAATTTTCCTCTCTTTCTCTCTTTCTCACTCTCTTTCTGACCCCCACTTGCTCTTTTTCCTCGTTCTTTCTCAGCCGCTCCTCTGTAGTTCTGTGTTGATTTATAGTTTATTGTTCCTTGTCGCATTTCAAGGTCGCTCCTAACATGGCCAAACTAGACCCTTGAGGAATGTCTTTCAGCACACCTGCCAGTGAAACCCGGAGCTACCCTGAATGCGACTGGCAGCTTGGACCTGCCAAGGAACTCCTCCAGCTGGGGAGGGGCTAAATTCAGCCTGAGGTCCCACTGAGGCTTTCATGGTCTACATACAAAAATATCCAGCTCCAATTTGTGTATCTTCACCTACGAGGAGCCCGGCTTGGGAACAAACAGACACACTTTTTGTTTCCCGAGGCCTGTTTCCTTTCCTAGGTGAAAATGGTTGGAAAGTGTATCATGTTAAATGCTTTGTGTTATAAGTCAACCCCGGTCAATTCCCACATTGTCAAACAGGAGTAAATTGAAGGGTTGCTCCTAGACTGCAGGACGCTGAAGTAAAGTGCACTGCTCATGTAAAATCTAGGTTAACTGCAAAATGAAAAAAAAAAAATGGATTCTGAATCTGAGTCCTCCTGTCCTTAATGACCATTCCTCACAGCACACACTGTAGGAGAATCACCAGCGTACAGAGACATCAGACGTTTCCATCCAACGCCTCTTTCGCCCGTCGTACTGAAGTCAATGCAAAACGGATCCATCTTGCAGTCCCAAAGGGCCTTCGGACAGCTAAATACAAATTAGCAGGACACCAGGAGACATTATGGATTCCTTAGTCTTCGCTGGATGGGTATAGGGAGGTGCTCTCAAGCCGAGTTATCTTGCAGCTTGCCTCTTTAATGCCAAACCATTTAAGCATTTCATTTTAAAGGAGCCATGATGCCAAGCATTTAGTTTCAAAGGAACCATGATTCTTTCTCCGGTGCTCAGATGGTACAACATTAGGGTTCGTGATGAGCATTAAAACTGGGTTATCAAGTGAGGACGAGTCCACTGAAGCACGGAGGATGACTGATGTCTCTGTGTGTGTGTGTGTGTGTGTATCTGTGAGCATATGAGCCTGAACGTGTGAGTGCACTTCTGTGCATACCAATGGACGCACATTTATCTGCTCAGAGTTGTATGTCGGCGGGCGTTGATTGATCGAATGCGCGTCTGTGTGTGTTGTATATTTTATGAAGTACAAACAGCATCTGAATAGTCGGAGGCCTCTTCATCAGCCTTTCTCTTTCAGCGTGCATGTGTGTGTGCTCTGTGTGTGTGTGTGTGTGTGTGCGTGTGTTTGCGTGCACAAAGGCACCCTGTCAAGCCAACATGCGTAATGCACCTCTGCATGTATGGAATGACATGCCTTCCAAACACATGGGTGAGCTGAACGGATTTGTCCTCGCAGGATGAAGGGCACGTCGCCTACATGTACAATGCAGGTACCCTATTTGAAGCATTAATCAAGACCCATAATCAATAATTTAAAATGAAGCAATGCTGCAGAGGATATTGCAAAAAAAATGCGTGTGCGTGTATGCATATGTTTGTGAGTGAGTGTGTGTGTGTGTGTGTGAGAGTGTGTGTGCGTGAGAGATAGAGAGAGAGAGAGAGAGAGAGAGAGGGAATAATATACTCATCCAGTGTATTTTATTGATTTCAGTCTACTGTAAAGTAAAGTGTTATATATCTGATATTTAGCTGCCTATTCTGCCTCTCCTCTTGTCTTCTCAGTCCCTGCTCTATTCAGTAGCCTACCTGCCCTTGTTCCTTGTGCTTGTGAGAAAGGAGTGAGGTAACCCCCCTCCCCCCGTTCCTTCCTCCCCCCACTCTTCCACCCGAGTGGAGATGCACGTGGGCTCACAGCCTCACCGGCTGCTTTTTCAGGTCAGTCTTACCCCTCAGACGAGGGGACTCCCCGCCCCTCCCTCACTCCCTCGCTCCCTCCACATCTCCTTGGCTCTCTGCACTGGCTAGAGATGCCCTGGTTGACTTTACTGATGACTAAAATCTGGGCCTGACTGTTAGAGCAATGAAGTATGCACTTTAAGGTAATGTACTTGTGGGCAGTTGTGACTTTGTGATAATAAAAAAAAGACATGTGACAGTTTTACATTATTAATGGTTGTGTGATTAGGTCACCTGTTAACCATTCATTAGGAACTAATTTGAATTGACCGTAGTCATTATTCATGGACTGATAAAAAAAACACTTAAGTGACAGACAGTCCAAAATAAGGGTTTTGTATAGGTTATTAACTAGGACAAATAAATGCCTTACCTGTTACTATAAATCTAACACCAGTTCAATTTTGTCCATCAATCCCATGAATCTTACCTTAACCTCAATGTCTTTGCAATAATGAGAGATAATGTAAGCTACTACTTCATTGCAGTGAGTGCCTCTAAATACTTCTATGGTTTCCCTCTTTTCATGAAGATTTGTTCAGCGTGGATGACTTTAATTTAGTGAACACACCATCGCTGTGCCCCTTTTAACCCCCTCCTGCGGTTACCATAGAGGCCGGAGCAGGGCAGTGCTTTGGACAGGGGCCCTGAGCTGAGGGGTTTATTTGGGGGACGCGCCAAAACGTATGCCCATCTGATGGAACGTGTAAGTCCCTGCCCTAAAACACACACACACACACACACACACCTCACTAAGAGCTCACCAGGGGGGAGGCTCCACTCAGACCTTCCACAGGATCCCATGCAGGTTTTTTTGCTGCCGTAGAACTTCAACAAGAACACCAAAATGGCATGAATAATGAATTGCCTGTTTTTGCGTGGCTTCAGGGCATTTGTTTCGCTGTCGAATGTCAAATATTTGTTTTCCTCAGACACGCTGCAGTTGTGCAAGTGTATTAACAGGTAGTGTGTGTTAACGTGAGTGTGTGTGTGTGTGTTTGTGTTTGTGGGTATGTTGTGTGTGTGTGTGTGTGTGTGTGTGTGTGTGTGTGTGTGTGTGTGTGTGTGTGTGTGTGTGTGTGTGCCAGTAACAGTTGTGGACTGGCACAGGGAGACTTGTTTTGCAAACAGTGCACTACAACTACATGAGCCACCTGGCCACACAACAAAAAAAGAAGTGAATTTTAAAACCTAACTCGACCTTTAAGGATGCGGACTAAAAGCTTTTATATGTCTTTCTTTCTGATTGCCAGATTTATATACGATGAAAAAACTCTTTAACTTAAAATTAATTTGTGTTCTTTTACGATAAATATTCATGGAAAGTGTATTTATGTGTAGGTCTATGCATGTGTGTGTGTGTGTGTGTGTGTGTGTGTGTGTGTAGGCCTCTGTATTTGTACACATGGGAGTCATTTTAACAGCCTAAATGACCAGCTACTTTAATGATCGCTTATGCTCATGATTCCACTGGGACGGGGCTTTTGCAGTTGAATCATCTGACATCTATGGGAGAGGTCAGAGGTCAACTCTCTGATCTGGGATGCTGCCCAAAGGGAGAGAGTCCCATGCCACTTCTTCAACATGAATGCAGAATGAGTGGGAATTCATTAAACGTGCAATGCAAAAGAAACAGCAAGAGACAAATGTGTGTCAAGATGGCAGACACACACACGAACACACACACACACACACACACATCTTGAATCTACTGTTTTGGCATTTCAGACCATAAACATTATGTACGATCATTTATTTCACTCCCTCCCTCTTTCTCTTTCTCTCCCTCTCCCTCTCTTTCTCTCCCCCTCTCTCTAATAACTAGTGTGATTTGTTTATTCATTATATGGCTATATTTAAAAGCTTGTCTGCTAAAACTAATTAGTCCCCATCAGTTTATTTATTGACTGTTACGGTTTACAAGGCCCAGGGTGAAAGGGTATTCTTTTGCAATAAGACTGCCATCAGTGTTAACCTTGCAACATGACATAAAACAATTTTATTAGGCTTTTTCTTAATGAAATGTCCCTTCTGTCAAGATGTTTCTGGCAAACGCAAGATGTTTTCTTCCTGCATTTAATGGATAGAGAGATGCCAGATGTAATCAAACACGTATTGATAACGTCTGTAACACATACAGTATATTATGCATGCAGTATGTACACACATTTCAGTATGCACACACACACACACACACACACACACACACACACACACACACACACACACACACACACACACACACACACACACACACACACACACACACACACAGAGACACACACACAGAGACACACACAGAGAAACACACACACATACAGAGCGAGTGTGGGGACAGCAATCCCCGGCGCCCTGACTGGCCCCTTCTCGCTTCCCTCTCTCTGTGAGTCGAGTCTTGGGCTTTAAGCTCCTGGAATCAATGTTGCGATTAAGATCGAGGAGGGAGAAAGTGGCTGTGCTTAGCTGGAGTCAGCACTCTCTTCTGCCTCTTCCACTCCCTCCCCCTCTCTCTCTCTCTCTCACACTGAGACACACACACACACTCACACACACACATGCAATGTATATACACACTCAAACAGACCACTCCAATATGTCTGTACTGTTAGCTTGCTAACAGACTGCTCCCATTATTTTGCCTTTATGTTTTCATCCAATGACGACATATCACTATGCTCTCCCCCCGCCTCTCTCTCTCTCACTCTTTTCAGATAAATAATCCACCCTGTTTGCCTGTCAAATTGGACTAAAAGGATGCTAAAATTAGTTCCGGCGAACCTTTCATGATGTGTTCTCAATCTATACTGCTGAGAAAGGGAGTTCAAAGTTCAAGGATGCGTTGTAAGACTGAGATCCATTGTCCAACTCAGCTGGACCTTGAGGTCCTTTCCTGTGATTGCGGCTGGACTCCCTCTACTGGTCAATTGGAGTATCTGACGAAGAGGTTTGCCGTCTAATTCTCTGATTCCCGGTGCCTTCAGGCAAGATAATGAAATTACAGCGACACATCATGGAGTTAAGTCCTTGAGCCAATATAACTACATTATTGTAATGAGCAAATCTGTTCTGTCATCACAATAAAGTATTTTGCCATTTAAAAATGGCTGTGGTCCCTTAGAAAGAGGTGAGCAGTGTGTGTGTGTGTGTGTGTGTAGTTGTGTGTGTTTGAGGGAGTGTGTGTAAATTAATCAGAGTGTGATTCTATCCTCCACTGCATTCAGTAAGACTTGGAAAGCAGACAGACCATATAACCCAAACTAGTCCTTCCCAGTTTTCCCCAAGCATCCTCCTCACCCTCAGCCTTATGCTGTACCATTCCCTATCACCGTTAAGGTTAAGGTTTTTTTAGGGTTATCCTATTGCAGAACATACTTACCTACAATCCTACAATGCACAAAACATTCAGTGTGCACAGACACTCACTGAAATAATGCCACGATTAACAAAACCTTCAGTTAGTTGATGTAATCCCAAATAATTACAATATGGTACAACTGTATCAGTGACAGTGCCTGAAGTGATGTTCTGCTCAGGAAATTTTGCGAAACATAAATGCCACTGGCATGGTCTAGAACCACAGTAAAGTAAAGAAGCAGTGGAATGATGATAATGAAGGTAATGATTGTGGTATAGCGAGACTGAGTGGAAGTCGTATTACACACCTCTAGGAATGAAAGCATAGAACAGAAGATAAAAATCTCTGCTCACATCAGCTCATTTGTTCCCTCTAGCATCTGTGTGTGCTTCTGTGAGAGGTGTTAAAAGCCCATTCACAGTGTGTACGACACAGGCGGCTCATTTTTACAAGACACACTAACGGCGCACTAACGGGTGGCTTTTTTGATGTGTCCAAATGCGCTGCAACCTGGTCGGGCAGCAGTGCCTGCAACTCTGCCGCAGTCAGACGGACTCCACTGCACGCTGTGTAATTCTCGGGGACACAAAGAGACGTTTCACTTGGGGGAGACGAGCCGGAGCCAGAGACGCTTGGCGGCATCGCTCTGACCCAGCGTCCGTGTCAAACCGTCCGTCAATCTGAGAAGACTCCATTGTGGCTGACTCAAACAAACCAGAACCCCTCTAAATCAGCAGACGTCACAGAGGGATACGTCCATGTCAGAGGGGATCATGAGTGTACACCGAGCCAACAGAGGAGAAAAGGGCCCGAAGAGAGAGAGAGAGAGAGGAAAGAGAGAAAGTAATGAAAATTAAGAGAGGGTAAGGCTTTGCCCGGGCTAATGGTCAGGTGTTATAATTTCAAAGGGAGGACAGGTGGCTCTCTGGTGCAGGAGGGAAAAACACTTAGAGTGATTAAACACGGAGGGGAAGAGGAGGATGGAGGGATAAAAGAAGAGTGACAAGAAGGGGTGGAGGGTGGGGGGGTTGCTGCGACGCTGGAAACATTTCAGGCCCTAACCGCTATCCGATCTGTCATTAATGGACATCTAGAGCACTTCAGAAGTATTCAGTCAGAGACACATGCTGTCCATCGTCCCCACTGCTGACTGTGTTTGTGTCCAGTTGGTGTGTCCTGGATACTGCATTGCACACATATAACACAGCAAACTTCATTTACCAAGTCTATTTCAGCCAGCTTTCAGCTGTCTATTTACAAGTGAGAGGTCAATACAAGTGTGTGTGTGTGTGTGTGTGTGTAGAAGGAAAAGGAAGAACAAAAAGGCCCGCAAGGAGATGAAGTAAGATCAAACATTCATGCGATTACATCACGTTTGTCTCTCAGCAGCACTCACATACACATACACATACACATACACATACACATACACATACACATACACATACACATACACAGACACACAAATATAAAGTACATTCATACACACACACAGACACTGGCATGCACCTCCCATGTCCCACACCAGGGCACCAGGGAACTGGTATCATTCCGGCACCACTGATGCCCATGGGATCACGCAATGGTTAATAATTCAGGAAGTGAATGAAGGAGGCTGGATCCCAGCCCTCCCTGTGGGACGTGTTAAAAAGAGAGGGTCGCTGAGCTCCACTTACTAACACTGCAACTGGGCCTTCTGTCTGACAGAGTGCTCTATGTCATCTGTGACTGTCAGGTGAGAGAGAGAGAGAGAGAGAGAGAGAGAGAGAGAGAGAGAGAGAGAAAGAGTGTGTGTGATTCACTCGAGAGGCACTTTCCTAGCACTAAAAACCTCTCCTGTGGGAAAGTGTGACCAGATCTGCCCTGCGTGTTTGGTTGTGCTCATGTCTCCCGTCATGTCTCATAAAGTCACAGGAGGCACTTGCCAGTTGAGTTGTGCCCTTTTTCATTCATCTATCTTGTCATTACAGTACGCACACAAATGCAGTGCATTTAACGTAAATTTGCTATAATGTGTGGATAACGATATGTTTAACTGGTGGCATCGCAACACTGTGCTAAATACCGCCTTTTCTCTAATGCTGTTGTTGCATGCTAATGTTGTTGCAGCTAGTCTTACAGAGACAAACAACATGAAACTTTCCATTTCAGTCTCTCTCTTAGCTGAAGAGAGCTCAGCTTTTCAGTTCTATATATTGCATTCTGACTCACATAAAGGTCCATCCCTACTGAGGGTCTATGCCTGTTAAGTCTGACATGTGAAAACATACCTCAAAAATATTCCTGGATGTAGCCTTTACCCGAACCTTCCTGCGTAAATGGAAACTATACATCTGCAAACCTGTCTCACTGTGTGCTTCTCTCTTTGTCTTCACATACAGAAAATGTATGGAGAATACAATGCTTGCATGTATTTTTAAAATGGCACCCTTAAAGTTCTTCTGAAAACACAGTCTGCATAATACCATCCGATGTATGTGGAGCATAACCACAACAGAGAATGGAAGCAGTCATCCTTTGAAGGTACTCTCAAGCGGGGCCAATATTCTCTGCTCAGGCATCTCCCACTACAAATGCATATGAAAACAAACCCAACCTTCAGGCAGCACAGAGGGTAGCGCAGTGTGATGGGTTCACCAAAAATATGCAAAAGGAAATGCAGCAGATTACCAAAAGATCATGCGCGTGTACACTCTCACACACACACACACACACACACACACACACACACACACACACACACACACACACACACACACACACACACACACACACACACACACTCTAGCATCCTCACTGGAGTCTGCACCGCCTTGACTGCACATGCACAAAGAGGCAAAATGCAAAGCTGTGGATTTTTTTTACCCTTGGATTGCCCTAATTATACAGGACATTGATTTTACACTGCAAGCGTGGATTGATTGGCTCCTCCCCCTGAGGAAGTGCTCTGCACAGTTCCACGTTCTGATCTCCCAGTCACTTGCAGAGGTGAGGCCATAATGCCTACACTCTCCCGACCTCTCCCATATGCTTCACACGACTCTCTCTCTCTCTCTCTCGCTCTCTCTCTCTCTCTGTCTGTCTGTCTCTCGCTCAGTTGCTGACTTGTTCCTGATCACCAAGTAGCTCTTCTGAAAGGGTCAGAGGTTGTTATTTGAGAGTGTGTGAGAGAGAGACAAGAGCAGAGGAAAACTGTATGACTGAAAAACACACATCTCTCTCCCTTTTATGAAGAGGAGAATAGTGGCACTAGAAGAGACCTTGGAGATCAATGGCCTTGGGCGGGGAACAGGAACACACAGGAAAAGAAAGGCCCGTTTAAAAGTCAATTACGCAGTAAATATGACATGAGGCAGATATGACGCCCTCGGGGGAGATGAGGAGAATAATGTTGCAATTGTCCAATCTGTAAATCTGCTTTCCATGAATAAATTAGCTTTTTCAAGACATAGAGGGAAGGGACAAAAAAACAGACGTAGTGGTTCTGTGCTTAACGCAAATTCCCTAATGGCCGTTATTCATTCATTTGTTTATTTATTTCCCTTTTTTGCTGAGGGAAGTGAGAGGAGCAGACCGCCGTGCTCGCTCTGATCTTTCTGATATGTCAGCAGCCAAGAGAGCCAAAGGAGAACGCTGCACCGCGTATTCGCCTGTATCCTCAAAGGCCGACCTGATGGCGTGGGGGAGAGGGAAACTAAAAAGGAAGGGAAAATGGAATGAACGGGGAAGGAGGTAAAAACCAAACACCGTCCCTTAAAACACGCCACCAAGTAAATTCAGAACATGGGCTACAGTAGTCTATAAATACACAAAACTTTAGAAAGAAAATACATTGAAACTTTTAGTTACGCCTTCCTACGACCTAATGTGCCGAAGACTACTGTATTTAGCTTTAATTTAGAGAAGAACGGCACAATCGGTAATGAAAGCCATTGATCCCGGCTGCTTTATTATGGGGGTTGCTGTTGGGAAGTGCTAATAGGGCGCCTGGTATTCTGGTGAGATGTAATTAGCCTGAGTAAGAAATGTGCTTACAGCGCGGCCTGCCACTCGGCCGTCACCGCACGACCCACACATACGCTCATTTCACGCACCGCTGGGACCAGGATAAAGACAACGCTCCCCGTTCTTTCAATTAAAGCGTTCGTTAGAAATGTGTGTATATATTTACCGCAGCCATCCATGCCATTAATCTGTCTGTCTGCATACCCGGTAAATCCATACTGTGCCCGTCGTTGCGTAGGCGCTAGACCGGCCGTGGTGGACGGCTGTGGACACGCACTGCTGCACGGTTTATTACTGATACAGCAGCTCATGTCCAAGCCCATAGGAACCGCCTGGACGTCCGGTAAATCAGAAATCACGCCGTGTAACTTCAGAGATGACACTTCTGCAAAACTAGACTGAAATACCTTACAGAATATGCTGTATGGCTGGAGTCGTCCAAAACACAGCAAGTACACTCTTTAAAATAAATACATTAAAAATAATGAATTAAGGGTAAGTGCAAAGGAGACTCCTGAATTGTGAAAATCTGATCATATTTAGTTGCTTGCACTGTTTACACTTGCACTGACGTGTTGGACTCCTACATTCAAATACAGCCCCATTCTGTAATCAACATATGAGACTTTTTTCTGTATTTCCCTTCATGCTATTTGAGTTTTGTTACTGGGAAAGAACAACAACAGGGCATTCTTCTCATAACAGTTAGAAACCCCTCTGCAATTCTATCTCACAAGCCTCAGTGGTAGAAATGTCTATGCCAATCCCCCTGCCCTGCATGGAAAATGAATGGTGTTGTTGATTTTCAGTCGGTGGCTACAATATCAATCATAAAATCTTCGGAAGATTTTCGATAAAAGTAATCTAGGCATAATGAATATGTGTTGCACACTGTTCTCTTCATCGACACAGACTGACTGAATGCTTATGAATGAAGCGTGTGCACATCTCAGACACCTTACACAGAAGCGCAACACTCTTGGCGAGGAATACAGTCAATGAAAACAAGCCGAAAGAAAAACATGACGCAGCAGTAACTGTAAAACACTACTGTTGGAAAGAAACCAGCCGAGCTTAACCACTAACCTCTGTTTAGGTCAAAGAAATTGTAATGGCACCTTTGCAAAATACATGCAACAGGAAACATTCAAGTCATGCTAGAGAAGAGTGAGACGTGGATGTATGTCTCTTTGAAAAGCAGTTTCATTGATGTTGCTGGTTCATCTGATTAGTCACCTGAGCAGCTGGTAAAGTGTAACTCAGTGTGGTAGATATTTCATAGGTCCTTAGTTGTTTTTGTAAGTGTGTTGATAGCATGAACAAACCTAGCTATAGTATGTTTGGCTTCAGTGAATGTTTGCACAAGTAGATGATGGTGATTTGGTCAGCGCCCATCAGTCTGAAATCATGTGACCACTGCTCCTGACTTTATCAGATATGCAAGCATGTGTTCAGTGTCTTAGACCCTGAGGCTCAATGCATCATCACAGGAATAGGGACACGTCAGAAGACATGGAATATTATTCCTCTGCAGACCAGAAGTTCTGTGTACCGGGCTGGAACACCTTGCAAAAATTCAAGAAAAGCTTTTACATGCATGACATTGCCAGCTTTACTGCCAAAAGACCAGTGACGTGCGGTGAGGTTCGCAGCTGGTGAGGCACAGAAACCGGAAGTGATTACGTCATTCCGATCTCTAGTTGTTTAAAAAAAATAAAAATGTATACATCATACATGTATGGTTTAAAAATTGTCATCTCACCAGAACTGAAAAAACGTTATGTTTTATCGTCTAATACTATTACTTTGAAACGATTATTATTATAAGAAGTTATGCGGCTCAATAGTCAACTGTCTTTTACGAGGCTATAGGCCTACAGCTAAACGTACAATCGGTGTGGTAATTGAACTTTTACACCGTGTCAAATAAGATATTAATAGTTACAAGGTAGCGTATGTAGCCCTCCCACCAATGATATGGCTCATTTCAATTTGTCTAGGGAAAATATAACCTTTTACACAACTCGGCAGTGATGGGCAGTAGCGACACTACTTGTAGCGACGCTACTAGCTTAACTACATTTCTCAGTAGCTTGGCAGTAACGTCGCTATTTACAAAACCAAGTAACTTTTCAGTAGCTAAGCTCTTTTATTGATCAAGTACCGCAGTAGCGTCCTCGAAAGCTAAATTATCCTAGACCTTTCTGATGTTCATTCATAACAGGCTTCCCTGCAGCCATCAAACACAAAAATTAAGCAGTACGTCACTTTAGGCGAGACGAGTGAAAATAGATAGATAGATATCGTCATTTCAAGTACACCAGACGCTGCTCATGCATTTAAAATGAATTCTCCCCTAATTTTAAATGGGTAGTTTGCATGCAGATTCTAGACAACCATATAACTAGAATGCTGTTGATATTTAGATACAGCTGAAGATGATGAAAGTTAAAAAGTGAAAAGTCCGTGCTGTCTGCTCAGGGAGTCGAATGGCAAAAAATGCACGAAATAGACGAAAGATGAAGGTAGGCGAGGTCTTCTGCACTCATTTGTTTTCATCTGCGTTTGAATACCTGACTCAACAGCCATACCTTCAAAAGTACGTCACTTTATAAGAGACGAGTGAAACTAAATGTGTTTTCAGATGCCTTCTTTGTAATCCAAAGAAAAAGTTCCTGTCAACGTTAATGACATCCAACACAAACATACGAACACACGAATTTCATCCATTCAACCGTTTTTATCTGACTGACAGTTGTGTTTATCACTAAAATTGCATTGACTTGGCATGCAGTTTGTTTAACTGAAAGTAGCTTCAAATGTATCAAACTACTTTTGACAGGTTTATGTAACTTTTGAGTGGTAGCTTCTGTGTAGTGAAGCTGAATTTATTGTAGAGTAGCTGATAGCTTAGCTCACTACAAATATCAAGTAGCTTGCCCAACACTACAACTCGGACACTTGAATTCAAAGTTGAGAAAAAAACACTTACATATTTATTTACACAACGTATTAACAAGCAAACAGTTAAACACTACAGACATAGCACACAATACCAAAATATTCTACTGACCGGTATAATTTAAAGTTGGTGCACTTTCGTTGGAGCTCGTAATCCATTCACGGCTCCCCTGCACCTAGCAGCCTTGTAGAACCTGATAATGTAATAACTTCCCGATAATGTAATAACTCCCGATAATGTAATAAAAATTCCTTCATAAGTCCCTAAAACATGTAATAAAACCTGATAATCTAATAATACCCCGATAATGTAATAAAGTGCATTTCCCAATAATTTTGCAGAACCTGATAATGTAATAATTACCTGATATTGTAATAACTTTGGTTGGTGCTGTAGCATCAGGTCTCCAGTTTCAGAGGTCCAAACAGTGAAGCTGTCCAGAGACCTGCTGCTTCACTATTAGCAGATACAGTATATATTTTATATGATTGCGAATGCGAATGCACAATTTTTACAATGGTGAAAGGGATATTCAGTGGTAATCAACTAATAGAGAAAAAATAAGAACATTTGTTATAGACCGGCAGCTAATGGGCACATACTGTACCAGGCTAATCAAATCGTCTTTTGTCATTCGTCAGTCGCTCGGATTGGTTGTAGCGCCATTCCTATTGCGTGGCATTGCGTGCAGAGGCAACTTAACAGACAACCGTTAATCCCGCCCACACTGAAAATCGTGTTGTGCCAGACCCTTGTACAGCTTCTTGCTGTACAGGTTTGGCTTGTGAGGCTAAAGGCCTATACCATTGGGATCAAAATATGAGCAAAACAATAGTGGGTGGTTGTCTACACAGCATCATTACTTGGTCTGAATAACTAGTGTCCCAACATTTCAGCACTGACCAAAGTTTTTACAATATCAGGAATTTATTACATTATCAGGTTCTGCAAAATTGAGGCTAACCTGATAATGTAATAACTTCCAATTAATGTAACATTTTATTACATTATTGGTATGGCGATTGTTACATTATTGGGAAATGCACTTTATTACATTATTGGGATATTATTACATTATCAGGTTTTATTACATCTTTTAGGGACTTACGAGGGATTTTTTTATTACATTATCAGGGTTATTACGTTATCAGGAAATTATTACATTATCAGGTTCTACACGCCTTTAGCGAGATTTGTGTTGCGCATGAATATGTCCCGTTGGGAAACGTGAAACACTCCAAATGTCAATACCTTCGGTCCCGTCGTTTGAAGCAAACATTTTAGCTCCGCCATTGGTCTCCCATTATTAATCATTTCACGTTTGGACTGCAAGTCCAATTTTGAGAACTGCTTCAGCTTAGCAATACAACCCAGTTTGGAGTGATTGCGCAAACCTTACTGAGGCACTGGCTCAGCTGCCCATAGACAGCAATGCATTTGCCTCAGTCCACGGCACGTCCATGTTTTGGCTCTGCCTCCCCTGCCTCCTATGACTGCACGTCCCTGCAAAAGACACACGTTTGTGTGTTGGCAAGCTTCTAACAGTGTCAGTTTGGCTGTTGGTGATGTTTGCAAGTTTTTTTTTGTTACAAATTACAAATTTTGGAACAGAACTCCATATTTCTGCTTTAACAGAAAAGTGGAAGTTACCAAGGAAACTTTTAACGGGTCATTAAACCATTTCACATCTTAAATAAGGCAGCAATTTGCTGCAGTGCCTTTTTTCTTGCAATGTAATTTATTAGTTGTTTGACCATGTTCTGCAGAAATGATTCAAAGTAGTTCAAAGGCCTGCTGGAGAGCTACCCTAATGATTGGTGTATTGTTTTGGCACTATTTGACCTACCTCTGGGATTTGGCTCACAATCCTTTGGACCAGGGGCGTGGACGTTACCTTGACTTACTACCAGATGACCTGGTATGACCATGTAAGTCCAATGTATTTCATGTCCCCTGCTGAATCCAAGAGTGCACTGAAAAACACACTCCGGATTTCTGATTGGTTTGCCAGGATGTTTCCAATATATACACCATTCTGGTTGATATTCTCTATCAAGTACTGATTTCTTTTTTGCAAGTGGGCATGCTGGACATTGATGGCAATGTTGGTTAGCTGGTTAGCTAGGGTTGGTTAGCTGGCATTGTAGCAAAATAACCCCTTGAGGCTGGTACACTATACGTGTGGTTAGCTCATCACATGTTCTTAATCCAATCACAAATACAGCCAAATCATCTGAAATCACAGACATTATCTTTTATACATCCGATCAATACATACTGTTTATACTGACTTAGCTTGACTCTTAAAATCTGATGCTTGTGGGTGAGCAACCTGGAGGGGTGATGTTGAGGTCTCTCTTTCTTAGTGCTGAGCACGTGTGCAGTTGTCAACACCTGAGAGTGCAGACCTCAACCCAGCAGCAGGAGTGGTAAGAGTAGTCATGTCATGTCATGTCATGTCATCATCATTCTGCCATGTTGGTGGGACAGTTACACCTGTGCAACACGTATCAACACTGTCACCTTGTGACCCACCTTTGCACTTTCCTTAGATGAGTGAGTGCTCACTCTTTTAACTGCTCTTCAGCATGTGTGTGTGTGTATCTGTGTGTGTGTGTGTCTGTGTCTGTGTCCCTCTGTGTGTGTGTGTGTGTGTGTGTGTCTGTGTCTCTGTGTGTGTCTGTGTGTTTGCAGAGTGCTCACGGTGAGGCACTGTTTGTTTGTGTCCAGCCCTGCTGACCTGACAACCCTGGAATGGGAGTGAGTTGCGGTGTGGACTCAGGCATGAGAGGATCTCGTTTCTGATTCCCTGGCAACCTAAGCGCCAGTTGTGAGACTCCACTCGGCCATGATTGGTGGGCGCTGGGATATGGGCTCAATGCATATGGTGGGGGGGTTATGACTGCTGGGCGTCAATTTTCGGCCACTGGCAGTCACGCTGGGGGCACTGGAGATCACGTGTCCCAGTGCAGATGTCAGGTGTGAGGCCACACTACACAGATATTCGCCAACTTTGACAGTGGGCTTCTTGTCCTGGCAGTGTGATCTTTTTCGAGATATATAGACAGTAGGTTTGCCCAGGCAGACAGTTTATTTGGACAACTGCTATATGGAATACACAGCAAGGCAGTTAAGCTGGACAGGACATGTCTCACATTTGAGGGAATCCAATAATGCTTCAAGTGAGTAGGGAAATGTCGGAGAAGCAGGCCCATAAAATGTGTCTCAGACCACCACAAGTCACCACTGCAGAAAACGATCCTGAAACTAGCCGAGGGGCCACAATCACGAGGGCTGCTGCGGAGACTGACCACAACAGATGGCTGTGCAGGAAAGAATGGAGAGGAAAATAAAAGACAAGTCCTATTTTACTACACCTTTTCTGTCAGTGGATTGTGGTTTGAAAGACCTTCTTCAACCTTAAAGACAGACAACTGTGTCCATGACTGAACAAAACAGCTGAGAATCCTCCTAAAACGAGGAAAGAAGAAAGAAAAAAAGAAAGAAACACAGCTGCCAGTTACTGTCATCTCAACACTATTCTGAATACATACACACATATGCATATACACGTGTACACACAAGCAAAACAACCTGCATACTGTAATTGAGTCATCCACAACAGAGGAAGAGTGGTGTTAATGTGTGTGTGTTGACGCACTCATGTAAAATTGGCTTGGTGTATACATGTCATTAAAATAAATAAACAAATGAATAAATACATTTTAAAATATATTTCTACACATACATACATTCTTTATTTTATTCAATCAAAACGCATGTGTAACCTGCCAGACCAGCTCTCTCCAACAATGAGGCATTCTGCATCTAAGTTAAAAATAAAGAATGCTTTTCGTATTGGCCTGCTGGCGCTTGTGTATTCTTAGTTTGTTGCTATCATTCATCCTCGTCCTGGCCACCTTAAGGTGACAGCTGAATGAATCTCTTGTTTTGGTCCCCTGTGTGGAGTTACGATCACCAGAGTCTGTCATAAATGTCAGTTATTAATGTGATGTTTCTTCACAATCGAGGTTTTATATCCCCCCGTGTCTACCTGCTCCTGCCTCATCCGCAGAAGCGTGGTGCTGGTGTGGTGGGGGTGTTCGGTGCACACTGGGAGAACGTAGGACCTCGTTAAAAACTGACTAGCCCATCTATCAGCGTCACGGCGGACGGGGGGAATCATAACTGCTCAGCTCCGCCGTGCCCCGTCACTAACGCCGCCACTCCTGCCTCGGTCGGCGTCACGGGTTGTTGACCGTTCATTGACGCGAAAACGAGAGAGGTTTTCGCTGCCTCTCTCTGCCCTCCCACTCTCTCTCCTCTCTGTGCTGTTGTTACCGTGTCAGGTGCTTTTTTTAATTACTACCGGCCTGACGCGGTCGTAATTCACACCCATTGTATGCTTTCCAGATTGCCTCTTTATAGGTCCCTCAAGCCGTAGCACACTTCCCTATGGGGCTGCATGTCTTACAGGGTGAGCTGTTGTGATAAGGGAAGTGTTTGCATGGCCGGCAGCACTCCACACTGGTTTTTATGAGGAACCCTGACCTCAAAGGGAGAGTGGAAGGGACAGTCAGGTGCAATAGAGGCCTGTGAAGGGACAGTCAGGTGCAATAGAGGCCTGAGAACTCATTCCATTCATGGTGGTAGTTGGGGTCAGGGTGGACGTTTTGGAAATGACCTTGGCTGTCAAAAGTTTGGAAATTAAGCTGACTACATATTGCAAAAGGTCATCCTTCAAGGTGCAGCAACACTTCATCGGTCCATCTGTTAAGGTTTGGGAACCAAGTATGTCATTGTACGAGTCCCTCATACTCTCACAGATTTGTATATTAATATTATTGGGCATATATTCATATTATATGTATGTGTGAGAGAGCGTAGATGGGTTACTAGAGGGAACGGATCATATTTGTATTTTGTCATTGTTATTTTGGTCATATTTTTCAAATGTTTTCTTTGTGTGTGCCTATGTTCTTAAGCATTTGTGTACTAGGAGGCAAGCAAGCAGGCAGGCAAAGATGTGCTTACTGAAGTGATCTCCCGAAATAGCCCAGGCGAGAACCCTTCCACCCCAGGAACCAGGGGACTGAGCAAGAGAATAGGGAGCTCTCTGAGTGACAAAGTGCAGACACACCTCTTTCTCTTTCTCTCTCCTTGGCCCAGAGCCTCCAGCCTCAGCACCGGCTCCTGCTTCACTGATCCGGGATCAGGTTTCATCACTGCAGGGACTCCCAGCAGCCATGAGTGGGCCTGGCTGACACTCCCTCCCTCCAGAAATACTACACCCATCACCTGCTAATATGTATTTATGCATTCATTTACTGAGGCATGATAACACGTGCATTCACAGAGAAACTTCCAAAGTGGCCGCACTTGGGATTTATAACTCACTAAACATTTATCAGCTGTTGGGCCGAAATGTTTATCATGGCCAATCATCTCACAGAGAACCACACCAGGGACTCCTGGGTACGGTTACTGTTTCTTCTTCCATCTGTTGTGCTGCTAAACTGGGACTGTGTCTTGCTGCTTGAGTAAAACTGCATCACCAACAGGAGGTACTGAGTCAGCTACGCATCCTCTGTATGTAATAAATATGCCCTATTTGTCCTTGCTCTCCTTTCTGTAGATGCATATGGTCATTTGAAACTGTACGACTTTGTCGGTCAGGTATGGGATTTTTTTTTCCTTGGCCACCTATCTAATATCAAATTAGATGCATGCACCTAAATACAATCATAAGTTCACAAAGTGCTTCACTGGGTCCAGTATTAGTGAAGTGGACACATTTCTCTTGTATTCTACACACTGTCCTGTACTGGGAGCACAGTCTTGTAACAGCCGAGGCGCATGAGATCCGTGCTCCACTGAGAACCATATTAATCATTCACTTAAAGAACAGGCCATTAAATTAGAAGTGACACCCTGAAAATTGAAAACGCTTTAAGGACAAACGATGGAAAGAGTGGAAAGCCAGGCCGTCTTTGAAAACAACTTTTACGGGAAGACGCACTGCAGTGTTGAAAACAATGAAAATGATAACTGTATCAACACACACACACACACACACACATAGAGTATATACTCCACACCCTCGCACACACACATGCATTCACACATGTTAAGTGTGCTGAGCTGCGGGTCCCCTGAAGTCCATTTAGTGGCTGCAGTGATTTGATGAGACGGCCCTTCTGCTTTATTTAGTGAAGTGCTGTCTAATATGATTACAGAGAGTAAGCTAAGCACCCTTTTCCCTCTCTCAGCTCTCCACCAGGAGAATTATTAAAGCAGACCACGGTGACTGCACTCTCTCTCTCTGTATGTGTATGTGTGTGTGCGTGTGTGTGTGTGTGTGTGTGTGTGTGTGCGGGACTGCGGGTGTGTGTGTGTGTGTGAGTGTGTCTGTGTGTGTCATAGTCAAGTCCTTAAGAGTGGGATGATGGAATGGAAGAGCCCAGTGAGGGAGTGGTGTCAAGAAAAAGACTGGACCTGGTGTTTTGTGATTGCAACATGAATGCTGTATGTTCTACACAGTCCTTTGATTTGTTTTTGTTGTTTTGTTTTTTCCCCACCTAAAGGTTTTTCTCAAAAAGAAAACAGTTATAATGTTGACTTCTCCTCATTTTCATTGACAATCTACACATGCCTCAAACCAGACAGGCTATACCTGCAGATGGAATATAGCACAAATTATTTATGGTATGTCCAAATCAGTTCACACGCAGGTTTGGAGTAGAGGGCTTGTGGCCCGTACTAGTCTACCACCTAGAGGCCACTGAGGATATGTCAATGGAACACTGCATCCCAACACAAGTGTTTTAGGAACACTGAGCTAAGACTTATGCCCTCTGATATAGCAGCCCTGCAATAAATCCTAGCTTCATAAAGGTTATAATATTCAGTATTTGATTAAACTCATTTAGAAAGCTGGTGCTGCAGTTTTTAACTGTTTTAACAAAAATGGAACATTACAACAATTATGGAGTCTTTTGTTTTTTACCAGGACTGTTTTATTAGGATGCATTAGTTTTTGCTAAGTATACCTAATAAACTAGAATCTGAGTTTAAATGTATTTACATTTTTAAATCCTTGTCCATTTGCTCTTTTTTGGCTTCTGTGTTATCCCCATTATTGTGAGCAATAGGAAACATCTTTGTAATATATTAAATAAAGACATTTGTGAAAATGAAAAACAGGAGGCAACCATGTAGGCTAGAACATATTTAAATATCAATTGTTTCATTTTTGTATTTAAAGCTTAAAAAATAAAATGTGTGGACTCAAAAGAAAACACAGTCAAGCATTGGAAATGACATTGTCAAGTACCTAAAAGACAAACTTTTTCACCTTGTTTCACTGAGTGTGTGTTTTTCAGGTATGGGTCCTGTAAAGTACCGTGTCTTCCGAACCCTTCAATCCGCCATGTTTCAGTACAGAGGGGAACGAAGACGCGGTGAGATGTGTGTGCTTTCTCCCACGAGAGGGCATAATTCTACTTGCAGAGAGTTGATCGCGAAACCAGCAGATCATGTCTGTGGATGCGCCACCTCAAACCAGTAGGTGTTTTACCTAATCCGACACAACGGTTTGCTCCATTGTGCTAGCAATCTAATGATATGGACATCAACCATGTGTTGGACTATGTTACTGGCACTTTCTTCGGTTCATGTTTTAGAGATGAGGTGGGGTCAAAGTGTTTATATGGCTTACTTGCAATTAAATCAATCAATTCAGCAGATTTTTTATTTTTTGCGCATTTCGATTACTACACGACCCTGTTTTTATAGTATTAGTAGTAATTATATACATGTTTAAAATCTCTTCCACATCATTCCATATGAAAATAATTATCTGGGCATCTAAATTTAGTCATGCTTAAGTTCACTTTCTGGCTTTTACTATTTTTGAAGTTGAATTAAATGCTTGCAGTGGCCTGAAAGCCACTGTTTGTTGCATGCATTTGTTTGTTTAACTTTGTAATTTATGATGACGGGTATTTTGTGTCCTTATTCTGACAATTAAAAAAAGCATGTAACGCATTTTGATAAGCACTTCCATATATTGAAATGGTTTTACCTTTCCACTACTCAGGACAAATAGAGAACCCACGACTTCAACTTTGTAAACGTACTTGGTGGTGGCAAAGTGGCTAGGCAAATACACCTTGGATTCGTGACTGCAACAGGTGACCATAAAATGACCTTAAACAGAGGGGGTCACCTGGAGTTCAGAGGAGTTTTCGGCATTTTTCTTAAGTTAACCATAAAATTGGCCAGTATTCATTTTCTAGATAATATGTGCTCTTCTCAAAACTCTTAAAGCCGTCGTACCGATTGAAGTGTAAGACGCAAATGCTTACACATGGTTTGTTGGAATATTTGGGTCTAAAATGCACCGTTTTTATTTATTGATTGTAAGAAGCCATCGTTCTGCTAATGAGCCACTGCATGCATTTGGCTAAACATAAAACAACATAGCCTCCTCGTCAAAAAAGAAAGACTCCGTTACATTTGTGAAGTTGGTCAAGCTATAGCCTACTTTATAATATAAGTTGATTGTCAATGTAAACGTCCTCTACTTACCACAGATGTTTTGGATTAGGTACAAAAAACGTGACAGATTTATTACGATTTATATTTATGTAGACGTGTCTTAATTTATTATCGCTAATGGCCACCACTGTCTTTAGCTGATTGTAAAACAGACATACTGCCATAGCAATTCACTTTCACAAATTTCACACATGCACCAGCTTGGATAAACATCTTTATTTTAAATGTTTCACAGAAAGTGCGTGCCCTGAAAGTGTATGTGTGCGTGATTAGACGTTTCAACGGTCAACGGTGAAGTTGAGAGTGACTGACTTTTCCATGCCATTGGACAATAACATATGAACATAACATTTGATGTACAATCTACTCTTTTGCCCCACAGTGGTCATGTTAAGGCATTAGGCCATGCTGGTTTAGTGATGTTGTTTGTGTGTGTGTGTGTGTGTGCGCGTGTGTGTGTGTGTGTGTGTGTCTGTGTGGGAGTTCTCAGTGAACCTCTCTCCGGGCAGGAGTGAGCAGGTGTGTAGGGCCTGGGTGTGTCCTGAGCAGCACCTATGGAGGTGGGTCTGTGGGATGTGAAGAGCAAACATCCTGGGCTGGAGTTCTCAGTCCCTGAGAGGTGAAACAGTCATGGCCCATGAGGTGTCATTCAAACATACATTACACTTTGCCACACACTGACTCTCATTTAATTGAAATACCCCTCTTCACCAAGGTGCTGACATTAATTAAACTATGTCCTCAGTGATCATGTGACCCCTCAATGCTCCTAAGTGTATTATTTGACTATTTATGCCAGTGCAGGGTTAAATAAGGATGACATTTATTTAGTTTGATTTTCTTGGATAGATAGACAGCCTAAAATAAATTACTATTGGTCAGTATTTTTACCACTCTTCTTTAAGCCATTCTTATTCGATTTTAAGTATTCCCCAGATCATTTCTATTGCTGTAGAAGACGTGTTCCAAGCACTAGCCTTCGCTTCATTCTAAATGTGTAGGAAATAAAAATACATTGACATCATTCACACACAGGTTAACTACTAGCTGCTTTGCCTTCTTGTTAATCCATCCTGTTACATTGTCTCTCTTTGTCTTTCCTTTTAACTTTTTACTTTACTCTTTCCATGTTGCTACCTAGTTCCCCCATTTTACTTGAATGTTTTCCATCTTTCTTTACTCTTTATTAGTCTCTCTCCCTTTTTCCTCTCTCTTTCTTTCTCTGTCATGGTAACTACTAAAGGAGAGCCCTGAGAGTCGTGAGAAGGAACTGGTGAGAGAGGTGAAGGAGGTAATGAACCCTTCACCTGGGCGTTGGGCTCAGGCAAACGTGCAGAGCTGCATTTACACAAGATAGCGGGGCTGTGCTGACTCAGGGGAGCAGTGTGTGCCTCTCTGCACGCCTCAGCACTTCTCCTGGGGGCAGAGGGGATCCGCAGCCCGGCCCAGCCGAGCCCAGCATCCTGTAGTGTCCTCACCCTAACATAGCCCATCCATCCACTGGCCAACATGCTCAAGCACAGTAGCTAAATGTTGTGACTATATAACATAAACTTCAGATTGAAGGGGCAATAAAAAAATTCATAAATAGTTTTTATCAGCTGCTTTTTTTGATAAAATGATTATTTGTCCCTGCCACTAGAGAAACAATGAAGAAAGTGAATCATACCACCATGCAGTATAGCTTGTTATCTTTCATGCTCAGGTTTGATTCCTCATTCCTCAAGCTAGATAAGAAATCAGCTAATTATTCCATTTGGATCAGAAGAGTTCAGCCGACCCTTTAACTGATGCTAAGTCTCTGCAACACTCTTTTTCATAGGCAAGGGTGCTTGAGGTGATTTTGCTGTCTAGGCTTTGCTGTGCATTCCTAAGGGCCGTCTGAGGTTTGATCAGTAAATCAAGCCTTGCACAAGATCTGGACTGGACCTTGGCCTCTTGTGTGGAGACGGAAGTCTTTTTTTTTCTTGTTGACATCATGCTTCAAGCAGACCTCTGGTCTCTTATGCAAAGTTCATCACAAATTCCACTCAAACAGCCGTGCACGGGGCCCACGCATAGAGCTGCACTCTCTCAATACGTGACATTGGTGCTCATCTCGCCTTAAGCATACAACCATATACGCACCAGTTTCAGACATAAACGCAATAGTATAGAAGTATCATCATTATTTCAGCAACATTATTAAGTAAGTCTATTTATAATCATGTAAGTCTATAGCTACAAATGTTGGCCAAGACTTAGATGAAAACAGTTTAACTGTTTAACTAGGAACCATTTGTAGACAGAAACATGATGGCATGGGGAAGTTTACTGTACATCCTGATTTGTGTGGATTCAGCTAGTTGCATAAGATAGTGGCGTAAACAAGTACAAAATATAATTACTATATTTTCACCTTGACAAAGTGATT
>NC_137914.1:15039310-15061810 GCF_963457725.1 Sprattus sprattus
ACTTTTTAAAATTATATTCACATGTTTTGCATTAGGCTAACTTAACTGAAGTGGATTTGCCTGAATCCTCAGTTGTGCTCACTGTCACAGATTTACATTCACTCTTAGTAGTAGAGTCGAACGGATTCACAATTGGAATGGCAATACACCATACACAGACAATAAATACCAAGCGGAATTCCAGTTATCTCTGGAGTACACTAAAATGAGGATAAACCTTCAGTTAAGGTTAAGGAATGTTGTCCACAAATACACCACCGGCGACACACGCTTATCAAAGAAAGCGTGGTGTCTAATGAAAAGCTCTATCAGCTCATGGGATGGCGTCGACTATTTCTGCGCGCTCATAAATTATATATCTGTGATTAAAGTATGCGCCGAGTCGACAACGTCTTGATTTGTATTTACATAACCAAAAATTGACCTAGCGAGCGCACATTGTCTGCCCCCTCGCGCTGTGGCGTGGAGCGCGTGATGGACTGCATAATGAGTCTCGCGCAGAACAGGCCTCAGGAGGCACCTCATTCATAAGCGCGGTATCAGCCGTCCACCAGCGAGAGACGAGCATTACAGCACGCGTTAACCCTCGCTCTTGGTAGCCCCTGAATTATTGAGGTTAAAACAGCGAAGCACTGTGAGTGAACTGCTTGCAAATAGGGATGGGATCAAAGTTAGATTAATAACATTCACAACCGTTTTACTCCAACGTGAGAGAAATTGAAGCGTTATTCGTTATGAAATAAAGTGTTCTTTTTTCTTTCGCACTTTGAAGATCAGACAAATACCCAGGTTGTTTTGGAACCAGGCCACATTCCAGGGTGAAGCAAAATGACTTTAGCCACTATTACTCTGCTGGGTCAAGTAGGTTATAATTTTCCTCGTCCCACATAAAAACTGCAATTTATGTATCTCATTAATAAAAACAAAAATATCCCCTCCTCGTTGACTGTTTGACGAAATGAAATAACACGACCTGGCGTTGTATGCCTTGCCCTTGCCAAATCAAATGTGTCTCAATAAGAATAATGTAAAAGAAAGAAAGAACAAATATGAATTTTCTAACAGGTGTAAGCTATTTGTGGCTAAGGCAAGTTTTATTTAATAAAACGCGAAAAATAGAGCTCAACTGATATACTCAACTGATATCTGTATATTTATTACATTCTTACAAATAAATACATACATTATGTAGCCTAATTCAACTAATCGTTAAAAATGACCGTTTGCCCAAATCCCAAAGTGTCTAATGCAAAAATGGATATCAGTAGTTCTACAGCAACATTACAAATATTTTATAGAGAAAACATCTAAGATATTAACTTTGTAGAATTTCAACGGAATCTCAATATTTCTTGTTAACAGAGAGTTCCAATGCATTTTCCTTTTTAGCCTGCATTACCTGGCTACAGGGCTTCACACCGTAATTTTTTAAACTTTTGCTATTCTCAAGTTCCACCATTACAATTTTAAATGAGTGTGAACATTTTACAAAAACAGCTAAATTGTTAGGGTAGCCCCACATAACTAACTGATTGTTTTCAGAAATGCATTGTTTTGGGAATGGTAACATTGTTTATCGTGTAGGAACAGAACTTATTCTACCCAGACAAACATACACACGTGCACAGACACACACGCACACCTGAGACACTGGACATTACTCGTGACAAGTCAAGCGGAACAGAATTTACAGTTCTGTTTCTGGATAATTAATTCTCTGCGTCTGCTTGTCTCTCGCAAGAAAATCCGATCTCTTAGATCCTTTAATAGTGTATATACTGTATAATGTAGCAATAATAATTAAAAGCTACTGATTTGTTTTAATAATGATTGCACAAATGGATGTGCTTTATATCATTGGCATACATAAATATTAAAGTTTGTTTTTATAATTTAATAATGGAATATCTCTGGCCTTTGTTCCGTATCAGAAATTATGGGTGGCTGTCTATATGTATATTGTGGCTGATTTAATGACCGCGACTGGGTCTCCCAGTTTGGCTGTAGGACTAACAGAGAAAAGTACAGACTGGTCAATGATGAGAGACGTGGCAACGACGGACCCTGCCCTTGATTAAAAGCCAGTTGAGGAAAATGAAGAGGAGGATTAAGTGTCGGCTTGTTTGACAATCCCTAATGATCAAACAAAAGGCCAGCTCGCGTTTCAGACAGCATCTCCTCCGGTCGATTGTCTCGTGCTTGCGCTAGGCGCGAGGACCGAGTTCACAGGTCAGAACATCATTAATTAATCTCGTTATCTGTGACCTGTCCAGGAGGCTAAGGTATAGGAAGACCTCTAGCTTGAAAATCAGAAGTGCCTCACAAACATTTTGAAAACATACAATCACAAACTAGCTTACATAAAGACAATGTCACCAAAAAAAAAACTTCAAGGGAGTTAAACGATAGGCCTTGATTTTCAATAGGAACTATAAAAACAACAGTTACAATAATTATAATAAAAAAGTACTAGTAATGTTAATTTACAAAGCAATTGGTTTATTGTATGCAATTTTGCACATTTTTTTTCCGAACATCTTCATGTAGCCAGCTTTATTGCCAGTTTCTCTTTTTGTACAGGGAGGGCTACACAAACAAAACCGCTAAGATAACAATACTTCCAACCTACTATAATGAGTGTGATTATTGTTGTATCATCGTGGATAGTAGTTGCTCGTATCTCTTATCTCAGGGTTGCTTTTATAGAGAACTCAGCCACATTTATCTGGCCATAAAACCCAGCATAACATTCCCGTTCAGACGGAGAAATTATTTTACAGCAACGTTTTTATTTTGCTGGAATGCTCAATTAAAACGTTTGTAGGCACTGTGTACACAGCGGCCCTGATTGTGAACCAGGTTACATTTAAAGCGCCAAAGGGAATACATAAAGTCAATACGTAGGCTATGTGCGATTTTGTTAATTGCAATGATTTTAACTTTTAGCTGCCGAACACAGTCTCGTGACCAAGACTTAAAAAAAATAGAATGAGCTCAAATACCTAAGTGACCAAATCACGTCCTTCCTTGATTAGTCAAAAATATTTGAGTGAAAAGTTTGTTTTTAAACTTAGCGAAATTGATTTCGAAACAGAAGACAGATTCAGCAGATTCAGCAAAAGGTGGGTCCATTTCAGGTGCGCTTGGAGGAATTGCATGCCCCCCTGTCCCTCTGCCCCTTTCCTCCTATCCCTCTCCTCCTCCAACGATGGGTCCTACCTTGGAGTGAGTCACGTGGTCCCGTCGTACAAATAACTCGCAGTAAAGTTTCCTAGTAGAGAGCGAATCAGGGAACAGTTATATTAGAGATTATCAGCCGCTGCTTCTATCTTCAGATACAGCGAGGGCAAAAAGACAACATTACTGCTATCCCGTGGATCGAACGAAAATTTTAGAAGACAAGGAAGATATTTATTTTCCAGTAAAGGCATTTTAGACCTCTTAACTGCGACATCGTATTCTTTCTGTGGTCATACTGGGAGAAAGACGTCGACTAAAACACCATTCAATCTACTCCAGTTGGAGCGAGGGTTCCTGGCTTTATCACCGACCGTCCTTATCTGGTGAGATAATACGAGAGCCCTTGGATGAAATTGTATTAGCCCAGTGCATACAGCTATCAACGTTTTATGTGATCTGCGCTTACAATGATAAAAATATATGTATCGGTGATATGCCCCAGGCTATCTATTGTGTCTTTTGATTCGGACGCTACACTGTTATGATTTAATGGCACAGTGCAAGTAGAGTTCCTCGTGATATCTGGAACCGCTGATAATTATTTATATCTGCAAGCAAAGATACAGGGAGCCATTTAATATCATTTTCACTCGTTAAACGTCAATCAAAATACCCAAGCACTGATAATTCTTATAATGTTTAAAATATTCGTGACATGTAAGCCGAGATAGAGGAATATATTTGCCTTGCTGGTACATTTCGAGATGTTTAACTGAGTACCCTAAATGAAAGGATTAATGGTCTCACAATGCATTGACAAGATGTCCGGGTGTATTCGACGTTTCATTAAGACTCCCTCTCTTAAGATTAACGCCACAGGTGTGAATTCACAGGTGACGCCAGTCATGTAGCCTGCTTCAACAAGGTGACAGTCTTTGGACTATGCATTCATCGCAGGAAAACAATGTTGATTCATCAAATGTGCTAATTGATTCAACTTTCTTTTGTTTTAGGAGCGGGTCTCTCTACCTATTCTGTAAACGGAGTTCTTTCACCATTTTGTGGAGACCAATAAAATTACAGTGAGTCTTCTTCAACTCAGGAGTAAGTTTATCGTACCCTCTCAGGACTTTACCTCGCTAAGAAGACTCAAGCCAGAGGCGCCAGAATGTACCAAAGCTTGGCTTTATCCTCCAACCCTTCTCCATACGCACACGACACTGGGAACTACATTCACCCGTCAGCGAGCTCTCCCGTCTACGTGCCCACCACCCGAGTACCTGCCATGCTGCAGACTCTCCCCTACCTCCAGACTTGCGAGTCCACCCATCAGTCGCACGGCCTCGGGGGACATCACGGCTGGCCACAAGCTGGCACGGACAGCTCTTCATTCAATCCGGGCAGCCCCCATCCTCCGCCTGGCTTCTCATACTCGCACAGTCCACCGGTGAGCAGCAGCACCGGCAGGGACTCTGCTTACCAGAACCCGCTAGTACTGAGCAACAGCGGACGAGCGGACCAGTATGGAAGTGCTTTGGTGCGCTCGGTTGGAGGATCGTACTCCAGCCCTTACGCTTACATGAGTCCTGATATGGCCACCTCCTGGACGCCTGGACACTTCGATGGCGGCATGATCAGTCTACAAGGACGACAAGGCGCGCTGTCCTGTAGAAGATCCAGTCTGGGTATGTTAAGTTTTAAGTCTATCGAAGGGCCAGTCTAAAATTACTCATACTGCCAACCCGTGATGTTCTTCCAACTTTAAAATAAATAATATTAAAATACCCGATGCTGATGATAAACTCTGTTTCGGCTTTAGATAACCGCAATCCACTCAAAATAACGAAACATGCTACTATCTATTCACGGAGTAGGCCCTACGTATAATTTGTAGTAGGCGCAAGGCTAGGTCAATCGGTAAGATCTAGACCAGGCCTAGTCGACGAGGTGCATAACAGCAAAGAGAACATACCCCGAGCGTGAAAGGAGGCCTGTGTAAAACACATTAAGTAAAAATGCTATATAAGATAGTTTTAATCAATGTGTTACAGAACTATCAAAAGTTGTACATAAGACCATGGTTGTCATTATTTCTGTTTTGCGATTGTCACACCTTGTTTTGCCAAAACAAGGGAAAATGGTTGGAATACCTTAAAACCCTTTTGATGCTCTGATCTCGCAATTTACTACGTAGGGTGTTAAAGGTTATTTATTGTATCCTTGAATATTCTTAATGGACCTCTGTCTAAACGGTCAAACTCCGCCATCAATTGTGTCAGTCCTTTGAGCTGATGAATTTTAGCCTTGCTTTTAAAACAAACATTGCTGCAATGTTCAACTAATACACATCTTTGAAACATGAAGGTCTCTAAACTCGTATAATTTAAATGCTAATTTAATTCACGTCCATTGTCTGTTTTCAGGCATCAACTGATGAGAGAGTTCAATACACACATAGGCACAAGAATTGTAAAACAAAAACATTTACTGACACCTTGATCAGACTTGAACGGTCGTTGTGGATGTGGTCTGATTGCCTACACATCGCCTTTTGAAGTAGACAAGGCAGAGTGGGCTCCGGTTGATTTCCAGAGAGATTCTAATATTAAAACATGGTCCTGAGGCAGTCAGTAGGTAGCGAGATTAATTATACTATTAGGATTTCCATATAATAATCATTTTATTATCAAAATGTTGGCCCCGGAATTCGAGCAGTTGATAATTGGAGGCCGTCGCGTGTCAGTAGTTAGATTGATTGGCGACCCCTGGATTTTCAACACTGATAAGACCCCCATTGACATTCCAACCGTCGGAGACCCGTGCCTCGTCAGTCGCCCTAATAGACACTTCAATGACCCTGTCCAGGTATTGATACATTCTGGCTCAGTTCGCTTATATCGTCAGAGTGAGCCGTAAATTCCTCTCTCGTGCATCTCTCGCTCGTGCGGCGTTAACTGGCCTTGCGAGTGACATGGATATGCAAAACATACTTGTTTTAGGGATAATGTTCATTTTTATCATCCAGTTAATATTACAAACTTGATCACATCCTAAAGTGTACACAGAATAAACACTGAAGGGATGAAAAAAGGTCAAACTTTAATGTAAAAATTACATTTATTTTTCGGATAATTCCTTGTACGCCTAAGTCCTGCGCCTAAATCGTATACTGTTCATATTTAATTCATGCTTTAGATGCCTATTTGAAAATAACCTCTTCTTGTTCTTGTTTTTGCAGATATGCTGGAGGAATTTCCGGGCGAAGGCCGCGAGTGCGTTAACTGTGGCTCCATCTCGACTCCGCTGTGGAGACGAGACGGTACCGGTCACTACCTGTGTAACGCCTGTGGTCTTTACCACAAGATGAACGGCATCAACAGACCGCTTATAAAACCACAAAAACGCCTTGTAAGTATATCAGTATGATACATTGGTGCCAGTACCGTAAAGGAAACGTGTGAGGCCCCCCTGCAGAATAACCCTGAGAGCCCCCCCCCCCCCCCCGTCCCGAACGGGCCTGATTGGTGCCGTTGATAAACGTAGATTTCTTATAGGCATCGATGGGAACCTATAAAACTGGCTATTAAAATAAACTAAAATCAGCCTTATTTATAGCTTACTAATAATAGTTTAAACTAATTTATAGGTTAATATAAACTGAAATATATATAAATATATTTTTATATTATATATACTGTATACACATGATTAAATGTATAACATTATATATTTATTTTAAACCAAAAATACATAAATAAAATAACTGAAAATTAATCTTTCTATTTTGGGTCAATCTTGAGTTGAAGCTGAAACCCCCTTTTTGACCAATGCCAAAGTGGGTTAGATAGAACATATTATCCTGGATACACAGAGTTTGTTTAGTCCAAAACATACAATATTATATAGCTCAGTTTAGCTGCTGCGATACACAACCAGAATGAAAGAGAGAGAGAGAGACGGAAAGAGTGAGAGTGAGAGAGAGGGAGAGAGAGAGGGAGAGAGAGAGAGAGAGAGAGAGAGAGAGAGAAAGGCTCCAAGGTCAGTCAGTTCTGGGAGATGGTTGTCGGTGAGTGAGAGAGAGGCCTTCACCGCTGTGGCTTTTCCCATGGATCCTACTCTGGCTCCGGCAGCTGCTGTGAATTAGTCCAGCTTGAGAGGGTGGCGTTTGAATTTTTTTTTCACTGTTGTTTGTGTTTGTCCTTCACTGACCTTGTCCTTGGTCTGTCTGTTTTTAACTGCGGCAGCATAAGGCTGTGCTGCATACACGCTGAACTACTGTGCACTTCTTCTGAGAACTCTCACAACAAGCCACATGACTCTCTGCTCCCACCAGTGCATGGCATTCCTCCCTCCTATCTCAGTACTGGTACAAAACTATGTACAGTCAGTCAGTCAGTCAGTCACACACACTCACTCACACACACACACACACACACACACACACACACACGCACACACACGCGCACACGCGCACACACACACACACACACACACGCACAGACACAAGCACACACAAACACACGCATTCACACACACAGACACACACACACACACACACACACACACACACACACACACACACACACACACACACACACACACACACACACACACACGTATCTCTCGCTCGCTCCCGCTCTGTATGTTTCCTTCTCTGTATAACATGCATTGCATAACAAACATCGCATTGCTTGGATAGGGAGCACAAGAGTAATGAAGCTAGAGTACACTAAGTTGTCAGTTTTGTTAATGATTTTGCACAGTGAATGAAGTCCTCTTACATGAACAGTTATAATTCTGTCTTATCAGAAAATGTGTCATCTTGCACAACTTGCCCTCTGTTAAAATGTATTTTAGTATAATCCATGTTTAATGTTTCACTGTTTTGTAAAGTGTGTAAAAGACAGATCTCTTTCTGAGTCTCTCTCTTTCTGTCTCTGTTCACAGCAGACCACCTCGCGCCGAGCAGGCCTGTGTTGCACCAACTGCCACACCAGCACCACCACACTGTGGCGCAGGAATGCTGAAGGGGAGCCTGTGTGCAACGCATGTGGCCTTTACATGAAGCTCCACGGGGTGAGTCCTTCTCCCAGGCAGCTTACCGCCAAACACAGACACCAGTCTCTCACTTAAAGTCACTCTGAGACAGAGAAATGGTTTCATCACTCCTGTGCCCAAAGCCTGACCAAAGGCTTACTGGTGTGGTCCTGATGTAATAGGTATTTGATTAATGCAGAGGCAAAAGCAAGTGTTTATACAAAGTGACCAGCGAATAAGTGCAGTTGGGGTGTGTGGAAGGCTCACTAGGAAACACCACAGTGTAGCCAAACAGCCAGTTTGCCTTAGTGCCTTAGTTACCACTGTAAACACAGTCAAACTCGATGGCTTTTTTTTTTCCAAAGCCCTAGATGGTATTCCTTTTACAGTCAAAATAGCATTATTTAACACATTGAACTGTTGAATTAATATCTAAAAATAACTACAGTATAAATATAACTGCGCTTGCTTGTGATAGTCACAAATCCCTCTTGTTTAGAGAGAACATCAGATGTTAGTCCAATGTGTATACAGAGAAGCACCAGAATGCCAACCATGCTCTTGGTGACTCAACTAACTCTGCATTTCTGCTGATCTCAGGTGGCCAGACCACTGGCAATGAAGAAAGAGAGTATCCAGACCAGGAAAAGGAAACCTAAGATGCCCAAATCCAAAGCATCCTCAGGTAAGTGCTTCAGAAAAAGTACCTTAAAGGACTGGATACTAGGAAACAGGATATTTCTTACAAAAGTATTCCTAATATTTTGCAATAGTATTCCTACATTTTCAATAAATCTCAGAATATTTAACCATAGACTTTATGTGAGAGACATTCAAGCCATACAAAGAAATGGCATTGACATGAGAAAAGAGAGTTAAGTCAAGGGAATCACTTTTGAAAACAGTTAAATTTGGTTTGTGTCAGTGGGATTGTGTTGCTCATCATTTCTGCTGTTTTGCCCCCTGTGCACCGTAGGGTCTTCGGCCTCTGGCACCAGCTCCCCCTCCTCCCTGTCCGTGTCTGAGAACGCTTCCACGATAAAGAGTGAACCCAACATGGCTCCATCTCCATACGCTGGACAGACTGTAGTATCAGTCTCCCAGGTAACCACGCATAACCACAAACACACAGAGTCATAAAGCACACATAAACGTGCAGACGCTGATACTCCTGTCAGTGTTGAACAGTTTGATGCTTCGCAGAAAAATGGAAATGGACAATGTAAATAAAGAAATGTTAAAAAATAATTCAAATGTTTGCATATGTGGTAGATACTTATTTAATGTATGACCCTTTTGTTTTCATTCCTGCTCAGAGCAATCAATATAATATAGTGATTTTATATGCTCTTTCCTAAATCTTGGCACGTCCTATGTCTCATTTCAGGCTTCCTCTCAGCTGGAGAGCACAAGTTCAGGACACGTGGACATCAAATATGAGGAGTATGCCTTCACCCCCTCATCTATTGCTGCCCAGAACTCTTGGTGTGCCTTGTCCCAGGCGTGATCTCTCCCCCCGAGGCCATGGCTCCTTCCCTGGGGCCTGGTTAAACCCAGTCCTGCTATGTGTGGATGCACACAGACTTGTGATAACTACCTATCATTTTAATTAGAAAACATCTTCTCCTACTCACCGCACCGACAGAGTTGGTCCACGAGAGAGAAGGCTGTTGAGAGGATCATTGGGGACATGCGATGCACAGATGCATTGACTAGGAATTGCTGGAGTTTTGTTGTTGTTGTTGTTGACATATCAGTTGATGGTATTGTTTCACATTTTTTTTTTAACAAGCTCAGCATCGCGACAGATTAACAGCCCGCCCTGAGTGAGCAAGTTGCCGTTGAATGTTAAACTCGAAAGCGGTGGACCTATGATGTCGGGAAAAAAAAATGCAAACGTTTTAAGACTTCTTAATTCGTTTCATTACTTAAATGTAAATGATTAACTCTTAAAGACACATTATTTATGTTAAGATAAGGACAGCCAATAAAACACAAAACTTTCCCATAATCTCCCTCTGGAGATGTTTTCTTTTTCGTTTTCATGATGTTAAATTCCGACCCTCCACATTGCCATCTCTTCCTTTAAGGAGTAGGCTGTGGTGCTCTGCTGATTGGTGTATTTTTCATGGTGTATGTCTGACTTATCTTAAAGTGCAATGACCCCCAGTCTTTAAAAAAAAAAAAAAGTGTTTATTTGAATTTGTTAACCAAAATGTATTTGCTGCATTTTGTTGAATTATAAGGGGAAGTTATAAGGGGCATGTCTGTGTTGTCTGAGTATGTTTGTTTTGTTTTTGTGATGCTCTTCAAAATCTTCTTAGACTAATAAACCAACAATTAACATACTCACGCCATGATACTATTTTGAGGCAATCTCCTCCTAATTTATGCAAAACCCCTCTTAACATTGAGTGTGAATGTTGTATCGTTTTTTGACTAGAAATGTTCTCTGAAAAAAAGATTCTACACATGACATTTCCATAATTAAACATCAAAACGACTAACATGTAATTATGTACTTATGTAATGAACAAACTGTAATTAAATGCAATGCAATTACACCCTGTAATTACAATTTTTAAAATAGTAAAATGCAAAATGTGTTTTTTTCAGATAAAAAAAAGACTATAATTAATAATAACTATAATTGAATTGATTAAAACTTGAAATGGCCATCAGTCCATCATTTGATTAATTACTATCAAAGTCATGTGTACATTGACAAGCCAATGTTATGACTATAAACAAAAGTATTTCCATCAGAGTTTAGGGTGTTTTCCAAGGAAGTTGATGTTGTTGTCAGTTATATTTACACCTAAAACACTGCGAGTAGCCACATACAAATACAGTTAACTTCTTCCTCATGCTCCTTATTTTACTACCCTTTCTCTGTGGGTCTGTGGACTGGCATTGTTCTCTGTAGAACTCATTCAGTGATAGTTTTAAAACAATGAGAGGAGTGAACAAATGGATGTTACAGTTGTAAAAGGCAGCCAGCCATGTAGTCAGTGAAACAATAGGAAAAGTGTACAGTAACATTTATTTGAAAAGGAAGTACCTTTCAATAGTGGAAGCATTCAAATGTCATCTTACAAATATGTTTGCTTTAGAAGTTTACCAAAACAAAGTATAGAAGCACTTTATACTGTGGGTGTCAGGGTGCTGTAAAGACTAAATGATATTTTTTTTCTGTTGGAAGCTCTTAACAAAAGTCTTTGGAAGCACAGTAGCCACGCATGCAGGTCAATGTGTTGGGCGAGTTTGCGACCTGTGCTTGGACATTAGAGGCTAGTTGACACACAAAGCTGGGCAGGTAAATGTCAGTCTCTCAGTGTGAATAAGAATGAATTTTCTCTATTGTATACACATACCAGTTCAGCTAAAACCAACATGTAGGCCTGAAAGTGTGTGTGCATGTGCGAGTGAGCATGTGTGTGTGTGTGTGTGGGTGTGTGTGTGTCTGCGTGCGAGAGCGTGCGTGTGTGCAACTCCTCCAAGTGGACGCTATCGGGCAAAGGTTGCGTTCCAGCTTGGCTTTATGGTCCCCAGCGCTTGGATCTGGCTGGCACACGTTCATTCACGATGGGGAAAAATGCTGGCGTGTCAGCAGCCCGGCCCTCCCCTTTACGGCCCCATGGCGACGCACAGTCACCGCCAGACCGCTTTATTGCCATTGTCAAAATTAGTTTATGCTATCTGTCGCCATAGAAGTTGTTGTCCAGGTGATGTGGCGTCTCGATGTATAGGTCAAAATAGTGTGAGGCTCTCCTCGTCATTCGGCTCTGATGGTAAATGGAAAGCTGTGTGTGCGTCAGTGTGGGGTAAAGTCACAGTTAGGATGTGTTCACATTTGATTCTTCATAGCAAAACCTATGGCCTCCAAAGCGGTTTTAGTTCCAGTTAAAATGCAGTTACTAAAACAGGTATGGTCTAAATATAGGCTATTTGTGTTTCCAAATGTTATCTAAATTACCTGTCTGATCAGTGTAAGATCAAGATGGGTATCAGATCATGGTCAACAGGTGTTATAGTGTCAAAAGATGTCAGTGGACAACCATACTCAGCATCCACTCATCCACCATCAGATGATGATTTGGCTAGCATGGGCTGTGCATTTACATGTTTGTTTATCATGATGAGAGACAGATACCACTTCTCTTCTGTCTGTGACATCTCTTCTAGCACACACACACACACACACACACACACACACACGCCCCCCGCCCCCCCCACACACACACACACTGGCACACAAACCTACACCTCACCCCAATTCTCCATCACCTCTGCACACAGTGTTCAAACAGCAGGCCCCATTGTCCTTATGTAAGTGCTGCTTCAAAGGGCCAGCACTAAGTGCTAAACAGACAAGCGTGCAGGGAGGAGCGGGGGTCCAGCGCGACCCTCGCGGCCTTATTTACCTTCAATTGTCTCCAAGTAAGTGGTGTCATCAGGGCGCCCTCATTGTAAAAACCCTCCGAGTGGAACTGCCTTCTGAGAGGACTGTTTTGACAATTAGGAGGACGCGTGTGTCTGCATTAGTCGGTTGCAGGGGTGGTTTATAGCTATTTTATGTTCTTTAGTTTTAGAATTGTATTTTCTGTGTTTGTCAGCAACTTAAAACGTTTCTTATGCTGTGTCAAAAGCCCTGTGGTTCACCTTTGATGTGTGGACGAAAGTGGATATTATACTTTTGACCTTCAGAATAACAACTGTAACAAGTGAAGGGTCAAAGTTGTCTTGAGATTATGATTATAATTTTCTCTCTCACTCTCACTCTTTCTCTCTCTTACTCTCTCTCTCGCTCTCTCTCTCCCTCATCCACGTCCTGAGGGAACGCAGTTCAGCTCAGTTTGAGTGTCGGGGTCACAGCAGTATGACTGACTGAGGGCTGTGGTGAATGATAGCCTATCCTCTACACAAACAAAGTGAGGCTTTTCCTTTCTTCCCTTTTTTTCTGTATTTCCCAGGGTCACCCTTCTTGGTCACCCGCCTCCACTTATTCCTTTTCTCCGCAACGAAAAACAGGATATTGTCTCCCAACTGGGAGTGATGCTGAAGCATTGAGCCAGGGTCGGTAGAGACGTGATGGGGGGGGTGGTGAGGGAGGGTGGATGTGGGTTGTAGGGGGTGACATGTGGGTAGCCCAGGCTTTTATTCAGCTAATATTCAGCCCTTAAATCAAAACTTCCGCGTTCTGTCTGAGTGGCTCTTCCCCCAGGGCCTCGTTTATCGCTCCGCGTGACAGCAAGGGCTTAGGTGGGAGAAACGCAGGATCTTGTTTTTTTTGTTCTCAAAACACACACTCACAATGTCTCTGTGTGTGTGTGTGTGTATGTGTTGGCGTATGCACATGTGTGCTCACGTAATAATTGTATGCGAGTTCCTCTTACATGGTTTTTCACATTCTTTCCCAGGCCACATTGTTGTGATGTTGCTCATGCTCGCCGTCTCTGCTGTGTGTTTTTTTTCACCTCCTGGTGATGTCCCACCACACTCCTCTTCAGCCTCCAGTCCCTGGAGTGGCTCCGTGGATGGGCCGGATGCTGACAGCCCCCCGATAACACGGCCTTATCTGCCCAGTCCTGGAGTCTCTGGGTGGGTACGTCACTCGCTGTGCCTCCCCGGCACCCGGCGGCCGGCGTGACACCATCATTGATGTAATGACCAAGCAATGTGTCTGAGAGCCCTGGTGCGCCTGTGCGGATGTCCCAGTTGAGCCGACAATGTGGACAGGCCAGATTTCAAGTGTGTCTTAGAGACAGGGAGTATTACAAGATCTAAGTAGTGTTACCAAATACAAATCTCACTAGGGACTTCACATCGGTCAATTCACAACCTCAGATATTGATACACGCAAATATGACCGTCACGTGTAATCAAGGCTATAAATGGGAGGCGCTCCCCAAGTGTTCTTCCTAAGAGCACGCGAATGAGTGTGGAGTCATTTAGGTGATAGAGGAATAACTTGAACACTAGAAGCCAGAGAGTCAGTCATGCTCGAAAGAGAGCTGTAAAAGAAAAACAACCTGTTGTTGATTCATGGAGTCGTTAGGTTATATAACCCCAGTGTGCTAGGAGAGGGCAGGAGAATGGAAGGGTGTGGTAATGATGGACAGAGACAGGGAGACTGCCAGCGCCTCGCTGGAGGGAGGTGTACATGAGAGGTGGGTGTGTGTGTGGGGTGGGGTGGAGTGGGGGGGTGAGAGCAAGCAGTGGGAGAGAGGACGGAGTGTTACGCGACTGAGAGAGGTGAAATTGGCAAGGAAGAGGGAGTACATAGAGAGTAGACTGTAACAAAGGGGAGGTTGAGGGTGAGAGAAAAAGAGAAAGAGAGAGGGAGGGAGAGAAGGAGCAAGCAAGAGACAGAAAAGGGAGATAATGGGCGTGAGAGGAGTTATTTAGGAGTTGATAAGGCATTAGCGATTTTGGCAGAGTAGTTTGGCTGCAGAGTAGGTTGCTGCAGCTAGGGAAAATCACCCATGTCAGCTGTGCTGGAAGCCAGAGATGGTGTGTGTGTGTGTGGGGGGGGGGGGGGGGGGGAGTTTTCCAGCAGGTAAGGGAACAAACACAAGCTGCTCCCATACCTAACTTGCATGCACAGTGTGTGTTTTTTGCTGTGTGTGCACTTTAGCAAGCCCTGAGAATCCCAGCAGCCAAGGACGAACTCTCTGAGAAACGCACACTGTTATCAGCCTGCCTGACTTCACCGCTGTGAGCTCCCCAGAAATGTCATAACTCTCCCAGAGACTCTTCTCTCACCTTGGGAGTAGACCCTGGACACGTAGTCATAGCAGTGATCATGAATATGCACACCTTAAATGATGGGTGTATTTCAAGGAGCCTCTTTAGCCTTTTGTGCAGCCAAGGATGTTGGTCTGTTACGCGATGGTGTAAACCGTTCATGAGAAGCTGAGGGTTGACTTGAAACAATGGCCATCTAAAAATATCCCACCAGCATCCCAAAAAAGACTGATTTGACATGAGCATGTGAGTCTTCTGGAAAGAACCAGGTTATTTTTAGACTGCTAAACACTGTAGGCAAAGTTTACATGTGTCTAAAGTCTTCCATTGGATGCTCGAAGGGTAAATTAATCAGCTCGTTGTCAGGCAGGTTCTGTTTTTCTATTGGAAGCATAGTGTGCTTTGAGCCTGGTGGTTGCAAAAAGATGCAACAAAGATCTACCATAAATATGAAATCAAGTTCATAACTACTGACTGTTTTCCTTATGGAATGTCTTACATTCCATCTGGCACCATTGGGTCCTTTGCCCTGTCTCCCGACCCCTACTTCTGTCTCCACACTCTCTGTAGTCGACAAAGCTGAACTGTCCCCCACCCCCATCATCACCCCCCTGTGGCCCTGGGGTCTCCATGCTCTTCTGCCCCCCTTCCACACTATCCCCCACAGGTTAAGATAACACACTCACACACGTTTGTGTTAGCAAACACCAACAGAGTGGGGGATGGGGGGCTCTCACCAGGAACCCCATTATATTTTGATTTACTATTCAATTCCCCCATGTGCCCCAGCAGACCCCTCCAGCAGGGGGGAGAGCACTTTGACCAGGCATGTGGCCCCCTCCACACTCGGCCACTTAGAAACACCAACAATCCTTGACTGATGTTGTGACCCTTACACTAACATTTAGAACCGTGTGATGTATTTTCAGAAAAGGATACTCACACAAAGTTATCATTTAAATCCACAGGTCCTGACGTAAACCAAGTACGTGATGGGATGTTTGGTTGCTCATGTCTGTGTGATTTTATGACAGTGTTTGCCTGACCTGTGAGATGAGTTAATTAGCTGGGTGTGAGGCCCTAGGCCAGCACATACATGACAACAAAAACACGCTGGCTACAACTGCCCTGCCTGTCCAAAGGTCAAGGTGTGCACAGGGCAAAGACTGGATTGCAACCTGGGCTCCATAAACCAAAGTACAACACCGAATTATGGCTGAGTGGCCGAATACCCACACACATACACACACACACACAAGCATGGGCAGGACCAGTGCATGATGCCTGGGCCCAGAACAAAATAATATCCCCACCCAAATTAAAGTAAAAATGCACTCGACAGCACGCTTGGAATATTCAATGGAACAACTTGACTCTTTCAAAAACTTTCAAAATACCGGCTTCTACGAAATCATATCACATAAGTAGCCTAGCCTTTTAAATAATTACTTCCACAGATAAAGTTAGAAAATGTCAAAATTATGAGTTGATGACAATCACTTATAAAATACAATCTGCTGAAAATTACACGTGTAAGCTAAGTGAGCGAATGTAAAAAGTAAAGCATATCATTGGCCCCTGATATCACTATGAATTTATGCCATATGTTGCACTCCGTTTCACATTTTGATAGCAAAGTCATGTTTTAGGACTCCGAGCTAATGTTAGCCTATATAGTTTGTAAATGATAGGAACCACAAGTTGATTAACGTGGCAAATATAGCAACAACAATGACCCACCTTGCCATTTTGAATGCCTCAAGACAAGTTCCCCAATAGTCCCCCCCCCCCACACACACACACACACACACACACACACACACAAATACACACACAAAAACACACACCAAATATTTATGCAGATGAATATAGGTAATCACACATGTATTCAATATTACAATATCTCCTTAATTATCACTTAAATTTTCACACACACACACACACACACACACACACACACACACACAGAGAGTACCTGTTGCAGGGTTAAACACTGGGCAGGTGCCTAGACACAAGCTATCAGTCTCTACAGGCCTATATATGTTTGTTCAGCTGTTTTCAGACAGCCCTGTTACCATGAATGTATCTATACATTACCCAGTGGAGCTGTAAGTGAGAACGCAAAAGTCTGAATCAGTTGGACAAGACATTACATGGACGTTATCCTGCCAGCTCCCTAGTACAAAGTCCATGAAATGTCCGATCCAGCCCAAGTGGGAATAGAGCAGGTCATTGTCAGAGAATTCACAGAAGAACAATTGGCATGTTGACACCCCGCACCACACAGATGACACAGAAGAGAGACAAAGCGACTGTCTGCCATTCAATTTCAATGACAGTTGGTGATTTACAGTGACAAGAGAATAAGTGGCCATTGCAACTAGGCAGGGCAAAAATTGGCTAAAGGACTTTTTTTATGTAAATACTGAGCAATAAGACATACAGATCTGAGTTATGGCAGCGTGAAACAAATTATACATACATGCAGTCACAGTAAGCTATCTCAAATGTCAACACATAGCACAACCACCTTATGCTAACTATCTGGAGATATTTAGATAATAAGATAATTAGCTAGCTAGCTAAACTGAACAGCACTCTATGTTTAAATGTGTATCAAGTATAGCATATTTCATACTGATGTGTGAAATGTATTAAGAGGTGTATCAGGGGAACTATCCGCATGGTGGCTGAAAGTTCCCAGAGGCTATTCATTCTTAACCTGGAATCATCCCGTTTCTCCCACGTGGGTTACCCCCTAGTATACCAGGAGCTATCCATTGGGCCTCGGCCTTGAAGGCAGGTGCAGATGGCAGACCAAATATGTCATGAATGTTTCCGGGTCGGATCCTTCAATTAAAAAATGGCAGATAACCAACGGTGAAGAGTCAAGGAAGATTTAGCAAGACAAGAGAGATTCATCAGGTGTATAAAAAGGGAATGCAAAACTCTGTTAAATAAGTACAGTCTCGAGACTAGCTAAGTATTATCCAGATCTGAAAGAAGGTAATTTATATCTACACTACTTGTTTCCGTAACCTGGCATCCACAAGCCCACATGCAATCAGCAACATGGGTTTGTCTCTCTCCTGCATAGACATAGCAAGACTCCTCCTATGTCTATGCTCGCTTGCATCGTCCGTGTGACTGTAATCCAAACAGCGTATTTCCAGTAGGTGAGAAAACCTCTGACAAGGACAATGTCCTGTTGTGTTCTACATGTGTGAAATGTCAACTCTGGACAATGTCTGGACCTGATTCTCCACACATTGTCTGGAATTCAAATGAGAAAACTATTTATGTGTGTGCTGTTTGTCACATCAGAAAACCGTTTATGTGTGTGGTGTCTGTGTGTGCGTTTGTGTCACATCATCTTCCCATATCCCCCCCTTCTATGCCACTACCTCAGTCAAATGCACCCACTTTGCTTCATTAGTGTTGTATCATGGCAAGGATCCCACTGAATTCTGAGAACATGATGTCAAAGCAGGCTCACTTCTCACCAAGTGGTTCTAGCCCACATCTGATTCTAATTTCTGAACCTGGTGACACACTCTCTCTCTCTCGCTCTCTCTCTCTCTCTCACTCACACTCTCTTTTTCTCTCTCTCCCTCTCTCTCTCTCTCTCTCTCTGTCTATCTATCTCCCTTCAGTGGAGAGCCACTGATCCAGATCTAAGCCTTGGGCTATACACTCTCTTTATCTGCTGAGGGGTGTCCAAACATTGTGAGAATGTTGACGCCATGACAGATTGTCAGCTGGCCATAATAGGCTGTAGTGGCGGGGAGTTCTCAGTTAGGGGTGCTGATTCCAACACCTTACTCCATCTTCTGTCATTGAGGATTAGGGGTTTTTAGTGCCTGGTGTATGAGTGGGAGATCTACTGCAACGTGTCCATTTGCAGCAGCACTTACATTACATTTTCAACACAACACTTAACTGTGAAACACAATGACTGCTGACCCCAGTCACTACAATTGTTTTGCCATTGTGGCCTTGCTTGTGGTTAGTGACCTTCTGTGTGTGTGTGTGTGTGTGCGTGTGTGTGCGTTAGTCCGTCATTGCTTCCTGCTCTGGGGAAATTAATGATGGATCACGTGGCTATTATTAGCAGTAGGCCCGGTCACCTGAAATTCTTTTGGTTATTTTTTTCCCAGAGTTAAAAATGAACAAAAAAAAATGCATACAGAAAAGGCAGCAACAAGACAAACGTTGAAAAAAAAAACCCACCCCAAAATAAGAAAGAAAAACAACTGCATGACTGATGCGACGGAGACATTGCGAGAACGATGACTTCCGTGGCCGGCATTTAGATTGTTTCCTCGTACGGGAAAAACAGAGCAGGAAAGAGCGAAGAAGGGAAAGACAGAACAAAAAAGAACTTGAACAAGAGCACAACCAATACATCCAACAACCCCCCCCCCCCTCCCAACACACACACACACACACATACAAACACACACACACACACACACACACACACACACACACACACACACACACACACACACACACACACACACACATACAAACACACACACACTCACACACACACACACACACACACACACACACACACACACACACACATACACACAGTTTACCACCACCAACCCAACCTCCCAACCTCCCAACCTCTGTGCTGTCCCCACATTCCCTGTAAAACTTAATTTATGACCCCAAAGTATTCAGTTAGCTCACACCTTGCTGTAAAGTGTTGTTAAACAGATTAGCGCCAGCTTGCCATGCTAGCACAGTGGCAGTTAATTCACTGTATGGATATTATACACAAGCAGGATATTTATTGTGTGCTGGCACGGCAGGATCGGTGGGAACCGTGCTTTGGAAACAGGGGAGGGAGATTTGTGATTTTTTTTTGTCCTCCTCCTCCTTTTGCAGTGTTTTCTGAGGTGAACAGGAATAACACGAAGAGTAAAGCGAGCTCATTTTTCCCTATTTTATCGCTAATGCATTCTTTGGAATCTACTGGCTTGCTGGCTTATTTATCATTATAAGTTTATTTCGGTTATTTTCAGCTAGGTTTGTGGTGTTCATCAAAACGAGTTAATAAGCTTCTTGAACTTCTTTAGATGTGTCTGGAATGCTATGATTTATGAGATTCTCATAGCTCCTGTGTGTGTGTGAGAGAGAAATATGTGTGAATGGGTGTGTATGTATGTGAGAAAGAGAGAGAGCATGCTTTTATATGTATGAATGCCTGTGCATTGAGTGAGTGTTTGTGTGTGTGTGTTTTTATGTGTGTATGTGTTATGTGTGTGTGTGTGTGTGTGTGTGAACGTGCGTGTGTGTGTGTGTGTGTGTGTGTGTGTGTGTGTGTGTGTGTGTGTGTGTGTGCATGCATGCTTGCAGTTGTCCATCCATCTGTCATCAGGGAGGCTAGGCAAGGAGACTCCGTGGAGCCCAGAAAGCAGGGGTCAAGTCCAGGCCTCCACAGCCCACGCATCCTCCTCCTCCTCCTGATCCCTCTCCATCACCCTCTCCCAAGACACAGGACAGAGAAGAGAGGGTGAGCATCGGCCTGATGAGAATACAGGAATGAAGAAAGGATGATAGGGACTGGAATGGAGGGATGGTGCAAGCTGAGGACAGAGAGACAGATAGACAGAGAGAGAGAGAGAGAGAGAAAGGATGAGCAAGCAGGGGAGGTGAAGTCCTGTGGAGAGATAAGAGACAAGGATTTGGGTCCAATTGCTTTTGGCTTGTTTGTTTGTGTTCGTTGGCGTCTTCAGGGGACCCATGCCTGTCTTCCGGCAGACTGAGCGGGGAGCCTGACCTGGGAGAAAGTGTTTGATCAGACGGAACGCTTGATTGGAAGGTCATTCACCTTCTTTTACATGGGGCACTGATCTCCGTGTTTGCTCTTCAGCCCTCAACACAAGCCAGTGTTTGACAATGACACCCCTGCAGGCTCAGTAACTCGGTTGTGCAGGCTCATGGAACGCAGTTTAGCATTTAGCAACCGTGCTACATCACAGTATCCTTTCCAAAAATAGTTCCTCAACTCCCCCTCATCCTCCCTTTATTTTTGAAATGGTATGTAAATGGGTGGTAGAGGTCCAAGTAGTTGATGAGAGGGAATGCCAGGACAGAGCTCTACCCAAATGCAATTCATTGTCATGTCTGGCATGTTTTAAGCTGCTGCTGAGTTTGTTTGTAGGGACTAGAAAGAAAGGAAGAGAGAGAGAGAGCAGGAGCAGAGGGTCTGTCCCAGTAGAGAAGGGGCTGGGGAGAGGGGTGATGGTAAGGTGTTGTCCAGAAGAGCCCTGTGAAGCTGCAGTGGTGTCAGGCATAGCTGAGGACAGCCCTGAGCGAGCTGAAGGTGTAGAGTGATGGCTAGCAGGTACAGAAGGAGGGGGAGGATCCTAGTTCCCAGGCAGCCACCACCTTTTCTTCCCTGGGAGGGGATGGGTGTGTGAGTAGGGGAGGGGGTTGCGTCTCCATGGATGTGTTTGTCTTAGCGGAGACCCTGCCCAGGGTGCGAGGGCCGAGATGCAGCATGCCGTCAGCCACGCATCACCCGTGCACTCCCCCCACCCCCCCGCCCCGCCATCCTCCCCACCTCATCCATCACCCAGGAAAACAGCCCTGCCCCTCCTCACCGCTCACCCCTACTACCCCTGAAAACAACCAAAATACTTCAACTGTGTCACACCAAAACGAGTCTCCACCGGCCAACACGTCCCCATGACTGCCTAAAATAAGCTCCTCCATCACCCCCCCATGCATACCAAATAAAGCATTTTCCAATTACGAGGGGGGAAAAAAACACACACACACACACACACACACACATGGCCTCCATGTTGGGGAAAAAGCACAACCCTAACTCACGCATAGTCTAGCGCTTCCCAGATGTCACATGACTCAGCTCCAGAGTGACCCCTGGGTAACTCTCCACCCTCCCCACCATCAGCCAAACTCCAACCAGCGGCAGCAGTCTCTCTCTCTCTCTCTCTCTCTCTCTCTCTCTCTCTCTCTCTCTCTGTCTCACTCTCTCAACCTTCAGCACACAGCTCCACACCAGTAAGGCATACAGGTATAAGGCCAACGTACCCCTCTCCCGTGTACACAGGAGTTCACCCTCACTCTCACATGGGTCCACGAGCTCGGAAGCCGCAGTGGCAGGCAGAACCGCACACTACCCGATCCTGACTCTTTGAAAGTCTGCATTCCTCATCCATGCACTGAAATATATAGAAGCCCACAAACCAGATGCCACGAAACCAAAAACCAGGAAAAGCAAACGAAACATCAATTCAGGATGCATGTGTGTGTTTGCTGTTGGTTCACACAAAAAATGGCTGTGGTTTCAGAAAGACACAGTCGAAAAGACTTTAATGATCACGTACAGTAACTAGCGACTATGAGTCTTTAATTAGAGAAAACAAGTTGTCAGTCGTGATAGTATAGGTGAACTCTGTTATATCTCTATCATGAAGGCTGAGCAGTGTTAGCCATACTTTTAAGTCAGGACCAACTTGGCTTTTCGATTGGTTGGAAGTTTCAGTGCCAACT